>NW_026892639.1:600000-1109820 GCF_033815535.1 Pezoporus flaviventris | reverse complement strand
TGGGGACCGTCCCGCCCGTCCCCCCGCCCCGGGCCGGGCAGGGAGCGGCCACCGGGCCCGGGAGCGCCGCCCCTGCCCCCCCCCCCAGCCCCCCCCCCCCCCCCCCCCCAACCTCCCTCCCTGCACGCGCACACGGCACCGGGCCCGCCACCGGCTGCCGGCAGCGGCACCGGCAGCGCCCGCCCCGGGCCCGCCCCGCCCCGCCCGGTACCGTCCTTCCCCCCCCCCCCCCAACCCCGGCTGCCGCAGCGCCCCTGGCACCCCCCCGGCTTTGCAGCACCGGAGCCCCGGCCGGGGTCACACCCCCCCCCCCCCCCCCCCGTGTGGGTGCCCCCAGCATCCAGCCCCCCGCCGGGACTGGAGCGCAGCAGCCGGTACCCGACCCCCCCCAGTGCAGCACAGCACCACGGGTACCGGGTACCCCCAGTCGGTGCTGGACCCCCCCCTCCCGTACATCAGGCACCAGCACAGGACCTTGCGTCGCCCCCCCCTCCCCAAGCCCCCAGCTGGTTCATGGCTCTATAACCGGTCCCTGGCACTGGAGCCCCCACCCGGGTCCAGGGTCCCCCTCCAGCACTGGAGCCCTTCCAGGAACTGGAGCTTCCACCCCGGTACCAGGCCCCCAATTGGTAACTGAGTCCCCAGCCAGCACCAAGACCCCCAGCCCTTTGCAGAGCCCCCCCAGTAGGACTGAAGCCCCCACTGAGTACCGAGCCCCCCCCTCCTCGGTGTGGAGACCCTCAGTGGGCCTGGGTCCCCAACTGGTGCCAGTGTTGGCTGTGGGACCCATGCCCTGGATGGAGCCAGGGGTCCTGGGGCAGGATGCTGAACTGCGGGTGCTGGCACACATTGCTGGTCAATGCTGGACCATCACCCATGGGGGGGTGCTGTCACCCAGAAGGTGCTGTCGGGTCACCCCCAGCCATAACCCTCAGGAAATACCAGAACAAGGACCCCTCCTCTTGGGTTGCCCTCATTTTGAGGGGATGCTGCAAGGCCACGTTCCACACCTGAGGGTAACAGAACAATCTGGGGGCAAGAAAAGCCCCAATCAACTCCTGTTTACTGCAGCTGTGGGATGGAGGGGGGTACAGCACCACGGGAGGGTGACCAAAGCTATCAGCAGGCACAGGCTCCAGAGCCCCACAAAAGACAAAGCCCAAGTCCTAGGCTGCTTTTAGGTACCCCAAAACCTCCTCTTGGCAAGAGGAGCCAGCCCTGCTCTGAGGTCAAGAGCCTCCTCCCAGCTGCTCTCCAGTTTCTCCCCATTGCTCTTTACTGGGAGCCATTCCACACACAGACACCCCTGTGCTGGGTACAAGAGCTTCCCCGAGCCTGCTGAGCACATGGCCCAGGGTACACCACGGATGGGGGATGCTACAGGACCAGAGCCAGTGCTGGTCCACACCTGATGGCCATGGTCCCCCAGATGTCCTTTCCAGCATCACCCAGCCTCTGGCGCTGGGCACTGAGGTAGCCGTGCTTGGGCCACCAGGTAAGTTTGACCCCATGGAGCAGAGCAAGAGCTCAGCTGCTGTTTTATTTCAAAGGTTAAAAGTCTGGTAGAAAAACAGAAATCCCCACGGAATTCAGTACCAGTTACAGACATGCACCAACACCCCAGAGCCCGGCAAGAACTCATCTCACCCCCACGGCCTCTTGTCCTCTGCTTGCACCTCCAAGGACCAGATGAGAGGAAGAACAGGAACTGCCCTCAATCTGGAAGGGCAAAGACCATGTGCCTGATGAAGAGATACTTTCAGAGAAGACCAGCTTGAAGCTGCCCATTGAAACCATCACATCACCCATCAGTTCCCACCTGAAGAGCTGCCCAGGCTGTCTGTGGTGCCTGGAGACCACCTCACTCTGGCTCACAGCAGTACCTCCTGATCCTTGTTAAATCCCTTTCCAGCCACTTTCCAGCTCCCACCAAGGGCGCAGAGACCAGCCAGGAGGTGGTTTTAGCTGGTCCAGCTGCCAAAACAGGTCTCAAATATGGGGAAAGAGCCCCTCTTGGTGTCAGCGCTGCAGTTCCGGCAGTTCTTGTCCTCTTTGCCTGCCCAGGCAAGCTCTGACTTCTGCTTCAGGACTGAGCAGAGCTGAGACTCATACCCACTGTCCCTCACATTGACATGAGCCCTCTGGAGCAAATCCCGGTCCGCAGGGTGAATCCTGCCCCCCTGGACACCCGTTAGCGTGGAGAGCAGGGCCACATCCCAGTCTGACTGCAGAGAACTGCTGCTGAAGACATGCTCAGCCGGAGCGTTCCATGGAGGAGGCTGAAGGAGGCCAGGGCATGGACCCTGCTCTTCGCCATGGCCCGGGAGGTCTGGTGCTCTTTTCTCTGCTGCTCTGACACCGAGTGAGCAGCAACAGCCAGCTTTGGCCCCAAGCAGTTTTGGAGAAGGCAAGGGGCAGCCGGTCTGGCTCCTTGTGCTCTCCACATCAGGGCTGAGCACATTTCTGGGTGTGATTTCATTCTCCCCTCGGAGCTGCTCCCCTTTGGAGCTCACGTTCACCCTGCTCCAGCCACACTCACCAACAGCGCGGGCTGCAGCAGCCTCTGCGGGATCAAAACCCCCAGAGGCAGCTTCAAGGTGTGATGCAGGGTCCCCAGGGTCCCTGCACAGGCCCAGGTCCAAACCAACGGAGCTACAAGGTCTGCTGGAGAGCTCTGTGCTTAGGGGCAAGCTGCCAGCCTCCACTACACCAGGCAAGCCTGGCTCAGCCGCCTGTCCTGCACCCTGCCCACCCGTGCCCCCATCCCCTGGGCTTGTCTGCTCACATGGAGAGAGGCCACTACCACCCCACAGCTCCAGCCTGGGCTTCTTTGCCCCCTGGGTGCTCTGTCTGCAGAGCTGGCGTTTCCTGGAGGCAGGCAGTGCTTGTGGAAGGTGGCTGGCAGGCCCAAGCACTTGCTGTCCATGAGGTTCAGACGAGGAAGCCGTTGTCTCTCTGACATGAGGGTCCTCTATGCAAGCCCTCCAGCTCAGGTCAGAAGCCAAGCCCAAATCTGTATCCCCTAGCACAACCTCCTCCAGGGTGCCATGAGCAGCACAGACCCTTCTGGCGAGCCCTGCTCCAACAGAGCAGGTCTTGAACTCCCCTCCTTCACTGGGGTTACTGAGCCTGTCCCTGGGCAGACAAGGAGAACCTCCCTTGGTCTTCAGGCTGTGATCATGCTCTGTATCAATGAACAGCTCCTGCTCAGGCTGCTCCCTTTCCTTTCCCAGCTCTGCTGTCAGCATCTCCATTTCTCCAGTAACTTGTGCTTGAGGCACTAAGCGTTCATCTGTCAGGCAGGACCGAAGCACCCTGAGAAGAACCATCAGTTAATGCTCACTCTCCCTAGGCCTAGAACACCCTCCCCTGGGGAGAGGAGGCTTTTTCTGCATTGCAGCATGTTGGAAGCCCTCGCTCAGGAGGCACTAAGAAATCATAGCCTGGTGAGGCTCAGCAGTGACACTGCTGCTGGCAGAGATGGGCAGCACAAGGGGGCTCTCAGCCTTCTCACCACCCCAGGGGCTGGGCACAGGAGTGCTACAGAGCAGTGGGGTTTGCATCTGACACAGGGACAGAAGAAATGGGCTCAGCTGCCCTTGCTAGTTTAAAAGGCACTAGAAGGCCATGGGAGCTCCCTGAAGCCGCAGGGTATCTCCCATGGCTCATCCAAACTCGGCCTGGCAGGTGCCAGGTTGGTCCCTGCAGTCAGCAACCACTCTCCCTGGTGGCTGATTCCCTAGTGGCTGATTCCCTGGCACAGGACATGAGTTAGGGACCAGTTCCACAGCAGCATGGAGGCTCAGGCCCCGTTCCTGTGAGCGTGCCAAGCTGCACCACGCTGCCTTCCAGCTCCAGAGTTCCCAGATTCATACAGACTTACTTGGCTGAGTGCTCCACAAAGCTGCAGCTGAGCTGCGCGATGACACGGTCCACTGGGGTGTACTGCGAGGGGTCCAGAGCAAAGCGCTTGTGCTGGGGGCTCTGGAGATGCTGGAAGGTAGAAGAGACCCTTAGCCATTCCCAGGAGAGAAACGTGCTGTAACAGCCACTTCCCGCAGCCTTTCCACCAGATAGAGCCATTTGGAAGCAAATTTGGGAAACCCAGGCAATGCTATTACCCCTGCTTGCTTACAGGGAGTATTCTGTTCCCCCATAGACACCTGGTGATGAGGAGGTTGTGTCTGTATCTAACAGCAGCCTATAGCTTTCCCTAGCAGCTAGTGCAAATGCAGGCTCCAAGTACGTACTGTCTATCACCAAAGGCTGGGCTCTGAAAGCCACAGCTACCTTCCAGGAGATAAAAAAACCCTCTTCCCACCTTTTCAACCAGCCCATGCCCCCTGACTGCCATGGAATAGGGTTCCCACCTTACAGGTGAGGCAATGGGATGGTCCTTGAGACTCTCCTCCTCATGCGTGCTACAATACTCCCATTGTTTGCCCAGAGCAGGAAGTCAGAGCACAGATACACTATGGCTTTCATCTATAAGGCTGATCCTCCTAGATCAGCCATAAGGGCTGTGCATACACAGAGCCTGTCTTCCTTCCAAAAGGGATCATGGTGATAATGGGCATGACACAATTCATGAAGCTGCTGAGTGGGCCCCTTAACTTTTTCGGGGAACCAGGTCCCAGGGGAACCTTTACCTTCTGTAGCTCCTCAAAGGTCTCTTGGCAGCACTCACAGAATCCCCTCTTTTTCTTTGGCGCAGTGACTGGTGTGGACTGGGGGCTCTTCTCCCCCTTGCTGCCTATTGGACAGGCTTCCACAGCCCTGCAAGGTAACAGCAAAGATCTTCCCTGCCCTCACTGACAGCCTCAGCAGGCACCCAATACTGCCTCTGAGCTACAGCTCGAACCACAGCTTCCAGCCACCAGGAACAGGGCTCCTTTTGTCCACATCCAGAAGGCAAGTGGGTCTCTGGATGCCAGGAACCAGCAGGGCAGCAGTCACCAGGAGAGCTGGGTTAAAAACTAGCACAAAAGGAGCTACAACATACCTGGCTCTGCAAGAACTGGAGAGGCTTCTCAGAGGCTCAAATGGGCTGGAGCTTTTGGGTGCCAGGAAGTTCAGGTCAGGAAAGCTTTTGAACTGGTGATGGAAGGGCCGGAATTGCCTAAAACCAGCAGATCAAGACATCAGACTCCTGGCAGTGCTAGCCTGGTTAGAGCTGTCCTCCCTCAGAGGGGCTCAAGGTGCTGCCCCATGCATGCTGAGACACTGCCCATTGCTGTACTTTCACTTGGCTGTTCCAGAGATTTCCCACTCCTCACTGGAAGTACTAAACCTGATCCCCAGTAACAGCACTGATGGGGGCATCTTTTGGACAGGGGGTGGGCTTGCCTGCTCACCTACAAACCCACCTTTACCTCCAAGGCACATCAGCAGCAGGCAGCGCTTCCAGCTACACAGCAGCATGGAAAGGCTTTGGTTCTCAACCCACATCACCCTCTTCATGCTTTGTTGCATGCAGCACGTAAAACCTAATATTTGACACTGCAGCTGCCTTAAATGTTGCCTTCAGAATAATTCATTGGCAGTCAGGATACCGTTAGAGTTACAGAGTTGTTGGGAACACCACATAGATCAGATCCCCTTGTGCTGAATGCTGTAATCAAGTTACAGCCCCGACCTCGTGTTTCAAACTCCTTCATTTCAGAGAGCTCCAGCAGGTTAAGTGACCTGCTGAGGATCACAAATGGAATCTGAGCAAGGAAGCAAACTGTTGTCAAGTCTCGTTTAACACCTTCCCCCCCCCGACACATGAGCCACCCAGATTGTTTCTCTAAACTCTATTTGCCTCCCTCTAGGAGAGGGTCAACTTCCCAGTGCGCAACAGGGTCTTCGAGGTAGCCAATGCTCTGCCTGCTTGGAAGAATATTCACTGCAAATAAAACCAGTAAAGGATTCCCTCCTGGAGCTCCTGAGGCTTTAAGGTGGGATATTTAGAAAGACCTCATTTACCTGCTCTGGTCTTCAACCTTCAGAAAAGGGGGCTTCAATTTTCCTGTTAGAAAGCGAGCTGGTTAGAAGTTGCTCTGGCCAAATTCCCTACTCATTCATTCATTCATTCATTCCCCAACAAAACTGGGCTGCAGAGCCAAGCTCACCGGTACTTCTGCCATTGTGAATGCCAAGTGATGGCTAAAGCACAGCCAAAACAGCCTTTGAGGTAATCTACAGCAGCCCTCACCTCTAGAGTTCTCAGTAGGGTGATGAAACTCCAGAGGCAGCCCAACTGTGGGCTGTTTCCAATTTAAAAGAACACCCTGCTAAGTTCCTTGCATCTTTCATGTCTCCCCAGTCTTATCAGCGAGTGGCCTCACCCCAAGCCTCTAACTCTGGCTTGAATTCTAAAACCTGCCATGCATCCTCAATGTAAAACATGCCACCAAGCATGAGACACGAGTTTATGAGAACCATACTGCAGCAGCAGTTGCACAAGCCCAGAGCTCTGCATCAACCCTTCCCTATTTACATTTACACAACAGCCTGGAGTTCAGAACAGCTCAGGCCAGGGCAGTTAAGTCAAAGCAGTAAGAGCTGCTGGAGACAAATCAACATGCTGCATAGCCAAGCCTGGCATGAGAACACTGCTAAAGGGCAATATCTGGCCTCTGCTTGGTCCCTGAGGAGGGTGAACAGCAGCTATGCTTCCTAGAGAGGCATAAGATATATTAAGGGAGCAGAAGAAAGCCTCAGCAGTGCATTCAGGGAAAAGGCTTTCAGGGCCAGGCTGGGAGAAGAAGCTACCAGTTCTCCTTCACAGGTTATGTTCAACTCAAAAGTGATAACATGACACTCGGCCTGGAAATCCGAGTACAGACCTGGTTAAGAACCAAACACACACCAAGGTATTCCCACAGGGCATCTGCCTGACCCTGAAACCAAGCCTCTCGTGCCTGCCTTATGCCTCTGAAGGGCGAGGTGTCTTGTTTTCCTGTGAGCCTGGCACTCAGTGCTATTTTCTCCAACGAAATGTGAAGCTCACCCTCCAGAAAGGCTGAGTCCCCCTGCCCTCACCACTTAGTTCCTCGAGCCTCCACCTGAGCTCGCATCAAATGTGCTGTTATGTCACTAAAGTAGCTATTTAAGTGCAGGATCAATTTTTCCATGTAAATGCTGCCAAATGCTTAGCACTTCTGAGAGCAAGGCCCCATTTAGGGCCCTAGATGCAACTCAGAGTGGTGTGAGGGTCCTGAGCTCATGGCAGAGTGCTGAACGGTGACAAACAGCTCAGCTGTCACCACAAGTCCCCACATGGGGTTTGGAGTGTGCCACAGACAATCTGCCTTCATCCAACAGCTCTTCAAGCCTTTTTTTACCACCTTTCCCCTTCCTAACCTGGAAAATAATCTTCCAAGTGTGACAAACACAATCCTGGTTGGAGCCTGCTCTGAGATATTACTGACTGTTCACTCTCTAATGAGTGAAGTCAAACAAGTCACCAAGTAACTTACCCTACTGGTGCCAACCTCAGAACCACAACTGGCTCTCTTGTCTAATTGCAGATGAGAACCTGTTTTTCCCCCCTTTCCCTCCTCCTTTGGAAGTGTTATCCCTAGACTGGTGTCTCAGCAGTATGTTTCAGCCTAACAGAAGTGAGTGGGATGCGAGGAACATGCTCTCCTCTGTAGGATGCATTATTCTTTGAAACATCATTTGAGCCAGTGGGTTCATGTGGAGTGCCAGCAGCAGAGCTCTCAGGTGTCTTGGGATTCTGGGAGCAAATGGTTTACGGCATTTTAAAAGCACTCCCTGAAATAAAAGGCTTGCACATCCTTATACATCCTCAGCTGTATAAGGATGCTGCAGCTAGACTCAGAGAAGGAACTGCAAAACCCATTCAAGAGAAACTGCCTTAACAGTTTGGCGTATTTTGGATTACTGAAGCTTCAGATGGATTTTCAAATTCCAAGAGAGGCTTCTTCAAGCAGCTCTGCATCCGAGTGTAAACTGGAACACAACTTCCATGCCTACCTTTGCACGTTTTCAATCCGGTTGCAAGGCATTTCACCTGAAGGAGAGATTGAGATATTTAGCATGGGAGCCAGCACAGGCAGAACTGCAGCCACTGACCCCAGAGCAGCAAAGTGCGATTACAGGAGTCTCACCCACCAGTTCAGAGGCCCTGCATCAGAGACTGTATCGCCTTCCCCTGATATTTTGCCTCCCAAGTTACCTAGATTTAGTTTAGATACAATACACAGGCTGCCACTCTGATCTTAATGCTCTACCTTCTCCTTGACCTCTCCAGCACATTAAAAAGTGGTTCAGAAAGCTTCAGAAAGCCAGTGTACCAGCCACATATGAGCTTTGTTTTACCCCTAGCCCCTTATATAAGTCAAAATGAGCATTTGCTGTGCTACACATGATGTTGATAACCCATGGCTGCCTCATTCTTATCTGGTTTCACCCCCACTTTTGCAATCTCCATCAATAAACAGAAGCATCAGATTGCCTAGTGTTGGATGAAGAACTAGGAGATGACCCTGCTTTCTAGCCTGTCAGCACTAGAGGAGCTAGGAGAATTGCTTAGAGCTACCAAGGGATCCAGAGTACCTCAAACTGGCTGGAGTTGTCAGTTACCTCTGTCTTCTGGCACTGCTTCCTTGCCTCGGAGACCACACGCAGCAGCTGTTGAGTGTATGACAACATATCTGTGCAGGTGAGATGTCAAAGAACCATAGCTCAACCAGAGAAGCTTGTTCCCCTTCTGACTGCAGCCCAAGTTTAACTCCTGATCCACACCAGGCAAAAGCACACAGCTCCTGAACCAGTCATCACCTGGCAGCATCACCACCACATGGTTCATCTGCCCAAGGAGCAGCCAAAGAGGAGTGCTCTCAGGGATGGCATCCTGGTTTGCTCTTTAGCAGAGCTGGAGGCTGGCTTTAAGCCCCTGTGGACTTGAGGCACTGTTAGGAGTTGTGCAGCACACAGATCAGACCCTGACATTTGCAGCACCACTGTGGTTCAGTAGAGCTGGCTGCTCAGGAATATACAAGCAGTGGCTGCCTCCATCACACACCCAGACAGGCTCAGCCACAGCAGTATGTCACTGTCATTAGACACTCAGGAACCTTTTACTCTAGGCCTATTATTAGAATCAGAGTTTTACCATCTGTCTTTCCCATCACCCCCTCCCCATTCATCACCGAGATGGGAAGTGCCTTCTAGCACAGAACCAGGAACATTAGCACTTCCTAATTAAAAATGACCAAATCCTGCCATTAGCATGATCTGTACTTCCAGGTCAATTAGTAACAGTGGTCTTTTTGGAACAAATTAATGCACTGACCAAGCCATTAACATTTTCTAATACTACAGCTTCAGTATATTACAGCATTGGCTATTGTAAACGTGATGGTAGCATAGAATGAATCATAGAATGGCTTGGGTTGGAAAGGACCTTAAGATCAATGCACTGCCATGGGCTGGGACACCTTCCACTAGACCATGAGCATGCTCTATACACGTAAGTTCATTTGGTTTTTGGAGGGCAGACCTAGGCCGCCATGGTCAGGATGGCATCAGTCACGTACCAGATATTGCTTGCAATTCCTTCTGTACCACACTCCCTACATCACTTCTGCTCCACCTGCCTCCAAAATCACTCATTATACCAGCAGCTAATTTCAGCCTGCAGAGAAGGATACCATCCACGTGCAGGATCTGGACTCCCCACAGGCGAGCGCTGGCGAGGATACTGCTGCCACTGCAGGTGTCCTGTACAGAGAGGTTTGGCAAGGTACAGTTCAAAGCAGAGATGCCTGTGGGAGCACAAGCAGCTCTAAATCTACTTTAGAGATTTTCCTGTTGCCCAATTGACAGACCATTGTGTAGCTGTTATTAAAAATCAGCAGAAAAGGTTCAAACTCATGCTTTATCTATCCCAAATTAATAGTAGCACCTAAGTCAAATTTTTAATCCCTGCTATAACATGAGCTTCCAAGTGAGCACCAAGATTCATGATTTCAGTGAAAGGACCTCAGGGAGCCTTTTGCCCCAGCTATATGGCTTTAGCTCTTTCTAGGCTAAAAAGTCATCAGATAATGGGTCTTGTATTAACCATTCTCTTGTATGGAGCACCCAGATCACTGGGACAGGCTTTAGAAGTACTAACATGGACGGAAGACATGGCTCTGTGGAGAACAGCAACCAGGAGCACTGCACAATATTCTGCAGGCCACAAGGAACTGCTTTGTACCTCTACCAGCCCCAGAATCTGCTCCCTTCAATAGGGCAGGGGCTCTGGAGAAGTGGCTGGCACTGGTTCTGCACTGCTCAGCAGCACTTTGAACCTACTCAGCTAAAGCCCATCCACACACAGCTCACCTGATTCTTCATGGCCTTCTGCAGCAGTTCCTTTCCCCTGCTGATCAGGACCTACAGGGAAAGAAGCCAAGTACTGTGTTAAAGCAAAGACCTACCAGGCAGCAGTAAGCCGAGGGCAGTGCGGCTGTCCAGCAGGAATGATTTCTAGTGATACCTGCCCTCTGCTAAGGAGAGTCTGGCCAAGACTTTATCTCAAAGGCAGCAGGACTCAGCATTTCCAGGGAGCACAAACAGCAGAGGCACCTCTTAGGTCTACACCAAACAGCCATTGACTGAACAGCAGTGAGTACTCCAGAGCCAGCCAAGAGGAAGCAGCAGCTTAGCCTGGAATGCCAGCCACATCCTAGTGTGCTGGCAGGGGTTAGGAGCAGCCTTGCTAGCCCTTCCTGGGAACCAAGTCTTATTTACAAGCCAATGATTTCAGCATGCAGGTTAAGTTCTTTGTAAGACAAGTGGGTTGTGCTGTGAGCAAGGACAAGGGAACAAACACTTTGAGGGAGTGAAAGCCAACATCAGCTCAGGCTTCCCACCTGCACGTGGTCCAGGTCCAGCTGACAGATGCCCACGACCTAGACTGGGGTAGCAGGCTCTCCTCACAGTCACAGCTTGCAGCAGATACCAGTGGTCAGCACAGGACGTTTGAGCTTTGGCCACAAGCACTAACAACCAGAAAGCCCAGAACAGGACCCAGGAGAAATCCCCTGTTGCAGACCTCCCAGCTTACAACAGCCTTGTCCTACCTGTGTCTGTGAGCATGCACCAGACCCCGCGACAGTTTTAGCTTGTCTACATGTTCCTGGCTTTTCCAGACACACGTCTGCATCAGGATGATTGCATATGCTGGTGGGAAGGCAGCCAAGCCCTCTATTTCCTCTGCCATTTGAGCAGATACCCTTGTTTATTAGCTCACAGCTGTGATGTGCACATTTGAGCTGACAACGATGTGCAGATACAAGGAACATGGGTACGAATACGAATCATCAGACCAGGGGGAGAAAAAAAACCACAACCCAAACTAAAGACCCAACACAGTTGCTCAGAGCAGGAACAACTTTATATTCCAACACTGGTCTCAGGTTCTACCCCTTCCATCTCTCGCGCTAAACTCTGACGTTGCCTAAACCTTCATAGACACTTCTATACACTTTATAGACACTTATAGGTCTTACAGTGTCTGAGGGCTTCTGGTGAGGTCTGGGATGGTTCCCTTTGGAGGAAGAAGGCACTGGGCCCGTGGCTTTTGCATCTTCTGAAGCTTCGTTGCTGGGCTTCTCAGGCCGAGTTCTGGCTCTGCCTCGTTTGGCTTCTTTGTTGCTGGAAACCACGTAGCTGACTTCTTTGCTAAGGAAGCTTTCGGTCACCTGCAGCAAGAGACAGAACAGAGCAGCTCTGAGACTGTCCAACTCCAAGCTGCAAGAGACCTGCTAAACAAGAGCTGTCCCCTTTAGCTTAACCCCACACACCGCTCAGGGGCTGCTGAAAGTACCCATCTCTATAAGGAGCTGCTTTTCCCATTCTTTGATGCCGTCTCCCAGAAGGAGAGGAGACCCTCAGAGAGCACATGTGCAAACCATCAGCAGAACCTTCCGATTGAGCCCGTCCCCCACTCTCTGCTCCTCAAGCAATGGTTTCAGAGGAAAAGCTGAGGAAAAGGCCCTGACATCACACACGAGCGGGCAGAGCTCTGTTCTCAGGAGCACATCCACTGCCATTAGCCATTCTCTTCTCAGGAGAGCAGGACACGGTAGGAAGGGAATTGCTGAGACAAGCAGCTCCACATAGAACAGGGCGATAGGGAATGAGGAAGCCGAAACACAGAGAAGCCTTTGCACAGGAGCCAGAAGCTGGAGGAAGATGTGGAAACACAAGGCTTGGGATACTCACAATGCACTGACCCCACTGCAGCCCCATGCCACAGGACCCCGGTTAGCACCTATTGGGAGATGCTCCCACAGCACACAGCCAGCTCCCAGCTTGTGTCCCACAGCCCACGAGGCCGTAACCACTGCCTGGACGGTGCTCCCATCGCCACACGACCAGTTAGCACCTACTGGAAAGCACCCCCATCGCTGCACAACCGGTTACCAACGCCTGGCTGCTGCCCCACGGTCAGGCACACCGCTGGCATCTATCAGAAGGTGCTCCCTCGGCCAGGCACCCCGTTACCCCCGTCTGAACCATGGCCCAGGCAGCTCCCCCGCCCCTCAGGCCCAGACCACCCGGGGAAGGCAGGAGCCGGGCCCAGGAGGAGCCAGCGGGGCGCAGAGAGGGCCGAGGGCGCGCCGGGACCGGAGCCGGGAGCCCACGTTCCAACCCCAACCCCACCGCCGGGCCCACCGCCGCCTCACCCCGCCGAGGCGCCTGATGGCCACGGCCAGCTCCCGGGCAGCGCGCCCGCTCGGCAGGTCCAGGTAGAAGGACTTCCCGCGGAGGGGCCGGGGCGCCCCGGGACCCGCCATGGTGCCTGGCCCGGGACCCGCCGCCGCCGTTTAAACTCGGGCCCGCCCCGTTCCCAACGGCGGCCGCACAGGGATAACGCCGCGGAGCTGCAACGCCATAGGTTTGTCCTGCGCGGCCGCCGTCCCGCATGCGCGGTGGTGGTGGTGGCGCTGGTCCAAGATGGCGGCGCCCGGTAGGGAGGAGGCGGCGGCGACGGGGGGGTTCGCGGCCTGGCTGGCGGCGCGGCTGGAGGCGCTGGGCCTCGACCGGGCTGTGTACGGTGCCTACATCCAGGGGCTGCTCCGAGAGGAGGAGAGCGACGAGGAGCGGCTGGAGGCGCTGCGCGGGGTCCTGGCCGCCTGCCTGGTGAGCGGCGGGACGGGACGGGACGGGGGGTTCCGCTCACCCCGGAGCGAGGGGCCGGGTCCCCTCGAGGAGTTGAGGGGCAGCCGCGGCCTCGCCGTGCCCGGGGAGGTCTGGTGCGGAGAACCGAGGAGACAGGCGGGCATCGCCCCCTTGAAGCCTGGGGATTTCTCCTCGGTCTTCATCTCCTTTGGGAGCTGTAAGGTTTCCACAGTGTCTTTATCTCAAGGTGTTTCTTGTACCTGAGCCGAGCAGATAAGGCATCATCCAGG
The DNA here is from genome assembly GCF_033815535.1 of Pezoporus flaviventris. Classification (NCBI taxonomy): domain Eukaryota; kingdom Metazoa; phylum Chordata; class Aves; order Psittaciformes; family Psittacidae; genus Pezoporus; species Pezoporus flaviventris. The sequence goes on along the minus strand of NW_026892639.1, from coordinate 1,096,405 downwards.
ATCTGCTTTTGTTGAAGGCATGCTGACTTCTTAAGATAGATCCTAAGGTTGGGAATCACAAGCCCTTGGTCCTTCTACTGTTCCTGTGCCTCTCACAGCCTCAAATACCCCGCATTGGTCCTTGTAGCATCTCCTCCCCAGCCTGGGCACCTTCTCCTGGTGGGTGTTCAGCCCTGAGCTGTGCTTAAATGCTGTAGGCTTGGGGCCTTGCACATATTGGAGCAAAAGGTGGAGACTTTTGTGTCTGCTTTCATCTCCTTGTCTGGCCTCCAGTTGTGGAGAACTCTGTTGTTGCTGTCCCCTATGCAGGTGAGCTTTGCTCTGCTCAATGGGCAGTGTCCTCGGTGATGGTTTGTCCTGGAACTTGAAGGTGGTTTTTCAGGTCTTCCTCAGTGGTGAACAACTGTGAAGGCACCCACTGCCCCCTCTAGAACGTGCTCCGGGCAGGCCCAAGGTTGTCCCTGCTGGTGGGAGGGGATGGTCTGTCAGTACAACCAGAGCAGTTTCAGCTCCGTACCCCTGTTTTATCCAGTCCAGTTTATTTGCCTTAGTGAGATTGGTTTGGAGTGGCCTTTGAGTAGCTTCTCTGCAGCCTTGCTCAGAAGAGGGACGATGCTGGGCAGTGCATTTCTAGAGTGGAGACACCCTGATGGCCTTTCCTTGGTGTCTGTGGGGCTGTTACACCTTGAGAGCCAGTGCTAGGAAACCAATGGGTGTTGTTAGAGCTGTATCATGGGACAAGGAGCTCACTGGGGGTGTGTGTACCATGTCAGGGTGCTCTCTAGTCCTGAGCTGTTTAAAATAAGTAAGTGCATGGCATTACTTGTGTCGTCCCAGGTTAACCCAAGCCCTGTGTCTGCATTTAACAAGGAGATGGTATGTGAAAAGCTGTGATTTGAGCTTACTGCAGGGCGTTCAGGTTCTTTGCAGCCGGTACTTTTCATACCTGGCTCATGCTTGTTTAAAGCTTTGTTCCAAGCCTGAGAAGTCTCTTTTCCCTCCCTAGGAAGAAGATCTCTTACATGATGCTTGCAGGGAAGTGGTGGAGAAGTGGTCTGAATCTCAGGTTGTTGATGCCACAGAGAAAAAAGCAGGTAGTATCGCTGCTCAGTGTGCCCTTCCTCGTGGTGTGAGTGCTTTGCAGGGCCTTGCCAAGATGAGAACTGTGTGCTCGTCCTGCCAGGAGTTAAAACCACTGCTGCTACCGTGTGTGCTTTGCTTCTCATTGTCATTACTGCTTATTTACTGTTTTGACTTGAACTGGGAAATGAGTAGTTTCACTTGTGGCTGTCTCTGGCATCCTGCTGCTCTTTGAGTTCAGAATCCTGCACATGAAAAGCTCCTTGTTGCGTTTTTGTTTTTTTGTTTTTTTTTTTTAATTCCCGTAGAACTTTTTCAGTTTCCCTTCATAAAACAGCCAGGGCTTTCCCTCTGGTCAGTGCTCACTGCACTCTGCTGGGAGCTGCAGTTGTGATGGTGTATAAAGCCTGGGCTGCTTCAGTCTGTGGCAGTTTGGAGAGCCAGTGGCTTTATCCACATGCACCCATGGAGAGCTGGGCTGTCCCCTCTGCTGCTGCTCACCCCAGTACACATCAGGACATCTCCTCTTTCACAATCTTCTAAATCCCCCATAAATGCTTGTGGGGGATGCTCTGTGAGGCTGCTGTTGCTGTACTAATGCTGCTCCTCTCCCAGTCACATCTATAGCCCCACTGTTTCTTTGTGCCCTCTCTGAATCCATCTTTTGACTTCAGCTGTCGGCTCAGGAGTGAAGGAAGGTCATCATGGGAGGCTTGTTCTGGTCAGTGGGCAGAGCTCTGGAGTACAATAAACTCATATGCTGGCAAGATTTAGCTGATTTAAGCACGCTGCATGGATCAGTTAGTAATCCTCCAACTGCCCGTAGCCTGTGACCGTGTCGCATCCCTTCTGGCTAAATCCTGCTTTTTGTTTGCTTTGCATTTTTTGGTTGGTTCTGGTTGCAAGCAGAATATTGTCACTGACTGATGTCCTTCTAGAGGAGTGCTCCCAGTGAGCCCTTATCATGGAATCCCAGAATCTAACAGGCTGGAAAAGACCTTTAAGATCATCAAGTCCAGTTGTTCCCCAGCACTGCCAAGGCCACCACTAACCCGTGGCACTGAGGGCCTCATGTACATGCTGTGAACTCTTCCAGGGATGGTGACTGCAGCCCTGCCCTGGGCAACCTGTTCCAATGCCTGAGCACCCTTTGGGGAGGGAATTGTTCCTCAGCTCCATCTAAACCTGCCCTGGTGCAGCTTGAGCCTGTTTCCTCTTGTCCCATCCCTTGTTCCTTGGGAGCAGAGCCCAGCCCCTCCTGGCTCCATCCTCCTGTCAGGCACTTGTAGGCAGCGATCAGGTCCCCCTGAGCCTTCTCCAGCCTAAACCCCCCAGGTCCCTCAGCCGCTCCCCATCACACTCCAGGTCCTTCACCAGCTTCATGAGGCCTGTGTTTCTATAGCACTTGTCTAAACCTCAGTGTTTCACCAGTCTCGCTCAACTCCTCTGTATAGACAAGGCAGCTGAACCACACATGCAGCAGTCTGTCCTTGGCCTGACCTTGCCTTTTGCCTGGGGACAGGGACAAGTTACACCGTTCTGTGCATTCAATAAAGCCCTCTTTTGGGGACAAGTGATTGGAATTGCTAGAGCTCCTGCTGGACTCCTCCTGCTTATACTATAGGTTACCTGCAGGGCTGGTTTTTTACTTGTCGCAGGAAGAAGGCAGCAGTGTGTGTCTACCTTGTTAGAAGTGCAAGGATTTAATTATTTCACTGTGGTTCCATGAAAGGATAAATCCCCAATGGAGTCAATATCTACTTAGAATAACAGAATCCTGAGGAGAAGCTATTAACAAGCTGAACACTTCAGTGGTAGAAGGTAGCTATGTGCGCACGTGGCACATCGTGCCGTGTCTGATGCTCTGACTCCTTGCCAGATGAGATCCAAGCCATCGCCAGCATGATGGAGAAGCAGGCCAAGATTGTGGTGAAGCCCAAAGAGGTCTCCCAGGAGGAGAAGCAAAGGAAAGCTGCTCTCCTGGCCCAGTATGCCAATGTGACAGATGAGGAGGAATATCCTTTTCCTGACCCAGCTGAGACTCGGTGCGTTGAAGGATAATGGTTATTAGAGATTTCCTAAAGGAAAACAGTCTTTATTGGGAAAATTGGGGAAACTTTTCAATCTTCCTTCTCCATGATAAAATAACTTCCATGGAGAAAAGCAAGGAAGCTCCTTGTTTGTGGAGTGCTGTGAGCAGATGCTCCTTTGAGGATGCTTGTCTGGGTAAGGTTCCTCCAGTCCAGGTATGTTGCAGAAGAGGGGGGAATCGCCTCCTGGTAACTCTGTACATGGTAGTTAATGAATTGAATTAATCTATTGCTTTGTAATGAGAAATCTGCTGAAAAAATCCTTTTTAGAGTGGTATAAAGTGGGAGAGTTTAAAGTTCACTTGTAATGCTGAAGAACAAGTTCTTCCTTACAGAGCGAAGTTGAATAGGAAACGGGAAGGAATGGTACCTGGTGCTTGAGCAGCAGGAGGGAGCTGAACATGTGGGGTCTGTGTCTGTGAGTGTTCAGCTGCTTCCTTGTGACTTGACAGAAGGGTTATTTGGCATGTTTGGAGTCAAGTGTGACTGTCCAGAGGCACAAGGTCATTACTGATGTCCATATTTCCTTAATCATCTCACTGGTGAGGATGAACAGGACGGATCGACTGCGACAGCAGTAAACCTGGGGTCAGAAAAATGTATCCTTTGAATTCTGGGTGACCCAGGCTTTATGGAAGGAAGGCAGCTTGCATGGTGAGTTCCCATTTCCCATCTTTCCTTATCCCTATTGATTCTCCCCATTGCTTTAGGGCCACCTTCTAAGTCTGGGGATTATTTTTCTTCTCATGTAGCCTGACCTTGCTCATAATGAGAGTTAGAGTTTCACGTGTGCCCTCTGCACAGCCAAGACTGGCCCTGTCAGTCTCTTTCTCTCCTCTGTCCCTGCCTTCCCTCTTCTGCCCTCTTTGAAGCTTCACAGAACATGCTTATGAGTAAGAATAATTCTCCTATGAACATGAGCTTAATGTTAGCTGATGTCCAGAGAGGGAAGTCACATTGGGAATTACTAGAAGTGCATCAGAAACAAAACTACATACCGGTTTTAAGAATCTGTAGTGACTTGATTTTTCTACTAACAAATCCTTTCCTAGGCAGTGTGCATTGACTCTGCATGACTTTCCTATTTGGAAAAGAAGAATAGGTTGGATGGGGTTTGGAGCAAGCTGCTCTAGTGGAGGGTGACCCTGCCTGTGGCAGGGGGTTGGAGCTGGATGACCTCTAAGCTCCCTTCCAACCCAAACCAGCCTGGGATTCTATGAAAAACAAGCAGATTCCTTTTTCCTTCTCTGTTCCTCATTCTGAAATTCCTTGCCTGCTTGGTGAGGAAGCAGAAGAGGGAGCCAGAAGGTGAAGGGGGGAGGTAGAATAAACCACCTCATGTGCTAAAGCTTTGTCTAGTTTAAAGCCCCAAAAATAGGGCTGCAGAGCGGAAGCTGCATGGCTTCAGCCAGAGCCTTGTCTGCCCTTAACACGCCCCCAGCGCTGTTCCGAAACACCAACGTGGAGGATGTGGTGAATGCCAGGAAGCTGGAACGGGAGCTGCTGCGGGATGAGTTCCAGAAGAAAAAAGAGCAAGATAAAGTCCAGCGAGAGAAGGACAAGCTGGCCAAGCAGGAGCGGAAGGAAAAGGAGAAGAAAAGAACACAGAAAGGCGAGCGAAAGCGGTAGCTGCAGTTCTGCAGTCGGACTCTCGAGGGGATAAGAATACTTATGAATATGGTGTGTGTTTAAAAAGCAGAAATTCTGGACACGTGCTGGCGAGTGGCTCTTTGGAAGCGTTTGGGGTTTTTTTTTTTTGTTTTAGTTAGCAGAAGAGAAATTTCAAGCACCTCCTAAACTCGAAGTGTGCCATGTGCCTGTGGTGTCAGTGACCCAGTCAGTTCTTGTGGCCAGTGTCTGTACCAAAGAACGGTGAAGTGATGATGTCTGTGGTTTTAAATTGATTTGTCCTTGTTACCACTTCAAGCAAAGCAAAACACAATGTAGGAGAGGGCTTCCAAACTGCGTCCTCCTGCCAGCCTTGGTTTGCAGCAACAGTTAGGATTTGAAAACAGAGCAGAGCCTCTTTCTGATGTGTAATCAAGGATCTGCTGCTACAAGGCAAATGTGAGTTTATTTACAGTAGCCTTGAAAAACGTATTTGCAAATACATGTATTTCTGCTGCCAAGAACAGCACTAGGTCACACTGTGCCTGTGCTGAGAGAGCAGGGTTGGAGCTCACCTCGGTGAGGGCAAGTGCTGTTCTGCAGCGAAAGAAAGGGAATGAGGTGAAATTCAGGCAAGTTGCAGCTATGGGATGGCATCACCCACAGGTTTTTGGTCAGGTAAAGGCTTTGGTGCAGTGGTAGCAAATTGGTCAGTTCCTTCTGCTACTTCAGACTTGATGCCAGTAGCTGGAAAATGGTGCTCCCTGCCACTGCTCCGGCCATTGCCAGGGTGAGTGGTTGAGCGTGACGCAGTGCTGAGTGGCTGTGAGTTGGATGCACTGGGTTTACAGGCTGGTGGCTTTTGCCAGGCACAGTTACTGCCAGGGCTGAACACTGCTCTTGCCCCAAAGGGCTTGGTACCTGCTGTTTCCAGCCTTTTCTGTGCTGGTGTCATCCACCTCTGGAGAGGAGAACACTAACTGCTGTAACTGAGTGTGAAAGAGCTGCAGTGTTCTCGGGGTGCGGGAGGAACTGGCATGCCCAGAGCTTCCTTCTCTGGGTGCCATGTGCTCCTGGCAGTTGCTAGCCCCATCGCCTGCTTTCAGCACCAGTCTGCCTCAGTGGCCGTGCCTCCTGTTTAACTCGCTGCTGCAAGTGTATCTAACTGCTTTATCTTTGGACTTGAATAATAAAACTGGTTGGCCAAGAACTGGGTTCCTCTGTTAGAATGAAAGTCACGGTTGGTGGTTGTGTGGTTTGGGGCTCCCATCTGGCCTGTCCTGTGTCCTCACTGTCCCTCACCCAGCAGCAGTGTTTCTGAGGGCTGCCCCAGTGCTGCTTCTCCTGGAGTCACACCATTTCCAAAGCTGGAGCCCTCCGGTTGTAAACCTCCAGAAGAAAGAGCTGCCTTCACCCCCTCATAACAAGAACTGCCGCCCTCGACCCACTGCAGAGCTCAGGAGCCAAACAAGAACGAACAGCTGTGTCATGCATGTCAAAAGGTGTACAAGTGATAAGGTCTGTACAGATCCGGGAAGGGTGCAGTCACAAGCATGCTGTGGCAGCTCTTTCAAACAAGCAGATTCCCCTCTGGTCCCCCTTTCACCCTGCACCCACAGACAAGTGCAGGTTGGCAGTGGTTTGTTGTGTCTGGCTCCCTAAGATTGCATGCCACTGGTCAGAAAAGCCCTTCTAGGGACAGGGAAAGAGCAACAAGGGAAGGCCCAGCCCCACAGTGCCCAGCCCACAGCCTTGGGCAGAGCAAGAGCACCACAACCGTGCAGCAGCACCCACTACACAGCTCCACAAGCTTCTGCTGCTGGAAACTGAGGAGAGTGCTGCAGTCTTGTGCAAACACCAAAGCACGTGAACTGGCTGCCCCTGAAGGGTCTCAGCTGCAGGCAGCAGCTCTGCCATGGAGCTGCTAGAGCCCATGGTTTTCACTGCTGACTCAGTGCCTCAAGAGAGCTGAAGGCTGATGCTTGACTGATGCTCAGGACGTTCAGGAGTGTGTATTGGCATCAATACCAAGAAATGCATAGAGCAGGAATGCCCCAGACAGGCTCCTCGGATTTCTAGTGCAGACACTGAAATCATTGCATCAGGTTCCTCTGGCAATACAGAGCTTGTAACTAGTGAGATACTTGCAGGGAAAATCCACCACTTTGGCTTCCCTGCACTGATACAATTCCCCCCTGGTTTGTCCTATGTTACAGTCACTTCTCTCTACCCCAGAATAATTTCAGTATCACTATTGCTGTATACCTCTGGACGCACTTCAGTAATTAACTGAAAATTACAGTCCCTATTAATGGCTCAAGTTCTAGGAGCTGAGGCTGTGAAGACAATCACAGAACAAATGCTCTTCAACCAAAGCTAATTTATTTCTTACCAGACAGACTGAAGTCAGTGCAGTGCTGCTTTTAACATCAACATATCCTAGGGTGAACCAAACCAAGCTTCATGCAGTGATGTGTGGCAGGAAGGTGGGCTTTGCTCTCCGGCCCCGATAAGCTGCTTGCTCTGGCAGTGCTTTTGGTCATTTGGTGATCAAAAGTGACTCTGGTTCCTGCTGCATCTCCAGTTGATTTCTTTCTCCCATCATCCTGTGACAATTTATGTGGTGCAGTCGCACCTTTTTGCGTATCAGGATTTCCAGAAGTAAGAAGAACAGAGACATGTAAAATAGCAGGGTATCCAGGCAAGGACAGCTGAACAAATTTAATCCACACATTATAAGTGCGATGCTACAAGTGTTAAAACCCCATGTATCTCCTGAGCCACATAATACCAGCATTTTGTAGTGGTGAATAAGTTACTTGTGCTCTGTACAGGTTAAGATACACAGATAAACAAGTACTCAGAGCTGTCAAAAACACAGAGGTCAGATAAGAAGTCTAAAATATAACAATCCAATTTCAAACCAAACTAGTGAAAAGAGTAACTTTGGGAAAACCTACGTCTCAGAATGTTGTGATGCCTCTTCCAATTTTCAAGTGAAGGTATTAAAAACAGTGCTCATTATTTTTCAGCTGCTGCACAGCTTTTAAAAGGATAATCCTGTGTGCATGTTGTCTTTTGATTAGGTTTAAATACTTTAAAACGGAGGTTTCTTTTGTTTATTCCCCGAGAGCATGCCCAAATGATTTTGAACACATTTACTAAATTGCATGGTTTCACAACAGCAATTTTGTCATACCAGTAATTTAGTAGAATCCGGTGCATCTCCTTTCACCAACTTAGATCTAAAATCTCAAATTCATAAATATTTCTATTTTAAATATTTAATTTTACATGAATATTGGGTATTCTTTGCATTTTTGTCCTCCTGTTTCCAGGTTTTAGTTCGATAAGGAAACCATTTTTACATCACAATCTCATCTGACACTGACCAGACGCCCTGTTAGACTACAGTCTTTAAGAATCATTATTTTAAAACCTATTTCCTAAAGCAAAACTAAAAGAAGTTATCAGAAGTATTGTACACCAGGGGTCACCTGCAGAAGTTAAATAATGCCCTGGCTGTTAATTAAGAAATCTGATTAGTTTTTAAGTTAACATTCACCAGTTTGGCTTTACAATATTCTGACGCTGCCATGTGAACAGTTTGAAGTAGAACCCGAGAGCCCTTAATGCAAATTCAACTTCTTGTCAAGATACAGCTTTAAATAGGAATATTAGTTCAAAACTTTACAAATAATTAAAAAGAACGAGTGTAGCATCTCTCACACGTACACCCTGTGGACTGTATTTCTGGGTGCAGTGTTCCTTAGCGCTTGCTCACATCAGCCCTCTGACCCGGGATGCTGCTGCCATCTGGGTTTTCACAGGCTTTCTCCTCAGGCTGCTCCAGCTCCCGAAGTGTTTTCTCCAGGTCCGGTTTTCCAGCTGCAGATTTGGGTAAGGTCATCTGGAGTGCACACCACAGAGTCGTACGGGCTTTACGTGTCGCTACACTCATTTCTTTAATTGCCAAAGCCAGAGCAAACACATCTGCAAGGAGGAAATGGCAGTTTAATCTTTCTCAGACAGGACAGCAGCAAGCACTGTTTGGGTTTGATTCATGCTGGCACTGCTAAAGAGAGTAAAACTTTCAGGCCTTTTTTAGTGTCTGGTTTTGCCTGTCTCTCTGTAAGAGTTGAATCTGAGAAAGCACTGATTTTTGTGCCCTCATACAAGGAGGTCTACAGAATTTAGGTACTCGCTTTGTTGCCTACTCTTCAGTAGCACCTAAAGCCTCATGGTCAGCTCTGCCTTTGAAAGTGTTCCATGTACACGTGTACTAAAGGCACTGCCCACCCCTTCCTGCCTGAGCTCATTGTGAACCTTCACAGCAACCCCTCCATACCCACATAGTGGATCCTTTGCCCATCTTACCCAAGAAATTATTTAGGCATGTGAAGGAATAGCCCATTTACAGCATTTTACTGAAGCCTACAGATCATGTTCTGCAAACATGTGCCAACCCCCACCACTTTAAAGCAAAGATTAAGGTGGTGCAGTGGTCCATTTATTCAACAGCAATGGCTTCATGCATAGATAATGCTTTGATTTTAATTGCAGGCTCTGTGAAGAAACAAATTCAATGCCCTCTTCTAGGCACTGGAGGTTTCAGCCAGAGTTTGCATGGGCAGGGGCACACTCGCTCCCATCAGCTGGGTCACACTGGGTGGTGCTGTGCTGCACAGAAAGCACATGTGCCCTTGACCCCATGGTCAAACGCTTCCACGGAATTTGGAAGCAGTGGGAGACTTTAAGTCAAAGTCTGCTCATGCTCAGCAAGCACGACTGCAGTTTCCTTTTACTGCACAAACCTGGCACCTACCTTCAACTCATGTTCTTGGGGTCACAGTTCCAGGTGAAAGCATGGCCCTCCTGGGGGTTCGCCTCAGAAAAGGGCAGAATTTAGAGACCTACCCTTATTACCACACCATCCCTCTTCAGTAGCTCATCCTGCTCTCACTCCCTGGGCTGCCTTCTGCAAAACCCATTCTGAGACACACTCCTTTCATCTGCCAGTGACCACCCCATTCCTCTACAGTGAACACTGCTAAAGCAGCTGGAAGGAGTGGTATAGAAAACTGATTCAGGTGACTGTGAAGAATCACCATGAAAAGCCCCTTCTCCAACACAAGTGTCAGCCACCCAAAGCATTTTAGAAGGTAGTGTCTAGAAGGGTAACTCCAGAGAAATAAAGGACAGAATAAAGTGGAAAGATGTGATTATCAGGTCCTGTATTTTCAAAATTCCAATTTCCATACCAGGCTTTGTGGAATGAGGAATTGACCACAGGAATGGTGTCATCTGGATTGCCTAGAAAAAGCTAAGAAACAAGTGACCCTCACACAAATGTGCCTGTTAAAGCTGGGAGATGTGGTTGCCATTCAGGTCATTACAAGGGAAGAAGGAAAAATCCCACAGTAATAAAGAAGAGTTGTTTTAAAGTCTTTGGCTGAATACAGTGCCAGAGGGTTAGAGACATTAAAAGGGTCTTTTCTTCCCTCAGAAAATTACATGAAACATCTGTATCCTCCTGAAAGATCCTGAAAACTAAATCTGTTTACTAAACAAGTCAAATCATCTTCAACTGAGGTAAAGAGAAGTAAGAATGATGGTGAACAGGTGAAAAAAAACCCTGCTATATTGTACAAAAACATTCTGATGAGTATATTTTTGTGTATCCATTGAAAGTACAATTTGTATTTTATGCCTGCCTATGACATAACATGCTTGAAGAGGAAATGCATTTATAATGCAAGGCCAGCTTGGTCTCACTGCAAAGATTCAGGATGGAGCTACCAAGAAAGTTCTACACATACATAAAGACAGGGTGAGAGGGGTACAAACAGGTACATGAGGGACAGGGAGAAGAAAGTGGCAATAGCTGAATATCATAATAGCTTTGAGCAACCTGGTCTATGGGAAGTGTCCCTGCTGTGGTAGGGGTTTGGAACTGGATGAGCTTTAGGTCCCTCCCAACCCAAACCATTCTGTGGTTCTATGATTCTATGCCCATCCCCAATCCCAAACTGCATTACAAAGAAAACCCCACTACCTTCTCATCTCTTGCTGATTTATTAGTTGAATAAATGCACTCCAAACTGATTTAACTCGATGATCACTACACCCCAGTTTTAGCATCCTCTCAAAACCATCATCTAAACCCCATCAAGCTGTAGACACTGAAAAATAAATCGCAAGTTTATCAAATAACCCTCATACTTAACTTTTTATACACTTGCAATATGTGTAGAACTTTTCAGCTACCTTATAAAAGTATGTAAGCATAGTTATACCTCTGTCATCCTGGCATCTGGGAGCTCCTTGCCTCTGTCGATTGGAAGCATTTACAATTTCATCTTTTCTACGTGACTGCACTACATGAATTACCTCCAGATGTTTATCAAGAGCAGTGGAAATGTTAGCATGAAGGGGAGAACTGCGAAGGCGCTCCATTTTTCCCAGTAAAGTCACAACCTAATGAACATTTTTACATGTTACAGGAGTTCAAACTATACTCATCTAGACTTACAAGAAAATTAGCTAGGATTAGAAAGATTAATGATAACCATTATTTTCTTTTGAAAACAGTTCATAAAGTTACAGCTGAAGTGGTTTTAAATTCTTACCTAGTTTCTTCTCCAGACCTGAAGCTGTAGAATACCTGGGTGTGCACAGCACAACAGCAAAGCTAAAATAGCCAAATATTAGCACATGCAGCTTACTAGTTAATAATAGATATATACAACTTTGAGGCAAACACATGACGGTGGTTTGTTGACAATGTGCACTCCTCTGACTGAAGACCACTGTGATCCCCCCTTCTCTCAGTACTGCTGCAGTTACCTGGGTGAAAACCAATCGCACAAAGGGCAGCCAGTGTTTGCCCAGATGATCTCTTTGTGCTGTTCCAGTCTTGGTTTGGATTTGCTAAAGCTGCTGTGGAACCTCATCTGTTGGCTGACTTTCAGAATGGATATCCAACACTGAAGGAGCTCTTTTAGAGAATATTGAGCACCAGCATTCAGAAATACTTCAGTTTTGTTTAATCAATTCAAAGTCTGCACTGGTTTATCTTAAAACAGTAACATTATTATGTATTTCCCATTGATAAGCCATTCCTAAATGATGATTCACAGACCACTGAGGAACCTGGTTGCTAGTCTGCAGAAAGAGATATAACTAAAAATTCCAAATTGTAATGTTCCTTGGGCAATGGTCATCCACAGGTTAAAAAAGAAGAAACACAGGGTCTGAGAGCACAGTGCAAAGCAAAGTTCATGATGTTTTCTTGCAGGAGAACAACAGTAGACTTCTCTAGAAAAATAACTGGCATGGAGGCTTGGAAACCTAAGAAAGGGTGGCTAGAAAGGTGTTTGAAGCAGGACAATTTGCCCAATGTGCCCCAAGTATCCTCAGAGCAGGCTGTTGGCCAAGACAGTTACTTTGGTAACAGCATCCACAACAGCAGAACAGAGCAACCACTCCTTGCTAAGTTCTTTAGAGTGCTCCAGCAGGAGCAAGCTCCCACTGCCAGCCCTGTCCTGATCAACCTGAGGTCTGGCAAAAGCCAGTGGGGTGGGGAAACACAGGCAGGAATAAAATGAACAAGTTACTGTGAACAACAACCAGTACAATCAAAAAGTGACATTTCACATTGGTAAAGAAACTGAGAGTTTATAAAAGGGCAGAGAGAACTTCACACAAACAGCTGAGGAATCAGTCACTTGGATAGGAAGCTAAAGCAGGTAAGATTGTTTAAAATCCCTAGATTTGTTCCTGAAGAAAAAGCCAGATTTTAAGGAGTGGCACAGTGGGATTGCATAAGCAAGTGAAGCAAAGTAAGATGAACCTGACATAATTTTCCAGCCTTGCTTACTAGCACATCCACAGCCACAAAAGGACTTAGGTTCTGAAGACCAGGCTTTCAGGTACCTCAACCTGATCCAGTGGCATCCACAACTGACAGTTAAATGCCTACATTCTTTATACTAAGCCTGGGAGAAGTGCCAGGCAATTAAAAGCAAAATCTACAGCAGTCAGCAAAGCTCAAATGCTTGCTTTCCCATCCTCTCAGGTCTTCCAGAAGTTTATCCTGCACTCCAAAGAGACCATTCCTTCCACTCACAACTCAGAGGAATTAACTGAACCTGCCCTCCTCTTAAAAAGCACAACTGATCCATCCCTTTTGGCTGCCATGGGGCTTGCCAAGTAATTCAGGTCCTTCATTGGGAAAAGCATCAAGCCACCAGTGATGCTGAGGCTGACTGCTGGAGGCTCTCAGCCACAGACCCTGCAGTCTGGAAGCAAGCATGCACCATGGGGTAAGGACTGACATTTCAGGCCCAACTCTGATGACTGTTTTCACAAAACTGTATTTGAAACAGGAACTACATAATGTACTCCCCAGCCCATACATACTCTCACTACTAGAAATAAGCTCTGATTTCCTCTCTCTGGTAAAACTCCTTTGCTAGTTGAGAATAAAAGAGCTTTGACAGGACAAGCTGAATGTCCAGACTCAGCATCCATCAATGTGTGAGACATTCTCCAATTACAATGGAGCTTGGATTTGCATCTCCCCAGACATGAGAGAGATGAGATACAATCTATAAAGATAAGATCCTGGTTTAAAGCTTGTTCTTTGACTATTAAGTGGTTGTAATAGCTACTGATGACATAGCGAAGGAAGCTACTGTCACCTCTCCATCAGCTAGGCTTTGCTCTGGAAGTGAAAGCAACCGCAAGTTGAAGTCTCAAATGAGAAAACCAAAGTAAGTGTGTGGCCACCAAGAGGGTTTAATTAGATGCTCCATACTATGAAGATTCAGCCAGCTCAGCTTCCACTTGAACCTCTAGCAGTTTCTCTTTGGCTGCCACTAACTGTTTTGCTGTTAGACTCCACGTTTGACTGCCTCTCTGTGCTTTTGAACATTCTTAAAACTACTTTTCACTTGCTACCCAGCAATGGTTTGAGGTTCTATGCCCTGAAGTTTGGTTCCTCAAATGGCCAGATACGATTAAGTCCTTTTTCAGATGCAGTTTTAAAGTACCAGGACAAGGACAGGCAAGAATTCTGAAAGCGGAAACTTTGTAACACTGCTCTTTTTGGGGTTAATGAAGCAGTAGTTTAAAGAGTGCACGCTAAGCCTATCAGTAAGCCTTTCACCGTACTCTCTACTCAGCTGTACGACCAAAGCCAAGCAATTGCACAGAAGAGATTTCAGCAGGCAGCAAGCAGGCAGGGCTCCCCCGTGTATTTCACCTCTGTGAGATTGGTAGGGAACATGGCCCCTACCAGTGTTGCTCGGGAGCAGCCAAGCTCAGCAGTACTGGTTCCTCCAAGAACTAGCATTCCTCAGCACAACAGCTGCTGCCTTGAATCCTACATCCCCTCAACAGGGGCAGGCTCCAGGACTGCGCTTTCAGCCCACGTGTCTCCTCCTCCTGCAGCATGAGCATTCTGGCTCTGGCTTCTCAGCCTCAGAAGAGGCAGATCAGACCCTTGCTGTTTTGCTGGCAGCTCAGCTCCTGCTTGCTTCCTCCCTTCGGCCTCCCTTGCAGAATTATGTGCAGGCTGCTGCCTCACAGAGCAGCATGATACTGTGCACTGGCACTGTCATTTGGCCACAGAGCCGCAGACAGCTCCAAATACATTGGCCGTGTCTGCCCTACAGGTTATAGCTGTTCGGCTTGAGCAGCAAACTAGTAATGTAGAAATTCAGGCTGAAGTTGCATCAAATAACCATTCAGCATGAAAAAAAAATAATACAAGACTCTCAAGCAAATATATATATCAAAGTATTATAAACGTTAATTAAACTGCTTTTTCCATCACAAATACCTAGTGTAACACAGTGTCTACAAATCTAGGGTGACCATTTCTCTGCTGAGCTACTCAAAACAGAAGAGCTCAAAATGCACAGCGTAGAGCTGTGCAAGCAGTTTGGTTAGCTGACTGGATTGTGGCATCTCATGCATGCTCCTGTACTAGAAGCTGCAACCTCCTGGCATGTAGGGCTGTAAACGTGAGCTGCAGCCACTCTGCGGGTTCCCTGGCAACAGCAGCAGTGAACCTGGAGCTGCAGGTATTCTAGCAGGGACTGCTGAAATATTCCCTGCATAGCATTTAAGAAGAAAGCTATTTTGGGAAAAGCTGCTCTGATCATCTCACTTATCTTATGCTGTACTTTAAGTTCTGTCTGATCAGTTCAATAGGTGTTTTTAGTTTGAATCCTACAACTCACTCTGGCTCGTTCACGAAGCTGATCCACAATTAAGCGATCAACTCTTGATGGGTTTGATGTCAGTCTTGGAAGTGGAGTGTTGTTAGCACTGGAAACCTTTTTCCCTTGGAAATTCTTAGCAAGAGCTGATTCAGTCTGCAGGAAAACAAAAGAATAACTCCCTAAGAATGTAAGCTGTAATTGTGCTTTTTTACAGAACCAAGAAAAAAATATCAGATAGACAATTTCTTCCCTTAGGGGTTGGATTTTCTGTTCCTTTTTGGTAGCTAAGGAGGATTCAGGCATTTGGGATTTAACCATTTGGTAAGACAATCACCTGTTACAAGTGAACAACTGCTTTACTGAAAGCAGTTCAACTAAAGTAATGATGCCCCAAAAAGGTGTTTCAGAAGTGCTATGTCTTCTCACACTCTGTACAGCCTGTACTAAATAAAATGGAGGAAAGTCAGAATTACCAGGCAAGAAAAGATGGAGCATACAGATGTGGACCTCGCCCACAAAATTAAAAGCAAATTGGTTAAGTCAGCAATTAACCTAATTTTGGTATATTACTCAAGCTACAGAAAGCTTGTTCCTTGTTAAATTGTTAAAATGAAATCATATTTTATTTAGCCATCAGAAAATGACTTTGAGTCCTGACTGCCAGATTTCAGATGCCAGTCTCTCTCACTCCATTGCTCTGTGGCTCTGGAATACCTGCAACAACACACAGCTAGCTGAATCGAGTTTAAAATTGCATTTCTTAGACTGTTTTGTGGTGGTCCACATAAAGCTGCTGCCTAATCATCCCCACCACGTCCCCCTGCCACATGTGGCAACTCTTTTGCACTTTCCCACCCAAGCCTAGACCCCAGGCTCTCCTCCTGAAGTCAGACTCTCCCTGACTCCTATATTTAACAGCCAGCCTTTGTCAGGAAACACTCTGGCAACTCCCCTCCTGTGTTACAGCCCCTCACAATGATGGGTTTTTTTGGTGGACCAGCACAACAGAGCCTCCTCAGAGCAATCCTCAGCCAAATGCCTAGCCCCACTATTTGCAGGTGCCTTTGCTCCCGCTTCTCTCATAGCTCCAGCTGGCATTGAAATTCAAACCGAGCTGAACTGGGGACATAAGTCAGCTTTTACATGCAACAAGGGTAACATGAAGCACTTCCCCTGATGACCAAGAAGGGCAATTGCTCTAAGTAGGGCTTCATATGCAGCTACATGAAACTTTAGTTCAAGTGTTTTAGTATTACCCTTTCTTCAGCTTCAGTTTCTGGGGGAGGGAAAAAGAGCCCCTTCAAACATATCTTAGGTTTAAAACTTCAGGGAAACAGGAGGTGAGAACTCCTCATATAAAGAACTAAAAGGCGAGGGTCTAAGAAATTCAATTAATTCTTGAAAGGATTAAAGTTTATTCCAATTCAAAATACAACTACTGGATTTGCTTTCAAAGTTTCCAGATGCACTGTACTTACTGTGTTACAAACAAGGTGTAACATGGCTTTGTTAGTCATACACACCCCAACTCTGAGACTGAAGAAGTCCCTGCATTCCTGCTTTAAGTACAACATTCTATACAATGTTAGTTATGCTCCCAAAACAGGCTACAGACCTTCAAAACTTTTGTTTTCAGTCCCAAATAGACAGGGAAACAAAGCCTTTAAACTCTGAAGTCCCATTAAACATTTAAACTCATAACAGTGAGAATTACCCGTGATCTCTAACTGGACTGAGCTGGATGAGATCAACATCAAACATGTGATATGGCATATTAATTCTTATTTCTTACCTTCTTTCTTTCTTTCTCCAAAGCTCTCCACTGCTCATAACATTCTTCCAGTCTAACATGAAGCTCGCTGGCAGGCCCACTACGGCTTTTAACTTGCTTCTGAAATCCAAATGCTGGCACAAACCCAGAGAAAGGACTCTCACCATACACCTTATCGTTAAAATAAGGGTAGAAACGTTTTAAATCATCACGGGAGAACAAGTCAGGAGACTCCATCAGAGGGACAATGGAATGGCCGAAGAGGCGACCTGATCTGAAGGGGAAGGCACCTGAGCCCAGCTGCTGATTCCGTCTGAAGTCACCCATCACGCAATTGCTGGAAAAGCTTGGAGCCTGCAGGCACATCAGGGGATTTATGGCCTTACTGTCTCCACTCCCCTGCCCGAGATGAAACTGTGCCTGAGACTCCATGAAATCCTGGTACACATTCTGCAACAGCCCATCTGCACGTTTCTGTCCTTCCAGATCGCAACACTCACTCCGTGGCTTTAACTGGAAACGGTGTTTGTTCATGTTTTCAATGATCCCAAACTGCTGAGCTGCATAATTGTCACAGAATCCATTTGGCTGCTTGAATTTCTTTTCACTTAAATACTCGATGAGATTCTCTTCTCCACTCCTAACCAGTGCCTCCATGCAAGCAGCAGACCGAGCTCGTTCTGCAGTGTTATAACCAAAATCAAGACTTGAAAGAAATGAAGGGTTATCTTGAAAGTACTTGTGAAATAAATTGCTATTTAAAGGGAAATTTGAAGATGGCAACTGTAAAAAATCATTAGACTGACCGGAACTTTTTGGAAAAGCAGGTAAATGATTATTCAGTTTCAGCAAAGGATTCTGAAATGGGGCAGAAGCAGCTGTTTTTGTTGGAATATTCATCCAAGGTGGCCTCACAATGGTCCCTGCTGAAGGGTTTGCTGCGTTTGGTAACAATGGAAGTGATTTACAGTATCCAGAATTCTGAAGATCAGACTTGGAAAACTGCTGCTTTTCCACACCATTTGCACAATCACTATTCCCTGGACAAGCTGTGAAAGATTTTAGTCCATATTCAAATTTTTGTCCCGAATCAGTGCAGAATGAAGCTTCATTTGCGAATTGTTTTTCTGGTAGAAGTCCTGCAGCCTTGGGAAATGTAAAGTTTTGCTGATCTAAAATGGTATCTTCTATTTTTTTCTGAGTTCCTGATTTAACTTGAAATAACTTAGTATAGGGTTCTGTGTCCAGAGGTGGTGCCTCAGTGGTTCCATTTACTAACTTTTTATTTTCTTGGAAGCTACAATTGTTGCTCTTGTTAGGCTTTGCTTTACTAGCATGAGAATATTCAGGGTACCTACTATAATCTGTGTTTTCATTATATCTGTGAAACTGTGGAAGGAACATTTCTGCCCGCTTTTGGTGCAACAGCGTGTCTGGTCCTTTGGGACATGCCTTCTCCCTTCCGTAAGGATAAGCATCAGCTCCTGAGTCTTTGATTACTTCTGAATACCCAGCTGGGGGCATAAAGGCGTTTTTTATGTATGGATAGTTCTGATATAAGGGTGTTGTCTTCATGTTCTCATTAGTCTGCATGTTGCAACAGTTGGCATGATCGCTCCTGGGAGGGTACAGACTCTGCTCCTCAGGGTCCAGGCCGGGAAACCCACGGTAACATTCCTCTGCCTTCTGCTGCGACACAAGGGTACCACTTTGCAAGTACTGTTTTTCAGCAGCAGATACAGATTCACTACTATAAAACCCCTGTTGTGAGGCAGCTCCAACAACTGGTCTTTTAGTTTCTGGCAATAAGTCATGGTGGTCCACGATTCCGGTTACGTTCATGGGCCATATTGACTTCAAGTTGGAAGGGCAACTCCTTGGAAAACAAGAAACATATTGTTAGTCTTATCTGTGGTGCTCCTCTCCCATTTCCAACTGCAGGAAAAGGCTTAAGAACTCAATTCTCCCCTAAATACTTTCTTGCAGTTGATTCAAAAATATCTTACTCCAGCTTCTATCCACTACTGTCATGTTCAGAGTTACTCTTAACTAGATGAGAAAAAGGATTCTGCCTTCCCTCTACCCATCCATATAACTTAGGAGCTATGTATGATGCCTTTGAGCTGCAAGTGATGTGTACACACTAAATTACAGCAAATCCTGTCAAGAGATTTATTATCTGTCTCCACCAAAATACTCCTGGTTAAGCAACAAGATAATTGTACTTCCCAAACTACCACAACCTCTCAAAGCTGTGTCCTAGCAGCCCAGATAAAATGCTTCTCTGTATCATCTTATTGCTCCAGACTTGCCTGTGGCTTACACTGCCTTACACTGCTTCCTGCAGGTACATCAAGGATAAACACATTTCCTTTCCTTCCCCTAATTACCATCATTAACACAAGACAATCAGTCACTGTCCAGGAAAACTGTAAACAGCTTAAGGAAAAAATGCAATTGTGCCTGGAAGTCATTGCAGTCACTGCCAAACCTGGCAGTACTGGAAACAGAAATCCAACCTTAACTGTCTGAAGCAAAGGGATTTATAAAGCACTCGAGCAAGACTGACTCTGTTTTCCCTCACTCCAGTTACAGAACTCAGCACATGTACAGAAGTCATTTGAATTGTCTGGGAGGACAGAAAGGAGGAGTGGTGTCTGGCTTAAGAACTGGGTTTCTTGCCTCTTACACCTAGAACACTCAGATTCAAGCAAGAGAGTGAGCCCTCCAATTATCTCAGGGATGCTGGAGCTGAATTCTTCTGTGACAAGTAATTGTGACTATCTAATAGTTTCTTCTGGTGTTAGAATGCAGGCATAATAAACCTGACATTTAGGTATGTAAATATTGTTTATGTAGCACTAACATCAAGAAACATTCATTTTGCATGCATGGAATTCTTCTCTCCTGCCAGCTCAGGGAGGCATCAAAGAATAGGATTTTGTGTTTTGTGTATTCCTTCTGTGAATTGAAATGAATTAAGAAAGAAACCTAAAATCTGGATTCAATCTTGATCTAAAAAAATATTAAAATAAGTAGGCCAAGGCATATATTTCAGGAGATTTATTTGAATAAGCATTTCCACGATGCTTATGAAGGACTTACTTTAAAAATGTCAATTAAAAAGTTCCGTAAATACCAGAAAGCCAGAAGTTACCATGTAATTTGAGTACCTAGAGAAAAGCTTTCAAGTATCCCAAGAGAAATATTGGAAGATTATGAGCAAAGAAAGGAAACCTTGATGAGCATGAGGACTTGCCAACGGCAGATGCAAAGATGACTAAGAGAGCACAGACTGAGATCAGTGAGGGTAGCTTTTAGGGAGAAGAATGCCAACAGTGCTTGCATGGCAACACACTCACCCCTCAGCACAATATGGCTGCGATTTCTCTTGCTCATCCAAGATGTTAGACACAAGGCCATATAAATCTGCTTCACTGCCATAATCATTCCTTTCAGGCTGAATCCTGAAAACAAATTGCATTAAAACCATGACTTCATTGAAAATATTCCATAAGTTAAAGTGAACCAAAAAAACCCAAAACAATCCAGCTACTCCATCAACACACACATTCTCACTCTGTCAAAGATGACTACCTGGACTTCACATTACTCTGAGCAGCAGCAGGCTGCTTAGTATCATCTCCATATGTAGACCACGGTACATATAAAAGGGAAGAGTCCACAGGCACGGAGTACTCTGACGTGGAAAGGGAAGAACTGTACGTCTGAGGTAGCTCTACATTTTCTTCATTCTGCATTTTATATACAATAAAAGTGTAGATTTTAATATTAAACACATCAAATTATCATTTCATCATTCTATGTGGAGTTCACCCTCAGAGTAACCACAGCACGAGGAGCAAGCTAGCCACATAATGCGACACAAGGCTGCAAGTAACTCCTGCTGGTGCCTGCTGACCAACACATATACACACAGGAGTGAGAATTCCTTGCCTGAAAAGCCTGCAGCAGTTTCTAGCAGATGACCACTGACAGGAATCAGGAGACTTCCCCTCCTCCCAGTCACTACAGAAAACCTATAGCCAATAACTTTTCTAGAGGAAAGATTTTCTGCCCAGTTACGTGAAAAGGAGCTTGTTTGGTTTAAATACAACATGCCTTCTCAGCTTTTAAGTGAAAAAAATCCTGGTGTTTCTACAGGGTTAAATGTTAAAGATATAAAATATACTACTTTGTGGAGCAACTGCATTAGAAATGGGTTTTGGACCATTTTGTTTACAAGCAACACAAACTCTTACACAGATATAAAAGGATTCATTTATAAGCAATGGAACCTGTGATTTGTAGCAACCATACTGCGAGGCAGAGCCTGTCATTACATTACTGAACACATCAGTCAGCCTCCCGCCAGCTTCGGCACTACTCCAGCAGCGACTGCCACCTCGGAACGCAATTTTAGGCTATAGAAAACAAGAAAAAGAAGTGGTAGGAGGACATAATTTTGCACAGACCTGAGAGCTGCAGATTTTATACCAACAGGAGCTTCTTTAACATTTTCCTTTACCTGTGGATTCTGCTCCATCTGAGTTTTCAAGGAACTATTCTACATATTGACACTGGAACATTTTCATATTTACCCTTAAAATACCCCAGCAAACCACGGAAATTCACCTGGGGTTTGGAGGCAAAAGGTGCAGGTTAGAAGGAAACCAGCCTCTGGTAACACCTGAGCTGTTCACACCATTCAGGTGCTGGGAGGCTCCTGAGCCAGCTCAGAGGAGCAGAATTACCATCCTTTCACCAGCAACAGCAGAGGAGCCATTCTGTGCATCACCAGACACCTCTTGTCCTTTCATTGCTGTGCTGATTCCACCCTGGATGCGCATTTTCAGACTTCAGGAGCTAGATTTTTGCTGTACCACACATACCAGGAGCTACAGTGGAAATCTGCCCTGTTCTGCAACCATGGGAGAACCAACTTC
This sequence comes from Pezoporus flaviventris, assembly GCF_033815535.1. Lineage (NCBI taxonomy): Eukaryota > Metazoa > Chordata > Aves > Psittaciformes > Psittacidae > Pezoporus > Pezoporus flaviventris. The sequence goes on along the minus strand of NW_026892639.1, from coordinate 1,074,681 downwards.
CACCTAAGAACCACCCCTCTCTCCATCACCAGTGGGAGCAAGGAATGAACACAGAACAGAAGCTAGGTGCCTTTTCTTCCCTCCTTCACAAGGTGAGGTGCATGAAGAAAATTTAAAGCTAAAATAAAACTGACTGGCCAACAAATCCTTTAGCTCCCAGATAAAAAAGTGATTTGTATAATACTTTAAATATTACCATAGCAGCTCACTGAAAATGCTTAATAAAGCCAGAAAAGGTTCAAGTTTCATAGGACTAGTGTTCCGAAAGTATTCTGAATAAGCACTTGGCCCTAAAAAAGATGCTCTTCCACAGCTGAGGATGAAAACACACTTTACACCTAATGTAGCTCTACAGCACTGATCTTCCTTCTCATCTACGCTGCAGTCACTCGGATGCACTCAGAGTTGTTTTCAGCCACGTTTTACACGTATGCGAACACTCAAAGTCAGAACTACGCTCACTGTGCCACATTTTCTCGTTGTTCAGTAAGGACACCTGGCACCCACACGATTTGTGATGTCAGGGTATGAGGGAACACACAGCACAGTGAGCTGGTCTGGATTCGTGACACCCCCAAACCCACCAAACCCTTCACACTCCTTTCCCCCCCAAGGAAGCCTTTCAGGCCACTGGGAATTACATTCCCGACACTTCCGAGCTATTTCACAGCACCCCTCACCACAGGCAGGCCCGGGCCGCCCCACAGAGGAGAGCACCGCGGCACCGAGCCCGGTCGCGGCGGCGGACACACGGCGGCGGCGCAGTGAGGGAAGCCTCCCTCAGCCCCGCTGGGTCACCCGCGCCCCGGCCCGGCTCTAACCGTGCCCGCTGGGTTTCTGACAGCAAGAGCCGCACAGCCCAGCCTCTCCCCGGCCCGCGGCCCATGTCTCGCCCCTCACCTCCATGGGCGACCCCCCGGGACAGCGGCTGCAGCGGCTACCGGCAGCTCGCGGCCATGGCGGGCCGCCTGAGGCGACGGGCGGCCGTTTGCCTCGCGCCCGGCCAACCGCCACCCCGCCCCGCGCTCTCCAACGGGATTGGCTAACCTCTGAGCGGCTTAACCAATCAGGAGCCGCTTCACTCCGTCACGCCTCACCGCGCCGCATGACCCTCTGTGTTCTTCACGCGGTTGCCACACACCGCTCTCACGGCAACAGAGCTTTATTCCTATTGGCCCTTCTCCGATAACGCTTGGCCAATAACAAATCAACTCGCCCGTCCCTCCCGCCAATGGGGGGCCGCGGGGGCCTTGGTCACCCGGAGACAGTGCCTCCCCCCTACCCCAAACCTCGCCCCGAGCTCTGCGTCCCGGCACCCCCCGGCACCCCCCGTACCCCCCGGTACCCCCCGGCAGCCGCCGCGGGGCTGGCACCGGCCCGGCTGCTGCGTCGGGACCGAGCCAAAGGAGTCCCGGGCCCGTCTAGCGGGGCTGCCCTTAGCTCCTGTCCCGGGCCTGCCCGGGGTCCCGCTGCCACCCGCCCTGCGGTTCCGGTCGCGGTGGGCCGAGACCGTGCGGGGGTCAGCAGCGGGGGGAGCCCCGGAGCTTGGGGCTGCCGGGCTGAAGGGGGAGCCGCAGGGAAGCAGACGGCAGAGGGAGGAGGACGACCCTGCCGGCCCTGCTTTGTGCTTTCACCGTTGCTGCTGGTTTGGACACTCGTTATATGAATACCGCGGTTTTCACTGAAAAAAGGACCAAGGAAAACCCAGAAGCCCTGAAACCCAACCACTGTTTTCACTTCTTGAGATGTTTTACTTGATGCTTCCCAAGCTGTTTATGGAATTTACAGACATAATTTTGGCTGCCACCTCTGTTTGGGTTGATCCAGGCAGTACAGGGTTAACTTCATACAGTTTGTTAGGAATTGTGATCCATTTTCCAGTTATCCTCCAGCCTCCCTGCTCCTTTCAGCAGCTGCAATCCAGTGGGTTCACACGGAGGTTAGTGGAGAGAGTGAAGGCATGATTCCTGCCCAACCTGCCTTCCCAAACCCACCTGTGGTGTGGGGCCAGCTTGCAGGCAATGTTGTGTCTGCTGGGAGCTGGAGGTTTCACTCCAGACCATAGGTGGGTTCAATAGTGAAGCCCTTCCCCACTCTCATCCCTCATTCCTAGTCCCAGTGAAGGACTGGATGCAGGGCTGAGCTCTGGGGCTGGCTGTAGGTTTGAGCTTTGTGCCCAAAGCTCTCTGAGATGCAGCCCTGTCACCAGGAGAACAAGTGGTGGCTGGAGTTCAGGTCTGAGTGGGGTGGGCTGGGCTGGGCTCCCCCTTGGTTCCAGATCCCAAGAGGAACCAGGGCACCCTTGCAACTGGTTTGAGTGAACCTTTCTTTGTTTTCCCCACCCCTTTGAATAGGTAAAAAAATGTGGGGAGCATGACCATTCCCCCCCCCCAGCCATCCCCTCAACCACTTCCCTGCAAATTCAGAGGTCCCATTTCCTGCATTTTTTTCTGCAGGAGACTCCTTCAAGGCCACAGGGCAGAAGGATATGGGAAGCTCAGAGCTGTGAGAATCACCAACATGGTGTCAGCCTAAGCTTACTGGTGGGGGTGCAGTGGCAGATGGCTCCTTCATGCCCAGCACCTTTACCTGCTCAGAGGAAAACTTCTGCAGCATGGAAATAGAAGAAAAGTTCTTATCTTCTGGAGAAGTTAGAGCAGCTTCCAGTGCCTGAGGGGAAAGGGACTGGTAAAGGGGTTTTGGACAAGGGCCTGTAAGGATAGGCCAAGGGGAATGGCTTTAACCTGCCAGAGGGGAGATTGAGATAAGCTCTTAGGCAGAAGCTCTTCCCTGTGAGGGTGCTGAGGCACTGGCACAGGGTGCCCAGAGAAGCTGTGGCTGCCCCATCCCTGGCAGTGCTCAAGGCCAGGTTGGACACAGGGGCTTGGAGCAAGCTGCTCCAGTGGAAGGTGTCCCTGCCTATGGCAGGGGGCTGGAACTGGATGAGCTTTAAGGTCCCTTCCAACACAAACCAGGCTGGGATTCCATGATGAAATCACTGTTTCAGCAGATGCAGGTTTTCACCTGTGACTCTCACAGCCAGTTTCACCCATAACAGAGGTTGGGAAGCAAATCCCCCCTGAGCAAGAACCACCTGGCGGTTTCCTGCCCAAAGCTGAGGGGTTCTTTGGCTATTTAACAATGGCTTTTCAGAGGTGTTTTCCCCTTGCAGTGATGTCTGTCCAGGAAGGGATGCAGATGGAGAAATTGCTCAGCTGCTGAGAAAGCAGGAAGAACACAGTTTCACTGTGTGAAACCAAATTTGTGCATCTTTCACATCTGCCCGTTCAGCTATCGACCACACTTCTTTATCTACCAGGTCCTGTACTCATGCACTGAGCAATCCATCACTCTTGCCTATGTTAAAATGCCTCCCCAGTTTTCCACGCACTTGGTGCTCCCCTGGGTTCTAGCTAACATTGCTACCTGCTCAAGGCAGCAAACCAGCAATTAAAGTCAGTATTAATATTTTATTATGTTGCCAAAGCCCTGCGCAGGAAGCCGATGCGACAGGTTGCTAATGCATTAAAGGTTGCTCTCTCAATTGATTTCCAGGCTGTTGAGGTCAGCTTTGGAGCCAGTATTGACCCCTGCTTTGGAGTCCAAGTTTTTGCTGCCTTCTTCCCTCAGTCAGGACCAGACCGTAATTGGAATTTCATTTTCCCGCAGAACATTACACAGGGGAACATGGCTCTGAAAACTCTGAGCATCAGGCAGTTTATCCAATATGATGTGGTCCTCTTAAGAGTGAAGCAGTGTTGCAAACAAACAACAGGAGTCGGCCCCCATAAAGATCTATATCCAGAGCCTGGCTGCTGTAAGCACTCAAACTGGACCAGGCTTTACCAGCTCCATATAAAAGCAAGAGCTGTGATGAGCACAAGACACCCACATCATGGGTGAAGGCTTTATAAGCTTTATAAGCCCCAAGCCTTTTTACCGAAGTATTAGGTTAACTCCAGCCTCTGAAATGTGCTGACGGACCAGAGTGGTAGGTGCAAGGTCTCATTATGTGTCTTTCAGGCTCTCACATACCTGTAATTTGTAGCACAAACCCATGCCATTGGTACAAATGGTACAAACCAGACGCTGTTGAATGGAAACAAGCAGAAAACAAAGCAAGCCATTGGATGTACTACTGGAGGAGGCCACAGCACCCCATCTGAAATAGCTGCTCTACTGATGCACTTCCTTCTGGAGCCTTTCTCCACAAAGCACTGCAAGCCTGCTCAGGCAGTGCTCTTCAGGACTCCATGCTAAGGCCCAGAGAAGTGAGGGCTCTCCAAGCCCTGGCCGACCCCTGCCGCTGCCGGCCCTTCTGCTGGCCGGAGACTGCCCGGAAGCCTAATCCCACTCAACCCTCACATCGCAGGGCTTAGCCCGCCGCACGCCCGGCCCCTCAAGCCGCACCTTCCCTCCGGGCTAACGCCGGGCCCGTCCCGCTCCCAGGCCGGGGGTAACACCCGGCTCCCCCTCCCCCTCCCCGGCCCCGGCCCCGGCCCCATCCCCGGAGGCGCCGCAGTCCCTCAACGCGCGCCCGCCCGCCGTGAGGAGAACCTCGACTCCTCCCACCGCACCCCGCGCACGGCTCAACCGACCAATCCCAGCACCGCTACCAGCTGACGTTCGGCCGCTAGGCCAATGAGAGGGCTGTATAGAGTCGGTGGCCCTCAGGGACCCGCTCAGCCGCGTCTCTGCGCCTGCGCTGTACCGCCCCCTGGCGGCCGCGGGGCGGGACCGTCGCTGCGGCGGGGCTGTCAGGCGGCGCTGCGGGCCGGGCGCAGCGGCAAGATGGCGGGGCGGGTAAGTGGGGGGGGGAGAGAACGGGGACGGATCCTGCTCGTCCCGCCCTGCCTGGCCCCTCCGCTATTCCCCCTCCTCCGCTTCTGCTGCTCCCTGGGCACCGGGGTGGTTCGGTGGCTTCTGGCTGCTCCCGTGCCGGGGTGGTCGTTCAGCCCTGGAGGGGTGTATGGGGTCCCCTGAGGGTGCTGTGGGGCTGTGGTGACTCACCCCCGTAGGGATGTGGCGTCCCCTGAGGGTGCTGTGAGGCTGTGGTGACCCAGCCCTGTAGGGATGTGGGGGAGCCCTGAGAGTGCTGTGGGGCCGGGTCTCTCTGGGGTGCTGCGGGGTTTGAGGTGGCTTCTTGGTGATGTGGCAGCCGGGACAGGGCTGTAGGGTTCCCTCAGGAGCGCTGCGAGGCCAGGGTGAGCGCTGTCTTGCGGATGTGAGTCAGGAGTTAGGGTTCTGTGAGGTTACAGTGGCTCGGGGGGATGCAGGGCAGGATTTGAGGGTATCCCAGGGGTGCTGTGAGGCTGTAGTAACCCCTCAGTGCTGTGGGGTGAGCTTCTAGGGCTTCCTTGGGAGCATCATGAGGCGGTGTGGGGTTGGATCGTGGGGTCCCCTAAGAGTGCTGTGAAGCCCCAGTGAGCTTTTGCTGCCAGGATTTAGGGTTCCCTAAGGCTGCTGTGTCCCTCAGGCCCTGTGGTGAGCAGGGCAGGATTTTAGGATGCCTGAGGGGTGCTGTGAGGCTGCGGTGGCCCTTCTCTCTGTGGGTTATGTGGCAGGATCCTCTAAGGATGTTGTGTAGAGGGTGGGGTGACCCCTTGGTGCTGTGGGGTTCCATGAGGGGCCTCCATGAGGCTGAGGTGCTCCCTGTTCCCATGGGGGGTTGTGGCAGGATTTTGAAGTCCCCTAAGGATGCTTTGAGGCCCTGGTGACCCCTCGGTGCTGTGTGATATGGGGCAGGCTTGTAGGGCCTCCTCTGCCCTGTGGGCACCAGCCAAGCACCATGTTGTGATGTGGGTCTGGATTGCCTTGTGCAATGGTTTTATTCCGTATTTATTTAAAAAATGAAAGAATCCTTTATTGATGATTGCTTACATAACATCAGCAAGTGGCCAGAAAGGCCTTAAAATGTGAAGGAACAGTTTTGTCTGTCAAATCACTCCATGTACTGCCCTGCATATCCCCTTTGTTTTCAGGTGTCTGTCTGCCAGTGCTGCAAGGTGCAGTTAAGGTTGCTCTCCTTGCAGTATGCTCAGGAACGCTTTACTGCTATCAGCTTGGGCAAGTCACACATTTGTTTAATGCCTGCTTCAGGCTGATACCTGCTGTCTTGGCCAAACAGTTTGGTGATTGAGGTCTTGAGGGAATAGGTTTTCTTATTGGTTTCCTTTCTGTTATGGTTTGCCTGGTGGACACAAGGACAGATGGTGCAGTGGTGTGGTGCAGAGCAGTGGGGAGAAATTTGGTGTCACAGATGAGCAGGTCTACTAGAGACTCACCTCCAAAATGCTGATTAATTGAGAAAAAAAGCCCATGTTTTGAGGTCTGGCTCTTGGGCAGAGCTTTTCTTCTGTCCCTGCGTCAGATGTGTAGTCTCCTTTCTTCCTTGCACCTTTTCTCTTCATCTCACCCTTTGCAGTTAACCCAGGAGAAATCTGTGGGTTTTTAATAGCTTTGGTTTGGGATGCTGTCAATGTCAATTAACAGCTGAACTGCCTGTTCCCTCCAGCTTGCATGTGGGATAGCAACAGCTCTCACAAGGGTGAGCAGGCAGCAGCATCTGCTTTGCGTGTGACATTGAAGCTATTGTGATCCTTGTCTGTATAAACAAGGACTAGTAGGTAGGAGAGTGGAGGTGTGTGATATCTCTAGGTATAACAAGTGAGTCTAATAGTGGGACACGGATGCTGTTCTGTTGTCAGCATTTTTAAAAGGTGCTTGAACCTGAGAATGGGGAGAGGAAGCTCCTGTGACTACTTCTGGCCTGAAACCATCTCCTGCAGTGTAATTTGGAGCTTAATCTCTTTTATTAGACTCATGTGACTGGATTTGTGTATGTATGCTTTTACAGAGAAATGAATGGCTTTCCTGAGGTAGGAGAGAGGCAAAATCTTTAATCTTCTAGTAATATTTTAAATAATTTAGACACTTCACAATCCAGCTCTCACCAATTGCTTGCTGCTGTTTCAGGTGGATTCCTCTGCTCCCTTAATTTGCTCAGTGGTAAGGAAGAGACAGTGGGTAACAGTGATTGAAGCTTATAGGAAAAGTAGTTAATGCGGATTAGAAATAATGGTTGTTTCTGTAATAATTTATTCTGTGTCTCTCTCTGCATGGGAATCTTGAGGCATACAGAGCACTAGGTCTTGCTCAGACATCAGCCAGCATCTGCTCCAGAAGCAGGAATGGGCTGAAGCTGCCTGCCTGTGTCCTGATCCCTTGGACCAAGACTGGCCCTCTGGAAGTTAACTGGTGCTGTCTGTAGCTAATTGAGTTGAACATCATTAGGAATTAGTTCTCAAAGAGATGTAGAAAGGCCAGATGATTTCTGTGCCTTGTTCCAGCAGTGTCAAGCTCTTGATCCGGAACAAGCTGTGTCTCTGCTTGTATCATATTGGAGACCTACACAGAGAAATGGTGTAGTAAATAAAGCAGGTCTGTGTGGCTGCAGCTTTACTCTTGCAAGCTGCAGGAGGTCTGACTTTCCTCAGAGGACCTCTTGTGTGCTGTTTGTTGGATGTTGGTGATGATTCCCTAGCAGAGAGACTGATGTGGTTTTCTTTAAGGAAAATTAGGGTTTTGTAATAGCTGCAACTTGTACAGCAGTTCACGGTGATTAGAAATAATGGCTGTTTTATATGGTACAAATGGTTTAAAACCTTAATTTTTCTTTATTTGCTGTTTGGGACTTGTGAAGTGGTACTGCCATTAGCCCAGTGATAGGAAATGCTTGCCTGTTTGCTTCTCAGGAGAGATTCCCATCTGTGTTGGGTTGGAAGTGATACTGGTTTCGCTCAGGTACTTATGTTGTTTGCCTTGGGGAACTGTGCTGCATCTCCTCCAGAAGAGCCTGTGTCTTGAGCAGAAGATGTACTGTGACATCTGTTGAAATCAACTGTAAAAATTGAGAGTGTAGCAGTAGTGGGAAGGGTAGTGGAGGACAGACTGTACCCCTCGATGTTCCCATGGTGCTTAAGACATCGCTGGACTAACGTGTGCTCTCTTGTACTCCTTGCAGTCAATCCCAGGACAGTTTTAGGTTGGATGGTTTGGTACAAACTTGGAATAATAAGAATTGGATTTTATGGTTGTGGGTTAAGTCTGATTCTGCTGACATACGGAATCAGCCTTCATAGACACAGGCGTCATCAGGCAACCAAAGAAACGTGTGTGAATCAGCTTAGCTTCACAAGCATCACTTGTCTTTTTTTGGTGTTTCCTAATATGTAATATGAAGAAATGGGTGTTCAGCAGCGTTTTAGGGAAATGGGAGAAAACTAAATCCAAATCTCTGTTCCTGAGATCACTTCTGCAAATGTGTATGCGTCTTGTGAAATCATCACAAACAGACTTGTATCCTTGGTCACTGCAGCATTATTTGGAAGGATGGGTTTCAGAGTGTAGTCTCTACCTGATGCAGTCATTCACAAACCTGTCAGGATGCTGGCTCAAATTTGGGAAGTTCTGTGGCAAAGAGCAGATTTTTATTACTAAGTTTCCAGATTGGCTGTCTTCAGGAGGGTTTTTGACCTCCAGGAGAAGATCTGTGAGCATTAAAAATCAGGCAAGGAGCACAGTCACTACAGTTAACAGAAATCTTTCAACACAGTATCCCATTATGCTGCATTTGAGCCAACTGGTAATAACTGCTGCTTGTTAAACCAAGGCTGAATATATAGTTCTTGAGGCACTCTTGCCCCACTGCTGCCCTGGTCTGCTCTTTCCTGTGTAAGCATGTCAGATACTCAGTTCGGAAGGTCAGATGTTTGCAGCATAAAAAGATTTAACACATTTCTCTGATCTCCTGGGATGCAATAAAGCAGTGACCTTCTATCAAAAAATCTGAAGTAATTTATGCCCTAGAGTTGTGTCAAGTCACATGCTTTTCCTGTAGAAAATACAGAAATACTTGCAAGGTATTGTGTCTTAAACACAAACTGCCTGTAACTGTGAAGTGTTTGATACGTTGGTCAGTGTCCTGGAGAGGTTGCAGCCCAGCAGTGGTGGGGTGAGCTGCAAATCTGCAGGGAAAGCAGCATCTCAGGCTTTCACAAGGCAAATTTCAGGTTTAAGGGGATATTTTTAACCTTGCTCTTGTTGCCATTGGGTAATTTTCTAAATAAATGGGAAGAAATTTGCATCTATTAGGTGTTCTCACAGTGAATGTGTCAAAATCCTGCGACTTCCATCCTAGGCTAACGCCTTGGATGTGTCTGTGTGATGTTTCATTCCTTTTCAGCATTTTAAAAAGAGGTTTAGATGAAACACAACAAGTAGCAATTCCCTGTAATTAAATGGTGGATCATCTTGGCTCATGGCAGAAATGTGAGGCAACAGACACTCCAAAACTGGATGTGTTCATTACAAACACACATATTCTGGGTCATTAATGCTTAATTGGAAGGTGGAGTTGGTGTTCTTGCTAAACTGTCAGGAAACAGCTTCCTGGTTATATGGCACAGCAGCACAGATACAGATATATCTTCTGAAATCACTTTACTTGATCCTATTATAAAGACCTGTCTGGAGGATGATGTCTCTGGGGAGAACAACCTGTTTAGATTATAGATGCTATATGATATCAGTAGCTTATAGAAATTCTCCTTCAACACCCTTGTTTCTTCTGCTCTTTTGGATCAGGCAAAACCTTCTGTCTTGGAACTAAACTGTGGTTCTGCTAACATTGCAGAACACTGGCAATAATACAGCCAAATTCCCAAAGCTGTGAGCGTCGTCCTGACTGCGCTGGGTAAAACAGTGTTGGAGTTGGGAAGCTGCTGTTGGAAGAGCTGAATTGATTTGGCTGTAAACTTGGGTTGCGGCCAAAGGGTAAGCAGCAGTCACCACCCTAAAAAGCAATATCCTGTAGTTGCTAAGATAATAAAATCCCAGACTGGTTTATGTTGGAAAGGACCTTAAAGCTCATCCAGTTCCAACCCCTGCCACGGACAGGGACACCCCCCACTAGAGCAGCTTGCTCCAAGCCCCTGTGTCCAATCTGGCCTTGAACACTGCCAGGGACGGGGCAGCCACAGCTTCCTTGGAATTTTCACGTGGTTTTGGCTGCTGTGTCACTGGCAGCCGGTGTGGTTGTGATGCAGGTGTGTTCACGTGGGGCCCCCTCAGCTGCCTGAACGAGCACAGGGAGGTGATTCATCCCCATGGGAGCATCATGTGTGGGGGGCGTGGGAAGGAGGGTGGCATCTCATCCGTGCTTCTTGTCTGGGCTCTGTGTTGAGGCTGTCTCGGCGTCGGCTTGCTTAAAAGCTTTTCCAAAAATCTGAATGTGATCTCTGAGATTTTAGCTTTCCCAATATGTTCCTCTTTCAGGAGAAGGAGAAAATTGGTATTTAGGAGCTTGTTATTGAGAGAGAATGCAGCTCCTTCCTGATGAGAATAAAAGATTCCAGCAGTAAGCTAGAGACTAAATGGAGCTGGTGAAAGGCTGATTCTGAGCAGCCACCCAGGGCTGTTTGTCCCAGGGCTCAGTGGGCGCAGCGGGGTACTCTGTGCGTCTGGAAAGGAGGCCTGTCTTCCCAAGCCTAACGTTATTGTGTTTGATCTTTTACAGCTGCAGAGCTCTGGAAGTTTTATTTAAGTATTTTTCTGAGATGTCCAGAAAAACCTTCAGTGAACTGGTAACAATTTTAGAAACACAGCATTTAGGCCATCTTGGGTTGCTGAGTCTGGTCCCTGGTATGGGCATCACGTTGTCAGTCCTTTCGTAACTATTACTGAATGCTGCCTCTAAAGGAGTTAGGATTTTGTCTTTACTGTAGGCTATTACAGGTTAGGAACCCATTCTTAGCTGCTAGTCAGTGGCTGTGTTAGCCTTCTTGTGGTTTTATATCCGTTTCTACTGTCCTTTAGACTTGTTTTTCCTCTCTGTTACTCAGTTCCATGGTGCATGTGTGCATGTAGAAAGTAATCGTAATCCTCCGGCTTTCCTATGCTAGGAGAGATTGATTTGTTGTGTCCTCTGAGGCTACTGCTAACCCAGCTCTGCTACAGCTCATCTTTCTGCATGCTAGTGCTGCTGTTTATCATCTGTGTGCAGTAGGCTCCTGATGTTTTCATGTTCATCAGGGATTCTGTTGCTGCTTGATCCACTGGATCTTTAGATACAGGCTGTATCGGGCAATGGTTCCATCGGGAGCATGGTCCTGGATAACGTGTGGTCTGCAGATCACCACCTCAGTTCCCTGTTTATCTTCAGGTCTCCTTTAATATCACAATTCTTCCTTTCAGTATTCCAACTTCATTTTATTTGCAGACTTCAGTGGTGAATGAGCGTTTGACTTGGAGCATCTGTGAGTCAGCCACACATCTGCTCGCTCCCTAGTAAACAGGGATTAAGCTTTCTTCCCAAGAAAACTGCACAAGCTCTTCATTGCCCAGCAACTGTTACAGCAAAGCTTGGATGCTTTTTGGACTGGAAATCCCCATTTCTACACAGCTGGCATTGGGCTCTGCAGAGAAAACTTAAACGTCTAGTACCTGGCCTTGTCATGTTCCTAATGCTTGTCTGCCAACATCTGCATGGTAGAAATCATATATATGTACATGTGCATGTACTAAATGCATGTGTATGTCTATATCTTCTACACAAAAGAAAATCTTAAATATGTTAACACTTTGACAATATTTGTCTTACACAGACTCTGTAGGAACAGTGCCCAGAACAAACCTGCCTTAGCGTTAGAGCTGTTTTATAATCTCTCTGGTAGCATTAGTACATGAAATGAGTTCAGCTCTTTCAGATGAAGAGCATCTCTGCCTTAGCATTTAATGGTTTAGCTCTTCTGTTCGATAACAACTGACAGGTAGCAGCGCAGTTGTGTTATCTGCCACCAACTTGCATCCTGTGGGATGAGTAATGGGAAACACGTTTTTCTTTAGCTTCCTCCATCATCAGCCTTAACAAGTCACAAATATTAACCGTATTTTTGTACTATGTGCTCACCCATGCAGCAATGTAGTACAGTGAGAATGAACAGAATGAATGTGAGTATTCATTCTTTTCCCCTGGCATCTTTTAAACCAGCACTGCCTTGATGTTGCTTTGGATGCTTGTTTTGAAACTCAGAAGGAGAAAAAGTGTGGTTTATAAAAAGCTTGTATAAAAATATTCAAATAACTTGGCATTGCTTTGTGGACAGAGCTCCCCTGATGTGCCAGAACTGGATTTCCTGTTCTTGTAGCGGAAGACTGGACTCAGAGACTGGAAGTCTCTGAAAGGTCAGACATTATGGAGATTGTTTCTGTTATGAAGCTGTTTGTTTTTTGAAGCTGTTTACTTTTTTGAGCAACTTCTACTGCATAAAGGTAAACTACATCAGTGGTAATGTGTTTAAACTAAACCAAGGGAAGTTCAGGATAGATCTAAGGGAAGAAGCTCTTCCCTGTGAGGGTGCTGAGGTGGTGGCACAGGGTGCCCAGAGAAGCTGTGGCTGCCCCATCCCTGGCAGTGTTGAAGGCCAGGTTGGACACAGGGGCTTGGAGCAAGCTGCTCCAGTGGAAGGTGTCCCTGTCCGTGGCAGGGTTTGGAACTGGGTGATCTTAAGATCCCTTCCAATCCAAGCCATTCCATGGTTCTATGATCACTGAACCTCCTGGTGCTGGATTTGCTCCTGCTCAGTAGCAGAGGATTAGAGGCAACATTACTGCTTTGTCATAAATCCAAAGTGAGGTCCTTCACATTTGTCTTTCTGCATGAGATTTATCAGTTCATCATGTGGTCTCATTTTGTTCTTGGTTAAACAGCAGGAATATTGGAGAAGAGCTCTGCTTAGACATGGATTTAATAGAGGATGCCACAGGACCAGTGATGGATGCCTCTGGCTGAGGATGCTTTAGAACAAAGGCACTGTCTCTGATGTGTGAGGTCACCTCCCAGGAGCTGTGCTGTCCTTGGAGTCTTCTCCTTACATAAACCAGGACAATAACTGGAGGGAGGGAAAACTTCTTTTGCTACTTTAAGCCCAATGTTGTGGACCTGGGTATAACTGCAACCTGTGAAGATGTATGTGGGTCACCTTCAAGCTAGTACTGACAGCAGTGTAACTGCAGCAGATGGCATTCGCTCTCAGCTGCAAGATCCGCTTTGTTACAGCAGAGCTTTTTGTTGCCTTGCTTAGTTGCTAGCAGTAACCTACTAGTTAGCTTAAAATTAGCTTGTGTAAATATACTTGGAGGTTCCTTAGAAATACTCCTAAGGATTTGCTTCTTCTATTTGCTGAGGTGTGGTGTGCGATGGCATGCAGTAAGAGTGCTGGGCGGCAGGGAGGTGACAGGGTGCAGGGAAGCTGGAACCTAAAATGCAAGAGCTTAAATTATTCCTTTGACAGTACTACTAGTGGCACTCGACAGTCCTCTAGGCTCTGGTGGCTTGTGCTACAGCTCTAGACTGCTGCATTTATACCAGAAAACCTTACTCCAGAGCAGCCAGTGCCTGTGTCTTTACTGCTACAGCTCAGTTGTTCCACAGACAAGAATCCCTGTGAGCAGGGGATATGACCTTTGGGGTGAGGAGAGGTAAGAGGAAGCGCCTGCAATTCACCAAAACAGTGTGTTCCTCCTTCCTGTCTGCTGCTTTAGTTTAAGGTTCATCTCTTGCATCCAGATTTCCTCAAACGGATGCTCATGAAAGCCTGTGTCCATTGAGTCCTTTGCTTGCATGAGCTGTTTAAAACACTTCTGTATATTGTTAATGTATCAAAGTTCTGCAGAATGTTGGCACCTGAGGAGGGCCTGTACTGGAGAGCTGGGAGCTCAGCACAGGTGCTCTTTAGATGTGCTCTAAACAGTTGCTCATTGCCAAGGGAGAAATGGGCTTCTGCCAAGCACCCCAGGAGGAGAATGAGCCAGGCCATGGGATGGTTAGTGCAGTCTGTGCTGATACTGTTATTTCACTTCTCTGATACCCAAGGCTGTTTTATGACACTTCTGTCATCTTGTGGAGCTTGCAAACGAAGCTCTTGGTGCTGGATTTGAAATGCATTCCTTTATATTTATGCATTTCCATAGAGCAAAGCTTGCACATTCCCAAATGGGGAGAGGAGTAACAAAGGAGAATGGCAATTTTAACAGCCACTTGCTGTTTACATGCAGGAAGCACTCGGTCTGGAAGGATTAAAAATGCAGTTGAGGACTGGTGCTGTAAAAAGGTTTAATCCAGGAGCTCTGTATTCAGTTTTCTCCAGAAATATCCTACCTAATGCGCTTTATCAGGGCATGCCCTGCCCCAAATGATCCCCTTGCAAATGGAAGGAGAAATGATAAAATAGTGAATGCTTTGTTTTGTGTGAAGTGGCCAAAGACAGGGAGTATGAAGAGGTAGGTTTCAGAAGCCCACTGATGGACGTATTTTTTTTAATTACAAGAATATTTGAGTCTCTTATTACACTTCAGTTTCAGGTAGATAAATCTGTTTCAAGGCTGAAAATGGAATCCTTTCCTGTTGTCACATATGTCAAGGCCATTATTCCATAAAAACAATGAATTAGTCCTTTTCTAAAGAGCAAGTACTCTAGAAGAGTTCCATCCCCATGTAAAATGTTGGTTTTGGGCTGGAGGGCAGCCTGGATTCAGGCCACATGGAGATGAATTTGCTGTCCTGGCCCAGAGAAAGGTTGAGCAGGATGTTAACTCTTGGGAAATGATCTAGATGTGTGTGTTGGGATCAGTGTGTTTCTTTCTCTTGTTGCTAGGATTTAAAGGTGTCATAAGAGAAAATCCCTTCTGAGTTGCTTTTAGCAATAGGTTAACGCTGACAAATAGTTTCTGTTGCATTGTCTGCAGGTTTGTGTCTGAGAAAGAAAGTAGTTGTGTTTTGATTCTGAAAATTACATCTGGGGCTCAAGTGCAGCTTGTCTCCAAATTCAGCCTTTCAGTCTATAGCTAACAATGGAAGTGTCTTTCCTTTTCCATCCTTTTCTCTACTTCTAGAGGCATTTTGAGCCCCAAATTCTTGTTTTGTGGAATACTTCTGTAGAAGCAAATGGGGTTCGGGGTGTAGGATGGGCTGAGGTTCCTTTGCCATGTTCTTTCTATAATGCTACGTGCTGCCTCAGCGTGGGGATGCAGTAGCTTGGGCTAAGAGTGGTAGTGGTTAGTTATTTTAGTGGCTGATTCCTGACTACTAGTGAAAGGGAAAAAAATGAGCAGATACTCTTGCAATTGGATTGCTGTTTGGGCTTCTGGGGGGAAAAAAAGAGTGGTGGAGAACACCCCATAAAGTTTGTAGTAGTTATTTGAATAGTAATGGACTGGAACTGACTATTGAACTGAATTTTCTCCTGTTTGTTACTGATCTGTGATGTTTTCCTATAGAGTAGGAAATACTATTTTCATCATGATACTTCTTTTGAGAAGGTTTCTAGAGATTCTGTGGGGCTGGATAGCAGCTTGGGGAGAACTACATCTTCCTGTTGGACTCTCAGTGCTGCCATTGTACTGTGCTGTTTGGAGTATGAATATCCAGAGCAGATGTGCTCAAGTTTCACTTTTCTGAGTAAAGTCAGGGAAGAAGAAAGGCAACATCTTTATTCCACGCTCTTTTTCCTAGGTAATTTGAAAGTATTTTCCATAGATATGCTAGGAAATACAAGGTACAGCATCCTCACAAAATGCAGAGGTTTTAGGTACAAATACCCATAACACAGAAACATTTGGAGAAACCTTGAAGAGGAGCTTGTCACTGCCAGTGGACTGTGCTCTCAGGATATGTCAGCGCTCATGAGACCTGTTTTGTTGATTTACAGAAGCTTTGAGGCTTGGCTTATTAAAGGGAAACCAGAATTGTATCTGACAGCTTTTTCTTCTCTTTCTTCCTCGTAGTCTATGCAAGCAGCAAGGTGTCCCACTGATGAACTGTCATTAACCAACTGTGTGGTGGTGAATGAGAAGGACTTCCAGTCTGGGCAGTAAGTGTGCACTGTTGCTCTTTCAGCTTTGAACCAAAAAGGAATTGTTTTCAGACTTTGGGTGGGGGTGGAATGAAATATCAGCTTTGGGAAGGTGAATACAGGAGGTTAATTAACAAAACCTCTGTGTGTTTAGAGACCAAAGCTCTCTATATGCCTCTTTCTCAGAACTGAAGATAGCGAAGTGGTAAATTTGCCTCTGAAGCTTTTCTTCCTTGGGATCTGGATCTGCTCAACTAATTATAATCACTATTTTAACGAAGGGCTTCAGGTCTTGATGTGTTTTTTTTGTTTGGTTTTAGTTTTGCTGCTGTTCCTGTTACATAGCTAGAATATTTGAAGTATTTCATGTAGACTTTTATCATTTAATTGTGTTACTAGGGGCATCCTCTCACTTTCACATCATGTTGGAGTGCTGAACAGTCAGTAGAAACTCTTGTTTTTTAGGGTTTTCATGCACAAGAACAAAAGGGGAAGGCAGCCAGAGTGTGGGCACAACAGTTTGGATTCTTTAATTACAGTTTTGGGGTGACTGATAGACGCTGACTCTGGGTTTTACTTTTGTGAGAGAAGTAGAAAACACCTCATTTTTTCAGCTCAGCCCACACAGAAGTGCTTTGTATTAAAAGAAGCCAATTCAAATTAGTTTCCTTGCTTCCCTGCAGCTGTACAGTGCCTCTCTTAAAGGTTTCAATATGTGGATTGTAGACAGAATGAACTAATTGCAGGAGGGTTTACAAAATGCAGAAAACAAGTTCAAAAAGGTACTGAATGATACACTTAGGCCCTTACCATAAAATACCTGGCCCATGTGAATTCTGCTAAGGTTGGAGACTAGTGGTTCTGAACTGCGGGGATGGGGGGAGAGATGTGCTTAAAGGCTTGCCTCTTTTTGTGCTACCAGTCTGCTGTGCTGCTACCCTGGAGAGCTGTCCCAGCCTTTTAGTGATTAACTGTGGATTCACAAGCCCAACTTGAGTATAAAAGGCCAAACAGAAACAAAACCACTTCCCCTAAAAGATCTAAATGAGCACCACTTGTAGAGTCAGTAGCAGGCAAAAGGATGTGCTTGGACAGGTAATGGCCTGGTCTCTTTAAGTGATGACACTAGGTGGAGTTTTTTTTCCAAAGTAATTGTCTTACAAGAATACCTGCACTGAACATTGTACCTCATGCATTATACAAATGTTAATTTCCTCAACTCTGAACATCCTGGAGCTGCCAGAGCTGCAGCACCCTCCTGCATTCCTTTTGCTTGAAGAGCCCTCATTCATGTTCGTGGAAGCAAGCAGGAAGTAACATCCCAAGGCTTGCCTGGTGAGCAGGCTGGCCGTGGTTCAGTCTGTGCTGATTCTCCCTAAAAGAGCTGCCTGTTTCTAGAAATTGGGGCTCATAAAGAAAGCAGCATATGTTTGGTTGTGAGCAGATGCTATAAATTGCTTTGTAAAGCGTAAGCCTGGAGTACAGAGAAACATCACGATATTCAGCTACTACTGAGGGATGTAGTCATTCTGCTGCATTGCAGATACACTGAGCAGGACCATCCCTAGGATCTGCTGCAGTAAGGTGCACACAATCAGCAGATTTGGTTTGTAGCATCCTAACCATGACTGGCTGCACAGAATGTTTTTTGGTAATGCTTCCATTTGGGGCTCACAGTGTAGACCTGGGAGTTTGACCTTGGATCATCGAGGTGGTTTATCCCCATGATGCCATTGTAGATCTTTTCATGCTTCATTTTCTGCATCCTCAGAGTTGGACAAGTGTGAGTCATCACTTTGTGACGTGTGAGTTCATGGTATGCAATGCATCAGTGTAGTGCTGTGGTGTTTGATAACTTGCACCATCTGAAGTTCCTGTGACATATTTCTTGAGGACTCCCGGTGTATTTTGGAGAGAGAAGCAAGTGCTGAGAACACCCAGGCAGTGAAGGAAGGCAAGGGCATGTTATCTCAATGACAGTATTTTTAATGTTGAGAACTGATTAATTATTCTTACCTGTTATGCCTGCCTTTTACATGGGAAGACCACCCCTCTTATTTCATGCCAGTTTAGTTACCTGAAGAGCCCTGAGGAGCCTAGCTGAATAATTTACATGGGTTTCCAAACATCCATGAGAGAAATATCTGCCCGTATTGTTCAACTGCTTCCTGGCATCTTTGCATAGATATGGAGGTTGTCCTCTCCCTTACAGAAGCTATGCTCTGTCTTTACTAATACAAAACCTAATGGATGCACAGGGTCGTTTTATTGTTGGTTTGCTCAGCAAACTTACCACCAGTTTCCTGGGTCTGGTTTGAAGTGCTTCTTAAGAACTGACATCACAGCCATGGTTTGGTTCTAATAATTTCAGGCAAGGCTTTACACGTGAATTGGAGCAGCAGTTTCATCTCTTCAAGCTATTGGGAGCTATCTGGCCCTGGTGACTCACTGTTCCTTTTGTTCGTTTTGAAGCAGAGGCAGTTCCTGAGGTTGAAATGTCCCTGCTCCCCGGGCTCTCCACGCTCTTTCCTGGTGAACGTCAGCGTAGGAAAATGCATTCACTTTTTCCTGCTATTGCCTTATTTTCAACATTCTTAATACTTAGGTTGCTTACAGCCTGTTGGAAAATGCTTCTGCTGCTTGGAGAAGAACTGTGGTTGTTCTTGTGCCTTTTGCAGAGTTTTCTCTAAAGAACCTGTCAGGATTTGATGAGATTTTCTCACTTGGCTGGAGGTTTTTTTTTCAGAAAGCTGATATATTTTTGTTTTATTTCTTTTCCTTTTTTCTTTCCTGGCTTCTCTTTGCCTGCTGTCAGGCTCTGCTGTCTTTCTGGTTCGCTGGAAATGGTTTCAGTGAATAGTATGCTCCAATATAGTTAGATCAGTTTATATCAAATCTTTGTGGCTACCCCAGCCCAGCAGTATTTTCACCAAGTATCCTCATTTTCTTGCATTTTTCTTTTTTGAAGTAAAACCCAGCGATGGTGGAGTTTGTTTCTTCCTGCAGAGATGCTGAATCTATGCACGTTAAACTCACTGTTCTGTTTTGAGCCAGACTCAGTGCACTGCTCAGGATCCATCCCAGTCTTAAGAAGCTTTAATCCTGGGTCATTTAAACTATCTGATGAGCTGCTTCTAATAGGATGTTATTTGTCATCAGGTGTTATTTCTTGATGAGGTGTTCGAGTAGCATAGCTGGAACTTGTATTTTGCCTACAGGCATGCTTACCAATACTCTGCACCTTGCTTTCCAGGTGCCTATGTATTGATCAGGCTTATACACTCTGTGCTGAAAATCTGATTCCAGTCCTGGCTTCCTGGACAGCTTCTCTATTTTATCTACTACTCAATTGAAAATGAAACAGTCCTTGGAGCAACAAGGATCATCTTTCCTGCCTTGGTGGCAACACTCTTCTTAATGCAGCCAGAGATGATGTTGGCCATCTTTTCTGCAAGGGTGTGTTGCTGGCTTATGTTCAGCTTGTCCACCAGGATCCCAAGTCTTTGTCTGCAAAGCCACTTCCCAGCCATTTGCCCTACAGCCTGTACTGGTGCCCAGGATTACTGCTCCCCAGACGGAGGACTTTGCATTTTCCAGTGTTCAACTTGAATGGGATTTGTGTGAGCCCATGTCTCCACCCTGTTAAAGTCCCTCTTCATGGAAGCACAATCGGCAGGTGTGTCATCTGTGCTCTGTCCCACCATCCTGGTCATTAGTGGGGAGTTTAAGTAGTTGTGGCTCCTATGGGTGCCTGTAGCTGAGCTTGGTGCCCTCTGAGCGTAGTGATTCAGGTGGTTTTGAAACCACCACGCTGCCCTCTTAGCCAGTTGTATTTCATCAGTTTATCTGTGAGGATTGTAAAAAGCATTGCAAACATTGAGGTAAACAATACCCACAGCTCTCCCTTCATCCTTAAAGCTCACCGTTTCCTCCTAGAAAGCTATCGTACTGGTCAGGCCTGGTTTTCCTTCATAAATCTATGCTGACTACTCCCAATCACTTTCTTGTTCTTTAATACGTTTGGCTTACAGGAGTAGTTCCACTACTTTCCTAGGCTTGCATCCTCCTTGAAGATAGGAGGGACGCTTGCTTTCTTCCAATCCCCAGTACTTCCCTGATCACCACAAAGCACCAGTAAAGGTCTTGCTCTGCCTCTGTAAGATTTCCAGGGAACCATACTGCTTGTAACAGGTTTCTGGATTTATGCCTAGGACAGGAGGAGATGGAGAAGGAAGGGTGCCCATCCCTGCAGCTCTAACAGGTGATTTAGGGCCACAATGAGTGAAGAATCACTGGTCCACCTGCCAGAGGATGTATGCATTGCTCTGATGTGTTTAAAATGCTTTCTTATCCTGCTGTGCCATTAAGAGCTAGCAGTTCCTGGCAAGGTTTGCAAGCTTCCCTGCCTGTTTGGGCTAAAGCTGGTGTTGTCTAGTGGTTTTAGCTATCCAGGCCACGCATTTCCTCTAGTCTCAAAGAGCCTTATGTTCCTTCCCACCATGTGGCTGAAGCTGTTATGCACACACGATGTAGCCAGTGATCTGCTTTTGGATGGTGCTGGGTTTGCTGTGCATATGCAAATGGGAATGTATGGAGCATATGTGTATGTAATGTATTCACTGCCAACGAGGGGGGATGGCCAGGAGCGTGGGCCTTGCCTGTTGGCATAGTTCATCTGGCCTTTAGTTTCTGACTATGGATAAGAGAGGAACACCACATGAGTTGGTGGCTTCACATATCCTGTGGGTAGACAAAAGTGCAGGCAGATGTGAAGATGAGGTGAAACCTGATTCAACCATCAACCTTGCCACCAGTGCCCACAAATCCCATCTTCCTTTTGGTTTGCTTTCTTATGCCAAAAAGAAGTCTGCCTATCAGATGATAACACCTATCAGGCATAGTCTGAGGATAACTATAAGCAGCTTTTGAGTATCTTTGTTCCTGACAGCTTAGATTCTGAGAGTGAGAGACAGACACATGCAATGGCTGCTGCTCTGTCTGCTCCTGACTGTTTGTATTGTTCTGTTTTTATAACAGCATTCCTGGTCTTCAAATGCTGTCTCAGTCTGAGGTTTGTTGGTCGCTATCAAACAGGAGGAACAGCCTCAGCAGCCATGTGATTTTACTTTTTGTACAGAAATTCCTTCCATTTTTTCTGCAGTCAAACTTCAAACAATATATGAAGATCCTTGAATAGGCTTTGCATCTGTTTACTGTTGAAATCACAGCTGATGAGTACTGCTTGTATTGGGGTAAAATGTTCATAGAATCCTAGAATGATTTGGATTGAAGGGACCTTACAGCTCCTCCAGCTCCAACCCCTGCCACGGGCAGGGACACCTTCCACTAGATCAGCTTGCTCCAAGCCCTGTCCAGCCTGGCCTTGAACACTGCCAGGGATGGGGCACCCACAAACCCATTTTGCTTGTAGTTAGTCCAGAAAGCAGCACGAATACAAGTGTTTGTGATACTGTTTTGCTGCTGTTATTTCTGGAGGAGTTTGGCCTGTGAGAGTGTATTTCTCACCTTTCCAAGGCAGTTTATCCCCAGATCACTGCTTTGCCAAGGCACGATGAAATCCCTGGCTGCCTCCTTCCCCTGTGCGTGGAGATCTGTCAGTTTAACACATAGGTGTTTAATTCCAGACTACTGAGTGACCTGATAGTGATACTTTGGTGTTAGATACATGAGATGTGAAACCAGTGTTGATTTTTAGATACATCAGCCTTGGTCTTTGTGGTTATAGCTTGATTCTCTTACATTTGTATGGGACAGTTCCTGAAGTAAAGGGCTACTTGGGGGGGGGGGGGATATAAATAGTAGTTATTAGTACCATGTCTTGCAGTTGGGCTTAGAGATCATGTTATATCACTAAGGGTGATGGACTCCTGTGAAAGACTGCTGTGTAGACCTGCATCATGGTATAGGCCTGAAGCTTTTGTTTTCTCCTTTATAGGACCAGAAATAAGCTGGCTGGTTTCTTTTGAGCTCTCAAAAGAGCTCAATGAATGCAAAGTCTTCCTGGCTGTATAGAACAATAGCATAGTTTTGGTTGGAAAGGACCATATGGTGTATATATAATATACTTCCAATATAGTGAAGTAAAATACTGTTCTCTCTTCTAGACATGTTGTTGTGAAGACTTCTCCCAACCACAAATACATTTTCACACTGAGAACCCACCCCTCGGTTGTTCCTGGCAGCATCGCATTCAGCTTGCCCCAGGTACTGTATAGTTTGACTTACCACTTTGCTACAGAACGGATCTCTTTTGAGATTAGGATTGAAGATAACTTGTAATTGGAGGGAGATGTCTGCCTAAATGTGTGCTGCAAATTTGATATCTGACAGCAGAAGTTCAAGAAGACTTTTACTGTAACTGATGAAAACTTGCTTGTATTACATTGATCTACTTTTAGTGCATGGTGGGCTAAAGATACTGGAAAAGGTGTAATTTAACCTTTTAAAAACCCACCAGAAACAAGCTATTTCCAAAAGAAAAGCCTAAACAATAGCTGCTATTCCTCATGATTTTTTTATTGTTCTGGTTTCCCCTGACTTTAAGGGATTTCTTTTGTGGTATTGCTCTTTTAAGGATCTGCTGGAAGTTTTTTGGCTATATTCAGTCATTGTTAGTATTTTCAGATGAAAAGTGCAGTGAAATGTGTAAAATAGATTTAACTTGTCTCCTTTCTTAATTAAGTTATCACATGTTAAATGATGGTTAGAGTAAATAATCAATACTATCCACTTCCAAATAGAAAATGAATCTTGTAGCTTGTAACTGCCTCACACTGTGAGTCGCATAACACAAAATTACAACAATGATGGTCACTGATTTAGTGCTTTCTTAGCAGTTACTGCTAGTAACTGGTCTAGAAGCTGAGTCCATGCTGCAAACACAAGATTTCTTTTCCTCAACATATGTCTTGGCATATGCCCCAAAAGGACTTTCTGTTTTTTGACGTGTTGTTCAAACTCAGATTTGTCCGGATGAGTGGGTGAAGAGGATGTTGTGTTGACCATATGTCTAGCTATGATTTGTGATGCCCAAACTGAAAAGCAGAAGATGTTTGTATCACAGGGTTAAAGTAGATGCACTCATGGTCTAGGATTGACTTTTGTAGATTCCAGTCATTGTTGTAGAACCAGGAGAGCTCCTCTGCTAAGGAGTGAGGTAGGTTGGTTACCTCTAAAAAGTGACTATGGTTGTGTTACAGCTACTGGTAGGTGAATGTTTTAGTTGAGTATTCCCGATGCTGGGCTTTAATTTCCAGTATTTCCTGAAGCCTTGGAACCAGTGTTACACAAAATGTGTGCTTACCTTATGTATTCATGGGTGGTCGTGTAGTAGACACAGGCTCTGTGATCTCCAAAAGTCTGTTTACTGTGCATTCATTATGCACGTAAAGTTCTTAACCACCTTTACTCTATAATAATGTTAATTCCTAGGGTTAAAAACCAAAAGCTGTGAAAAACTTTGTATACTGCAGAGCCCAAAAGATGAAGAGCTGTGCATTTTGCTATTAGCAAGCCGGAACTGTTGGCACAGTAAAGCTTGTAGGCTGTTGTACTACATAATTATTGAACCATTTCCCACCTGACATGCAGTTCTGTACTGCACATATCTTTTACAAGGAATCTGAAGAGACCTAGAGGATTTGAACGTTCCATTCTTACTAGTTCTCCAAACAAGTGTTTTAGGTAGTATCGTTCCTTAAAGCACATTACAGCCATTTCCTGCAACTAATGTATACAGGTAAGCTTTTAAAATGATCATGGAGCCTGTAACACCTTTCTTGCCTCTTGCACTACCGATTGTGTGAGCAGCACCTGAGCCTTGGTAGGAAATGAGCAGAATGACAAAAGCCCTATCCAGGATGTTATCTTCTGCCTTTGAGACAAGGGGTGACCAATAATATGAAGGAGGTTGAACTGAACAAATTCCTAAGGTCAGAAAATAGAATTATTAATAGAAATGATTCCATGTTTTTGACTTTTCTCTTAAATTGGAGGTTGTTTTTAAGATCCCATTCTGCCCTTTTTTGCTGCTTCTTAAGGCTCTCATGGAGGAGCTGCTTTTCTGAGTAAGGATGCCATCTCTGAGGGGGTGTTTGTTCTACCAGATGTCAGGATTTGTGAAGTTGTTGTCTTGTTTTGACAGAGAAAATGGGCTGGACTCGCCATCGGGCAAGAGATAGATGGTAAGTCAGTCAGCAGCATGATGGTGACCTACCTTTATAAAAGCTGAATTCTCTGTTTCCATACTGAAGCGAAACTGAATTGGAAACATCTCAGATCTTCAGCCTTTCTTCAGGTAATATGAGGCCTTTGTTAGTGGAAGGGAGTTGCTTTTATGTCTGCAGGCTTTCTGCCTCTCCATGTTTTCCAGACCTGGAGGGCTGTTTTGACTGATTTTGTCAGACGTTTGCCAGTAGGGGAATCTCACTCCTTGGCTATTTTCCCAGCTCCTTTGGGTTCAGCAAGCCCATGAGTGTGGATCTTGAACTTAGTCTGGTGTCTTTGTCTAGAGTGGATCTCTTTGCCCTTCTACACAATCTTGCCTCACACATCTTGCTTAGAAGCCAATGCTTTTTGCTAGCTGATTTGGTTTGTTTTTTTTATACTGAGGAATAACATATGAAGGGGGGAGATCCATAAATGTACTTGTTTTTCACCCTTGTTTGTTTACTGGTCAGTAACGTGCCAGCTGCCTTACAGATAAGTGCTGTCTAGTACTGAAGTTATTTGAGGAAGGAAACACTAGTATTCAGCACCATTAGTTGAATACTAAGAGCATTTTAGTGATTGTACTTGTACCAGATCTTGCCATAAACTTACCAACTGTGTGGGAACATGTATTCAGAAAAATAATGCAGTAATGTTATGCAGTGACTAAATGTCATATGACTCCCTGCTGAGTGTAAAGGATTTGTAAAGTTATTCTACAGGTAGGGAGGAGTATTCATAAAAGTAGTGATTTACCAGGGCTCTTTCTTTGTCTCGTTCCCTTAATAATGGGAAAACTATGTTTTAAATGTCAGTTTTAAGTGGAGTCCAGTGCTTAGTGGTACAGTGAAGCTGAGTCCCCTTGAGCCTCTAATAACATGGTAAAGGTTTTCCAGGTGAGTGGATATTGTTAGTTTGCCTTTGTGGAAAGGTTGAGTGCCTGGAGTGGATGTTGTTGTCTTGCCCTGGGGGTGGTTCAGCTTCATCAGGTCCCGTGTCGCAGTTAGAGATGTGCATCTGGAGAAGGGTGCTGACTGCTTCAGCTGCATTCTCCATGCTGGGAGGTCACTGGTACCTCCTCAGCATGCCCTTCTGTTTCTAGGATGTTACAGGTTTTTGGGGCTGGTGCTGTCTGTTGCTTTCTGTTCTGCATCCCCAGTGGTGCATCACTGCTCTCCTCTGTACCAGACACCCTCAGCATTCAGTGCTTGATGTCAGGACTACTCGTATTTAGTTGTCACTTCAGTTCTGTTGATGGGGCCAGATTCAAGCAAGAGACAGGCTCTCCCTGTTCTCTTACTTTGAATGAAACATGTATCATAGCATGGTGGATGCTTATTTTGACATCACGTCTTCCCAGGCATCTGCAGGTTTGTTCTGGAACCATTTTACTGCCAAGAGGCTTGATAGGGAATATTAATTTCCCTTATTCACTTCATACTGCTTACACTTAGCTGCGACTTCTGCATGAGATCAGACTTTAGACTCAAAGCAAATCTCCTATAATGTGCCTTAACCTTCTGGAGAGGCATCCCTGTCTGTCCTTTGCTGCAGCAACAGCCCTAAATGGCCTCTTGTTTTGACTGATGTAACTGGTCACCTCTGTGGTTTAGGTACAGTTGGCAATGTCTTCCATGCCACTTTGCTTTCTGCTCCCTTTCAAGGGCTGTTCAGTTGATTCTGCATTACTGAAGGAAACCTGGGGCACAATAGGATAGGCCCAAGTGCACCTCTGGGCTAGGGGTTGTTTCCTCTGTGTCAGAGACGAGAGGTTAACTGATGCTTTGTTCTGGGCTGTAGAAGCTTGATAGATTATATTACTGCACTCCTCTGGAGAAGAGCTGGTCAGTATGTTGTTACAGAAAGCCAGTTATGACCTCTTGTCATTGATTTTTCGACAAGACTACTCTTAACACTTGCTTTTAAGCTTTCTAAAGACAGGTACATACAGCTTAGATGTAGATACTGTAGATACTGTGGTACTACAGCACGTGTGAGTTGGCTTTCATTGTCCTCATCCCCCAAAGCTTATGTGGTGTTCGAGCTGCTTTAAAGGAGACTATTAGAGTTTTTAAAGAAATGCAGGGATTTTCAGTGGAGATACCTCGCTGTATTTTTGATCTAATAATAGAACATGAATGTAAGAGGAATAAGGGTCAGAAATAATCAGTTTTATTAAGTACTCATTCTGAGTAGAAAAATGTGTACTGCCCAACTTAAGAGTATATTTAATATATTGTAAGGGGGCTGTCCTGTTCTGAAATGTGCTGTTTCTTCTTTCTTTAACAGTTTCCTTATACACTTTTGACAAGACTAAGCAGTGTATTGGCACAATGACCATTGAGATCGATTTCCTGCAGAAGAAGAACATTGACTCCAACCCCTATGACACAGACAAGATGGCTGCTGAATTCATCCAGCAGTTCAACAGCCAGGCCTTCTCTGTAGGGCAGCAGGTAGGGGGTTGCCTTTGCTTTGGAAGTCTGACGTGGTCTTCAGTAACATGCACATGCTTTCGTGCTACAGTGATGGAAGATACTGGAGAGTGCCTGGGTACCATCTCTGTGCTGCAGAGGACAGCTCATAGGCAGACGTGGTTTGTTGTGGGAGTGGTTTCTTTGTAGGAAGTTGAACCAGCATGACTTTTACTGAGAGCTAAAGAAATCTGTCTTTGTGAGGAAGATTCCCAAGGCTTGAGCCAGCTGGATTCTCTCTGGTGTGGCCTGGTTGGATATAACCTTGGCAGCTCCTGGAATCTTCCTTGGAAAGAGAATTTTTGTTTGAATTTTTCCCATTGACTTGATCTTCTACTTTTGGTCTGTTACTCTTAAGTATAGGACATGAATAGCACATGTTCAGTACACCAGAGCTTTACAGGGTAAAATCTATATGGAATTTATTGGGTGGTAAACTTAGTCTTTAGGCTTGTTTCTCTTCAAAAATCCTTTGTTTTTTTCTCTTGTCAAAATCCTTTTTAGCTTTTGAATGAATGAAACTCCCCTTCTGTTTTTTCTTTCCACAGCTTGTGTTCAGCTTTAATGACAAACTGTTTGGCATGGTGGTAAAGGACATGGAAGCTATGGACCCCAGCATTCTCAAAGGAGAGTCTGGAGCAAGCAAAAAGCAAAAGGTAGGCTTACTGGAATTCGTGCTCATTCCCTGGGGACTGCAGAGATCCAAGTACTGATCAGGTCTTGCTACCAGGAGGAATTTGGGTTACTTGCGTTTGGAGAAGTTGCACATCTGTTTCATCTGGCTGTGCCATTTGCCTCAGAGAAGACAAGGAGCTTCTGCTCTCAGTGATGTTATTTTAGAGAAGGTGGTGTTGGTATTTCACATTCTTCCCAGTGGCTTTTGTAGTGGGAGCCTTTGCTGCTGTTTCTTGCCTTCTGAGATGTGCTTGGAGGTATCTAAGGAGCAATCAGAAGTTGAGTCTAGTAATCAATTATTTGTTTCCCTCCCTTTGGCAGATTGAGGTTGGTTTGATTCTTGGGAACAGTCAAGTTGCCTTTGAAAAAGCTGAGAACTCCTCTCTCAATCTGATTGGTAAGTGACACTCTAAATATTGCTTGTAAATATTGCTTGAAAATTGCTGCTTTTCAGGCCTCAGAGACTTGTATTCCTCAAAGTTTGTTTTTCCAGTTATAGCAGTTGACCAAATCCATTGAAAACTGCATCTCCAAATGTCTCTCAGGTATCTGTATGAACTAGCAGACCATAAATCATAGAATGGTTAGGAAGATGGTTGGATTTGATCCCGTAGGAGCCGGTCACACTTTTAGAAAGCAGTTTGTAGGTGCTCAGGATTCTCTTGAAAGCCACTGCACTGAGGAGACGCCACCCCTGCAGCAGACTCTGATGCTTCTAAACAGGGGCTTGATAAATGTCATTGTCCTCCCAGTACAAAGCTCCATAAGTGACCAACATACTGGAGCAGTTCCACACGTATCACCAGGGGGTATCTAAAATAGAGACAGAGATAGGAGGAGAAATGGTGAGTGTTACTTTAAGAGGTCCCAACAGTACCAAATTGAGTTGAGTGTGTAGCGAAGTTAACCTGCACTCCTAGGCCTAGATTAGAAGGGCACAATGGACCAGTAGGTCCAGCAAAAGACAGCAGCTAGTTGAAATAGTTTAACTCTTTAAACATCTGAGAATGCTGTTTCTCAGGGACACCAACAAGCCAACACTGCTCTCATTACATTTAATTAAACCAGCAGGGAAACAGGAAATGAAGAACTTGTTTGGATGTGTAGCCCAAATTTCAGAGTGAGTGCAAACCTTCTGCAATTGCCATCTCTAATGAGATGTCCCCTTCAAGGCAAGGGGCAGCTTCTGAAGAGCACTTGGCTTTTCTTCACTTCTGAAAGTGCTGCTCTTCAGAAGCTGGTGGCAGCTGCAAAACACGGTGCAGTGGGTTCATGGGGTGTTTAACTGTCCGTGCAGCAGGACTATGGACAAACCTGAACTTGTTCTAAAGAGACAGTTTCTAAAGCCTCAGCAAAGCAAACCATGTACCATTTCAGACTTCACTAGCAAAGAAATGGTGGAATAATTTCTGAGTCCTCCAAACATTCAATTAGAAGCTGGTGTAGGGCTAGGGAGGGATCTGGTTTGTTCCCAGAGTCACCAGCTTCGGTGATGGGGACGTGGGCCACAGAGTGGGCAGTGGGGAGCCCTTCCCTGGAGTTGGCTTTGTGTGTGCCTGGTAGCTGTCCTGAAGGACTGGTGGCTGCCCAGCCAGACTAAATGCTCTGTTAGTCTGGCAGTTCCTATCAGTGTTGAAAAGGAGGCTAGTAACCAAGCCTACAGTTGCAAATACCTCCCTTGCTGGTAATATGGCTTTAGGGATTCTTTTCTGGGTGTGATTCAAGTCCTGTACCTGAATCACACTCTTTTTCTTTTTTATGTTGCTTATTTTCCTTTCCTGTTTTGTTCCCTCTTTCTGTAATCCTTGAGCTAAGAAACTTCTTTTGCTGCTGCTCTTCCACGGCTAAGAAGTGGTAGGTGAAGGTTGCTGGGAATAGGGGTTCAGGGAACCTGGCCAGCTCAAGTGAGCACTCAGTTGAGTTTCAATGCTCATTATTTTTGTAGTGAGCTTCAAAGCACAGCTCTGCTAGACTATACTGTGTTGCTAGAAATTAAACATATGAGGGTATCAGCCACTGAGGAAAGCAGAATTCAACTCATCCAGCATTGCAGGAGCTTGTGGCAGAGGCTGAGTTTTGATGCTGCCCTGAGGTCCATAGGTTGCATTGTAGATGACTATAATTAAGCATATTAACTGGCAGGGACCCCTTCCACTAGAGCAGCTTGCTGCAAGCCCCTGTGTCCAACCTGGCCTTGAGCACTGCCAGGGATGGGGCAGCCACAGCTTCTCTGGGCACCCTGTGCCAGCGCCTCAGCACCCTCACAGGGAAGAGCTTCTGCCTAAGAGCTCATCTCAGTCTCCCCTCTGGCAGGTTCAAGCCATTCCCCTTGGCCTGTCCCTACATCCCTTGTCCCAAGCCCCTCTCCAGCTTTCCTGCAGCCCCTTCAGGCACTGGAGCTGCTCTCAGGTCTCCCCTTCAGGAGCCTTCTCTTCTCCAGGCTGCCCCAGCCCAGCTCTCTCAGCCTGGCTCCAGAGCAGAGCTGCTCCAGCCCTTGCAGCATCTCCATGGCCTCCTCTGGACTCACTCCAGCAGCTCCACATATTTTACTTGGTTGATATTCCAAGTCATATAATGACCTGTGATGTTCCTCCTAGCATGTATAGGTGTGAAGAGTGGTCCTGTGGGAGAGCTGAAAGATTGGAAATAGGAATCCTTCTTGGTGATTCAATTTCGGTATCTGCAGACAAGACAAGAGTTTCTTATGCCTCGATTTACTTCTGTCAGTTTGGTACTTTATTTAATCTTCTCATTGATCTGAGGCAGGGGCACTTAATGTGCTTTGTTAGTCTCTAGAGAATTGTAAAGCTCTGAATAATTAAATTCTGAGAGAGGAGATAAAAGTCAAGTAAGTGTCATGGAGCACTGCCTTCAATAAAGGGCTTTTCTTTTTTTTTCAGTAGAAATGAATTGTAACAATTAAAAGCAAGCCAATTCTATTTCTCCTACTTAGCATGAAATGATGTGTTCTAAACCCAATGGCAGATGTTTGAATTCAGTCTGCAAGAACTTCATTGTGAACAGATACAGCCAGAAGGGGGGAGTGTAGGCTAAGCTCCATGGGAAGAGGAACATCCCTGGCCCAGTGGTCTGATCTAAAAGCTGTAGTGGAGCAATGAGGTAATAAATACACAGTAATCAGTGAATTGAATGCTCACTGCTGCCCTGCACAGTGCTGTGTATAGGTGCTGTATGTTATATGTACTACAAAGTTGTCCCTAAGCTGTTAGTAAAAGGCATGTTCTTGTTTGATTTGCTGCACTTGAAATTGAAATACTGGTTCCAGGTGTGTTCAGTCTGAGATTAACAGCAGTGTAATGCAGCTAAACCCAAACTTTGGCTTAGTGTACTTACTGGACTAACTCATGCTAAATCATGATCTGGCTTGACCTGAAGTATTTGTAGATGAGATTATGGAACAAATCAGCAAAATGCACAGTTGTAGTTTGCCCCCACTGGCTTTTTAGGGGAGATAATGTCCATTTTCAAAGTGGTGGTCACAGAGCTACAGAGCTTTGAGCCTGAAATCTGTACCGAAGGAATCAATAGAAACTGTAATAAAGAATTTAACTTGTGAATACCTGTCTGAAGGTGCTACACTGAGAAGGTCAGCCCTGCTTCATGGTCTCACCAGAGTTCATTATGGAAATCAGAAGGCTCGGGCATAAGGGTTGACATAGGCTGCTTGTTTTGCAAGGCTGTTCCAGCACAGTTCTTTATCAAAGTTTCTTTAAAAAGAATCTGAACAAAGATCTGTAAGAGAGAAGGTCCTGGCATGAGTAGATGAGTGATGAAAGGGTAGAAGTAAATAGCCAGGGCCAGTGGAGTTCAGCATGAATCTCTGCTGGGGCCTTTGCTTTTCCTTATAATTATTGAATAAACTGGAAAAGAGAGTGAGTAATGAGGTGACAAAGCTTGCTCTTATGGATCTTGGTGACTAAGAAATCAGATGGCAGAGGGAATTCAATATAAATAAATATAAAGGGATGTGTGGGAGGAAAAACACTCGTAACCTCGGTCAAAAATGATTTCTGTTTTGGGCCAAGATCCCAGGTCTGATAGTTTCAAGGAGATGGTGGACCCATGCTCAGTAGCAGCCTGAGCCCTGTTGTCAAGAATTATTACTCATGATTAATAAAAGAACATGAACAAAGCAGAATATAGTTTTGTACTTGTATTTAATATACAATAAGCCCAGTGCATGCAGTTCCTGTCTGTCAAAGGATGTAGTCGAAATAGAGGAGACTGAAAGGGGAGCAAGGGTGTGCAAGTGTGGAGCAGCTGCTGCATAGGGAAGGAAGAACAAGTGAGGACTGCTCTGCCTGCAAAAGGCATGACAGAGGAGGACACAGGACAAAGCTGGTATCATCCCAGGTAGCCTGAAAGAGAGTGGAGGCTGATACTATTTAGAGAAATTGTGACTGCCCTATCTCTGGCAGTGTTCAAGGCCAGGTTGGACACAGGGGCTTGGAGCAAGCTGCTCTAGTGGAAGGTGTCCCTGCCTGTGGCAGGGGTTGGAACTGGATGAGCTTTAAGGTCCCTTCAACCCAAACCATTCTAGAATTAGTTACTGCCTTTTCAGATACAGGACTTGGGAAACAGGACCTGGTTCAGAAACATGAAAGGAGGTGTTTGGTTATGCAGACAGTGGCAGGCATGGTGAGATGCTGTAAGGCACTCTGGGTTCCAAGTTTACATGGTTCCAAGTGCACCTAGGTGAATTTGTGACAGAGAAACTTACCATGGATCCTTAAATACAGAGGAGCAACACCTGGCTTGTAAAAGCCCTGAAGTGGACAATTGGAAGGCTGGGAAAATAGTTGACTGACTAAGCAGGAGTCTCTGGTATACTGCCCTTGCATCCTTGTCATAGTGCATCCTCCTGGCTAACATCTGCTAGGACCAGACTTCAAGTTAGCTGGACGTGGGTCTGACCTGGTAGAACTGGTTTTCTGTTTGTACTTCTGTTTGCTTTATTCTGCTGTGCTCTGGGTTTGGACTGATTTCTTGGTTTTGCAGGTAAATCAAAGACCAAGGAGAACCGCCAGTCTATCATCAACCCAGACTGGAACTTTGAGAAAATGGGCATTGGGGGCCTGGACAAAGAATTCTCCGATATTTTCCGGCGAGCTTTTGCTTCTCGAGTTTTTCCACCTGAAATTGTGGAGCAAATGGGTGAGTGTAATCCAGAGAAGTATGGCTGGGTTACAGGATACAGCCTACTTCTGGTTTGTAAAGACTGGGTATCAACTAACAGCTTTATGATGCTATAACATAGCAGTTTCTTAGGGATCTAGTAGACTGACAATGCCTGTTCTTCCCCTCTTGCTGCTGAATGTGTTTCTTATTCTTGTTGCTTGGCTAGAGAAGGGGACAAAGAAACAACATGAATACTCAACACTGAATGAATGAGATACATGGTTTAAGGGAATACTTTCCTGTTGGAACTGAAATTCTTTTGGATGCTGCATTTATTTGTAGCAGCGAGACTGAATGCTCCTATTCCTGACCTACTGAGCTGTCTATATAGGTCAAAGGAAATTCTGTCTTATTGATGCTGCTCTATATATTAAATATCTGTTGTCCTGGATTATGTGTCCAGTTGCATTGTAAACCTATGTCCTTCTCACCCGGGAAATAGAGCATCTTGTGTGACCTATGCTTGGTCAGATATGAAGTGCTGGAGAGGATGCACAAGCTGTGGCATGCCTTGGGGTTTGTGAAATAAAAGCTCAGGTTCTAAATATAACTTTTTGAGGGGGAGGGCTGGGGGAAGGAAAGGCAGTCCCATGACTTTGTAAACATGTGCTGGCAGGTGCCTAAATGGTGTTGGTTTTGATATGTAGTAAGCAGTATGCAGCTGCAGGTGTCTTTATTTTGTCCCATAAAGTGGCTGGGGCTGTTATAGCTGGTCCTTGTTCTCTGAATATAATCTCTGTGGGTTCATATTTAAACTTGGAACCTGTAGCTGTGTAATTCCTGTGTATGTTTATGTTTCTTGATCCCCCTTCCCTCTCCCCACAAATGAAGCAATTGAGCTTTTGATTACAAAGCTGATTTTCATCAGAAGATGGGTCCTGTTTGTGTGTGGCTGTCTCCAGTGCTTGTGGAATCGATGTTAAACTTCCCTGTGAAGTGAATTAGGTCTTTTCTTAGTGATTTGAACACCTGGGGAGAAACCCTGCAGGCCAAGCCCAACTGGTGCACAATTCTCTCCTGCCTTTTCACTTCACATCCATCTGATAGCAAAGGCTTTCTGGGGTCTGATCTTGGGTCGCTGGGTTTTTGCAGCTGTGAGCAAGTCATAACTTCTTTCTGCTTGACAGTATCAAATACTTAAATTTGTTAAATATGTATGCAGAGAGAGGAAATGAGAGAAATGGTGTTGGCTGTGGAAAGAAAAGCTTTTACCTAGATATTCTGTTGTGCCCAGTTCAGAAATGCTGCTGACAGCTGGCCTTTGGAAAGAGCAGCATCCCTGACTTGAAATATTCTTACCTTTTGAAGCAGTTATCATGTATATTCATGGCTGCAGTACAGAGTTCTTAGGTGTGACCATATGTTAAGGTAAAAGATGTACACTTTGGTAATTCTCATCAGTGTCAGTGGGCTGTGATGAGGAAATGTGAGTAGATTAGAGACAATTAGAGCTTGTTTTCATTTTCTGTGGCAGGGTTGGAATTAGGTGATCTCTAAGGTCACTTCCAACCCAAACCGTTCGGTGGTTCTCTGATTTGGTGGTAGCTTCTCCTGTTCAGCTTCCCTGGCTGTGTGCAGTCTGGCAGTACAATAAGCAGTCATGTGTCAGACCATGATTGCATTCCCTTGGTATTATCATTAGCTGGGTGCTCCTTGGGAGTGATGTGCAGCGCCTGCCTTTGCCATGGAGGACCTACATCTCTACCAGGTACCTCTGGAGAAGGTTGGAATCCTTGCTGACTGCAGGTTGTGGAGCTGCTTTGCAGGGTGTGCTGCTCAGATGGTTCCTCCTCTTAATTGGTGTTGCTTAATACAGGAAGACAAAGATTCTCTGAAGGACCACTTGTATTTTGATTACCCTGGGCAATGAATTAAAGGTGTGCCATAGTATTTATATAAATACGCAGACCCTTACGTGTGCGTGTTTACACACATACTCCACAAAGCAGCATTTTTCTGGTAAGAAGGTAGGCTCCCAGCAGAGCTCTCAGCTCTGTGATGAACCCCAGGGCTAAAGAGCTTATCTGAAATGCGAAAAAACAAAGCTTTCTGACATTCATTTGCTTTGCCTTAGTTATAACTTGCTCTCAACTATATTTCAGATCTGAAATGTCAGTGTGACAGCTGTTCACCTTTGTGTGTAATTTATTGGGAAAGGAAAAGAAGGAATTTGCTTGCTATCTGGTGCTCTAGTGCTCACCCAGAGCTGGGTTTTGCCCAGTGCTCACAGACTGCAACTCCCATGCCAAATGCAATAAATATTTCTGTCCCGTAACTACATAGAGGCTCTATAGACCCCTCAGAGATTACTTACAATTTGTGTGTGGTGTATCTGACTTCCAAGGAATGTGCTGGGTTTGGAGCATATAAAGCAACAGTAGTTAACCGTATCATCCAAGGGTGTAAGTGCTACTCTGATGCTACAATCTTTGGTTTATCCAAGAAAAGAAGCCTTAGCTCAGCTTCAGCTGGTCATTAAACCTTGCCATAGCTCCCTGCTGCCTAAGGGGCAATTTACTTTTCCATACCCACGCTTTTCCCAGCAGAAATGGAAATAAATAAATCTGGATGAGGATTGAGGAAGGTGTCTTGAAACAAAAGGGGCTCTTCTGTCTTAGTGACCTCTGAGGCCTCCCTAGCAGTGACACTTTGACGGAAGGAACTTTACACTTGCAGGGCACTTTCAGCTGGGAAGTGATTTTCCTGATTTGTGGCACATTAATTGTTGTAAAGGCCACTGAAAAAGCAGATTCTGGATGTACATGTTGTTACAGTTCATTAACAGGTATAGAAATCTTTGGTGATACAGTCCTCTTAAAAGACTGAAACAGAACCAGAAAGAGCCCAAATTCCCCACCCTCTCCTGTTACCATCGCTAAGTAGGTTAAGTCAGACTTCTCCAAGGTGATTTCTGTTTCCTCATAGCCTTTGTAGCATGTCCTCTGACCTCTTGGAATCAGTTGGTTTCAGAGCTCTGTATTTTTGAGTACAGATCACTGTATAAAAATGAAGTATAGACAAAACACAAGATGAGCATTCACATTAGCAGGTAGTCAGGTATTATTTTCTTCCTTGGATTCTGCCTGTGAGGTGGAGGCTTGTCTTTTAAGCTGCCTTATAAATGGATACATTAATGTTCTTGAAGTACTCGGATATTATAAGAGAGGAATAATAATGGAAAGGATCTCATGAAGCCTGTTCTTAAAATAGGATCATTTTAATGAAAGAATGGGTGTCAGACATGTCTAACCTGTAACTGGGGTGACAGGAATGGCAGAGCGTCCCAAGGAGGCCTATTGCACTGCTTCCAGCATCTTCACCATCAGCAGTTTTCAGGTGCCTGTTCTCAGCCTTGCAGCAGTTCATGCATTGCT
Source organism: Pezoporus flaviventris (assembly GCF_033815535.1). Classification (NCBI taxonomy): domain Eukaryota; kingdom Metazoa; phylum Chordata; class Aves; order Psittaciformes; family Psittacidae; genus Pezoporus; species Pezoporus flaviventris. The sequence goes on along the minus strand of NW_026892639.1, from coordinate 1,038,819 downwards.
TATTTCTGTTATGCTTTTGGAGGAGGCTTTTATGTACTTGCCTGTTGGTGTTTCTCTTCAGTATTCTCAAGGCTGAGATCTGAGATTCTTAAACCATTCTCATAACCTCTGGATCACCAGTCGTTGTTGCTTCTGTTCCCTTGGTCATTTCTTCACCGCTTAGAAGCGTGATGACCAAAACAGGGCACAGTAGTTGAAGTGCTCACCAGTTCCAGCTCAGTTGGTGGCTTTTGCCTGTGCCTCAGTATATATGCCTCTTTATAACCCTCAGGAGGGTGATTTTTCAGTTTTGCAACATGCATGTAATTATTCCTACCCCAATTTAGAAACTGGTGCATCAAGTTACATTGGTTTTAAGTGAATTTAATCCTGCCCATCAGTTTATTTGTAGATCTTGGTTTTGTAGTGTGCAAATGCAGTAAGTGTATTCTCTTCCATCTTCCAGGCTATTAGTAAAAGCACTGCATACCAGTAAATTTGGGCTGGATCCTTTCTTGTTGTACTTTAAAGTTTGTAGGGTTTTTTTCCGTTAACTTTGTGTTTTTCATTCAGCTTACGTGTTTCCTACATGCTTATGAAGATTTATAAGACCTATTTATATCTTTATGAAAGTCTAAATCTCCCTCTATTGCTTTGTTTCCTCATAGGGTCATAGAATGGTTAGGGTTGGAAAGGACCTGAAGATCATCTAGTTCCAACCCCTCTGTGTGTAACCTCCTACCCTTTCCTAGAGGGAAGTTGTCTCGGGCTGATCTAAGAAATTCCTTTTGGCTGTTTCTTGTATCCTTGTTTTTTTTTCTACCTCCTTTAAGAGATATTGTGCCAGAATTTTCCAGTAATTAAGGTAGTGATAAGACCAGATCACACAATCAATAAATAGTTGAGACTGAAAGGGATCTCTCAAGATTTAGTCCAAGCCCCTGCCTCCCTTCCTTTTCCCTTTATAACATTATGGATGACATTCATTTTCTTCCCCCCAGTGTTTCCCCCACCCTGTCCAAGTCTCAGTGACTTTGAGATGATTTCACCTACTCTTGAGTGCTCTTGGGTGAAGTTCATGTCCAGGTAATCTGCAGATATCTAATATGCTTGAGGGCTGGGTCTTGTTCTTTTCCTGCTCCTGTTTCCTATTCCTGCCCTTTTGTTAGTGATCTTCATAATTGCTGCCACATAACACATGAAGTCTTCATAGAACCAGAGAATAGTTCGGGTTGGAAAGGACCTTAAGATCATCCAGTTCCAACCCCCCTGCCATGGGCAGGGACACCTCACACTAAACCAGGTCACCCAAGGCTCCGTCCAACCTGGCCTTGAACACTGCCAGGGATGGAGCATTCACAGTGTCCCTGCCTCACCACCCTCACAGGAAAGAATTTCCTCCTTATATCCAATCTAAACTTCCCCTGTTTAAGTTTTAACCCGTTACCCCTTGTCCTGTCACTCCAGTCCCTAATGAAGAGTCCCCCCCCAGCATCCCTATAGGCCCCCTTCAGACACTGGAAGCTGCTCTGAGGTCTCCACGCAGCCTTCTCTTCTCCAGGCTGAACAGCCCCAACTTCCTCAGCCTGTCTTCATACAGGAGCTGCTCCAAACCCTGATCATCCTCGTGGCCTCCTCTGGACTTGTTCCAACAGTTCCATGTTGTTCCAACAGTTCCATGTCATCTTTATGTTGAGGACACCAGAACTGCACACAGTGAGGTCTCACAAGAGTAGGGCAGTTTGAAGTTAGTGTTTTCTTTTGTTAGCTTTTCTTAATTGAGAGGTGTATCAATGCTTCCTCCTGAGGTGGTGATAAAATGAAGTGCTTTACTCACACTGAAGCACGTGGTTCCCTGTGGCCGGTGAGGCTGAATCTGGTCACTTAACTCTTCCTCCACGTATCTAAAGACCTCTGTGTGCACTTTCTTTGTGGAGGACTGCTGGGCTCACTGTGTAAATCTGTAATCTGTTCACATACTGAATTGCTGAATGCAGTCTTGGCCTTTGTATCAGAAAGGATGCAGTAAAACTGGAAGCACTTTGGAGGAAGTCATCATGGTGGTTGGACCAGAAAAGCTGTGGATTGGCTTGAAGATCTTCAGCCTTGGGAAGAGACCGGTGTGAGAGATAAGAGAGAGAGGACTTCAAAACTGTGCATGGCCAGGAAAGAACAATGTTTGCTCTTTCGACACAGGAAGTTGGAAATGTGGAGGTCTCAGATGGCAGGCTTGGGAGGAAGGGAAGGGGCTTCACACCAAGTGTGCTGCAAGGAATTTCTGTGTTGGGGGCCGTAGTCAGATACTGAGAAGACTTTTGCTCTTACTTCACCTGGCTGCAGTTGTGGTGTTAGTTAGCAGGCAACATCACCACTTGGCAACCACAGTTTTAGTCCAGCTGGAAAACCAGGCTTTGAGACATCCCAGTCACCTTGTTATGTTGATACTTGTTTATGCTGTAATGCTCTGTGGGTAAGTGTTCCATAAGGCATTTACAAATTACACCGTGTGGACTTTCTAAGTAGACAGAAGTGATCCAGCTTTATTCCAAAAAGGAGAAAAGGCTGGTGAGATTTATGGCTATTAACATCCAGGTGGGAAATGCCTGTAAACATCAGCTGCTGTGTTCAGCAATCCATTCAACAGCTCTGCATAATCTTCATCTTAAAGTAGCTGCGTTCTTGTAGCTTCTCTATTAAGAGGCAGAGGCATTTACTCTTCTGCTACGGTGATGGCTTCTTTTAAAGATGGGTTTTTTTGGTAGATGCTCTTATCAGAATCCCTTTTCTGCGAGTCCTGATTTTGTTTGTGTAGCCAAAGGCATTCTGTTGGGAGCTTCTCTAAAGCTGATTTATTTTCATTTTTATCAAATTCCATCAGAAACTGATAAATGTCCTGCCATTGTCATAAATCTAGTTATTATCTCCTTATATATGCATGCATTAAACTTCTCACAGCTAAACCAAGTATGCTGAGAAAGCTATAGGAAGACATTCCTGACTTGGTTGTCTTCTCTTTGCAGTGACAAACGATTTGATAGATCAAGAAACTGGCTATTGAGAGTCCTTTTAAAATAAACCCTTCTGGTTTAGGTGTAGCCTTTGCCCTGTCTCAGCTTTGAATTAAAAACACAAACAAGTTACTTGAGTCTTGCTACTTGTCAGTAGTACATAAATCCAACAGGAAGATTAACTGGAGGCTGGAGTAGTTCTGGGTTTACAGGATGAGAGGAGGGGAAAATCCCAATCAGCTATATTTTGGGGGAAATTTTGCCTGTGTGGCAGGTGAAGTCTGGGAACCCTGATCTGACTCAAACCTGCTTGAAGATGAATGTGCAGAGATAAGCATCTCTCCCTGATGTGTGCAGGATCGGTACTTCACATCCCTGCAGTTTCCCCAATAGGTTCATCTCAATGATACAATCACACCAGAATGCTTTGATTTTAATTAAAAGGGGAATTACACTCCCAAGGAGAAAACCCCTGTTACACTAAAACATTCTTCTGATCTCTCCAAAGAAGTGACTAGTGAGAGCTGAACAAATAAACTTGATCTTGTCTTTGGGTAAGTGGCGTTCTGGTTCAAAATAGCATTTGACTTCTCTTGGTAACACAAGTAACTTTCCCATTCTTACCAGGTTTTATGATTTTTTCCCTAATGTTTTGTGCAGAATGTTTCCCATGTTGGTGTATTTTAGTTCCTGTTAACATACTTACACAGCCTCTAACGGTACGTCATTAAATTTCATCCTTAAGTATCACATTACAGGAATGACCTTTGATTTGGAGGCCTAAAGGTAAGCTTGAAGGAGTTGGAGATGTCTGCACTGCTAATCATTTGTGTTTAGAAGATTCTCATAATAGTATTGACATTTGGGCTGCATTGGTGAAAACAGCAAAAGGGAGATAAACTTAATCAAAATTCCTTTGTGGTGCCCAGGATCCCACTGTGATCTGAGACATCACATTTGTAGTTTGTCATCACCTGCCTATTTTAACAAAGTCCTGCTTGTGTTTAGAACTTACTTAGGCAGGTAAATGCAGCTCTGCAGGGAAATCTCTGCTGTAGTGGCTAGTGGCAATTTTATTGGAAGAGGAACTAATTGCCTTGGTTTCAGGAATGTTCTGCCACCCAGCTAAGACCCAGCTCTCAGTGTTGCTCATTCAGTGGCAACCAAGTCGTGGAGCAGATGGTCAGTAATGTCCTTGATGTTCAGATGTGGGGGAACTAAAGCCTGCGTGTGAAATACCCAGCATTGGCTGAGCTTATCTGGGTATGATTTGGTACCTGTTGAGTTGTCTCTGGGTACCTGCTGGGCCCCAGAGCTGGTATTTGTGCTCTGGAGGGGTGAATAGCAAATAGCATTAGAGTACAGCTGAGGGCTTGGGCAGGCAGCTGAAGCAGAAGCCAGCCTTTGACCAGCTTGCTTTCTTTTTTCTTCCTCCAACAGCTTCTGTCCTTTATTAGGTAAGAGATGATGCTCTCTCATGGTAAGCAAATTTGAATAGGAAGAGGATAAACATCCTAAGAGGCTTTCTAAGCAAGTTTGTCCAAAGGCCAGGGTGCTCCTTCTGGAACTGCTGCTTTGCCTTTTACTTTCTATATGCTCCCAATGTGGGACATGAGACAGCCATAGCCCTTTGTGAAAGCTATGTTAGCTCAGGTAGAGGAAGGGAATATTGGAGCTTTTCAAGAAGTTCAGGTTTTGGGGGCTGTAAAAGAGAAGCTTCTAGTGGCTCTGACTAGGTTGTACGTCCTTCTAGAAGAGAGAGTGTGGATTGCAGGAGAACCAGGGAAAAAAAAAGTAGAACCAGGCTGTGCTTTGTGTTTCTTCTTTGAAAGCATACTAGAGAAAACTAATCCTCTACGGCACAATTTCCCTGCCTCTCTCTGGATGCTCCCAGGCCTGTTTGCATACATGTGCCCTGACTTGCCAGTAGCCTTTTGATAGCCTCTCTGGTTGAGCCCAGCAGAGCTGTCTGAGCATCAGTTTGCTTGGGATTTCCCTTCAAAGCATCACTCATCGTCGAAATCCTGCTTTGTGCTGTTTGGCTACAGAGGTGATCATGTTCCCTCACGAAACACGTTAACAATACCTTTCGTGACATTGATTTGACAGGAAGAGCTTTTAATTTATCTACGCCTCAGTCGTTCCTGTGCGAAATTCATCTTTACTGACAGTCCACGGTGTTTATGTACTTGACTCGTAGATGCCTGAACGTTGACTAAGGAATTCTTCTTAGCTGAAGCTCTTGAATTTTATCTTTTGTAGTAAATTTTTTATCTGCAGAGAAGCCCAGAAAAACCCTTCAGCTTTATTCCTGTGCTCATTCAATGCAGCACTAGTGCTCTGTGGGACTTTGCCCTCCTCATAGCAATGTTCTCCTGAATCTTCGTGCCAGTGTACGGACAGCCTGAAAGAGAAAGTGAGCAGTGCGTGTGGGTAATAGAAGTTGTTGTGTGTTGAGCAGTTGTCTAGATTGAAGTTAATTCTTTATTGCTGTAATATTCAGGAGTAAATGAAATCACAGTTGAGTATTGGTAAGTTAATACAGGATTAAAGTACTTTAAAGGCAAAAGGTTGCTGTGAGGTGTGTGTAGTTGTGAGGACTCTTGTGTGGGGTGAACTTACCACATAGCTGAGACAAGCCAGAAACCAGAAGGGAAGTCATTCTATGTGGTGACAAATAACTCCCTGTGCCCAAGCTCGCTGAACTTTTGATGATGGTAGAAACTGAACTTGCTTCCTCTAAGGCTGAGCTCTGTGCCTTCACTCTGCTACTTTGTTGGGCTTTGCTTTTAATGTGTGTCTTAAGCACTGCAGGACTCTTGTTGGGTGGTTTGCAACCTTAACAAAGGCTGCAAGAATATGGTGTAAAATGAATGCATTGTGAATGTCATCTGCATCATGAAACAGTTTCTACTGATGAAGGTCTTGCTTTCTACCTCAGACAATTAACACCTCGAGATTTCTAAGGTTTAGGTAAATTTTCTTGAAACAAAACAGGTGGGGTTTTATCTTCAGATAGGTTCCTCTGTTTCCCTAGAGAAGAGAATTTAAATGCCAGTGCTCCTGCACAGTGTTCAAAGTCCTGTTATTTGCATGAATGCTTCAGGTCTTCCCGGTTGCAGGTCAGGCTTTTGGGGCTGATGGTTCTAGTGATTCTTAGAAGCCTTTTTGTTTTCTCAGTATTTCTCCTATGAACTTGCAATTATAACTAGGTGTATTGAAGGGAACTCATCAAAGCCCAATACAGGGGTAATTATTAGATGATACAGGCCATTATTAGATGATACTTCTTGTTTTCTCTTTCAAGAATCAGATTAATGTTTTTGATCCATGTCTACACTGGGAGCTCCCAGTCTGTTGAGTAACTGTGAGGGTCTCATGCTTTGTTTTCCTTATGTATGTGAAAATTGAACTCAGTTGAAGCTCTTCTGTGAAGAAAGGCTTCTTTTGTAGGCACTTCTTCCTCTGGAAGAGAGAAACCAACCAGGTGCAGTGTATGCCTTTCCTAAATTGCTGGTACATCTTGGCTTGGTATTCAGGGCATATGGTGATATAAAAGAAGTGTCTGCAGCCCCTCAGCATCCCTAGAGTTGGGTTTTGTTGAACTGAAAAGTTATTCACATGTTTACCAAGTGGTCTTTATTGCTTTGGATTCCTAACCAGAAGTTATAATTCAGGCTTTCAGTCCTTAGCTGTTAACTTTGTGTGCTTAATGCATGCAAGAGCATTTGTGCTCTTCTGCAAGGTATTTTTCCTGGCCCTTGCCACATCATTGGAATGATTCTGACCCAACTTGGCAATTCTGTTTGAATTTCACTGATAAAGGCAGTGAACCTGAGTAGGGTTGAGACTAATGTACGTTGCAGCCTGATCCCTGTAATAGCACTACTGTAAGCAGCAATTCCCTCTTCCCTATACTGCTCTTTCCATCATAAGCCTGCTTTCTAAACATGTTCTCTCTTGTTCTAGGCTGCAAGCATGTGAAAGGCATCCTCTTGTATGGACCTCCAGGCTGTGGTAAAACACTTATGGCGAGACAGATTGGCAAGATGCTGAATGCCAGAGAACCAAAGGTGGTCAATGGTCCAGAAATCCTCAATAAATATGTGGGCGAGTCCGAGGCCAACATCCGCAAGCTGTTTGCTGATGCAGAAGAAGAACAAAGAAGGGTAATGCAAACATAGATAAATGGCATGGTCAGGATGAATGTGCCTAAAGAATGGCCGGAAAAGGGGTTTATAATCAGAAAATTACTGCTTGCATTAAAAGCCTGAGTCACTCCTTAGATTATAGTTATTCCCTGCAAGTCAGGGAATATTAGTGTTCTACAGATGGACACACTGGCTGTTGGAAAAGCAATCTCGGAACCTGACAAGGTAGCTGTGCTGGGGATGGACAGTTAGCTTCAATTCCATGCAGGGTTATTTTCAAGTAATACAATAGGGCCCATCATGCTGTGCTTTGTATTATGGGGTGTCACCTGCCCAAAAAGTGCTGAAAATTAGGATTGCACTAATTTTGCTCTTTTCTTTTCTCTTTGTTTTGATGGAGGAGACATGATTTAGTTGGACTTTCTGCGACTAAATTCAGGTGGCACATATCATAGGCTGGATTTCAAACAAGCTTTCACGGTTCAAGTTTTTGGTTTACAGCCTTATGGGTATATTGTAAGCCTTAAAGTGCTGTATCTGATACATCGTTACTTTTCCTCAGCAGGACGCTAATGGATGGGATAGTGTCTCAAAACCAGAGAGGTCTTTTAAATTGGAAGTGGAGATGATTCTGTTTTCCCTAAGCTTGTTTTTTTCTTATCCATTACTTCAGTCAGCTGTCAAAAGCCCCATCTTTAGTTTAAAGGTGTAAATACTTATTTCATGTGTGCTATAGTAATTTTTCTGCTGTGGATCACTTCATCTTGACAGATCTTTCTGATAAAGAAAGTACAATGTCAGGCAAGCCACAGCTGAATACAGGGAGGGCTTTTCAGAAGACATTAGCAAAGGACATTGTATCCCTTAATTTTATTTGCACCTAAGAAGGCTGCAGGTTTTGACAGTGGCTTGAAATAACTTCATTTTCTTCTGCAGAAGATCTATTAATCAGTAAGTCAGCTTTGCATGGTAACCCATCCAAATGGAAACAGTCTCCTTCTCTCTGCTTATTGCAGTCTAACTGAAAGCTGTGAGCTGCTTTTCCTTTGCAATAACACACCTGTTAAAATAGGCTTTATAATGGCTGGAGGGAATGGTCTTGATGACAAGTTTCAAGATTAAAAAGGTCTCGAAAAGGTTGGTATTGTAATGACTTGTGTCTGGGGCAGATTGCCAGGGACAGCACATTTACTCAGCGTTAATATGGTCTCCACTGGCCACAAAAGATGTTTGAGAGGTGGAATTTGAAGGGAAGAAGCTTCATAATACAGTCACAAAAAGTATCCTGTTCTCTTACCAGCTGCAACTGCCTCACCTTTGAGTGAACCTGGAAATAAGCAGTTTTGTTCCTGATTGGCACCTAACAAATGGGCTCCTTAAAAATGTTCAGAACAAAGCTACTCTGGCAAAGCCTGTATTTACTAACTTCAGTGCAACCAGGAGTATTTCCCACACTGGGTGCTTGCCCCTACAGACGTGCTTCATTCTCCATCTCCCTTTTGGATGGCTTTCCCAGATATTCAGTACTGTGACCCTGTGTCTGAGCTGTGTGTTCCAGCTTTGGGCTTGTGCTTTTCCCATTCAGCCTAGTCCTCTTCCTTGGATGTCAGCTGTGAAGCCGTATGTTTGGGCAAAGCCTACCATCCCATTTTGGAGGATGGCAAGATGTCATTCTGGGAAGGGGTCACACATAACGTGATACTAAAAGCCCTTAGAGATATCAATGTTCTGTATCTGTGGGGCTGAGCTTGTTGAGAAGTTACTGTTTTGTTTGGATGGCTTTCAGTGATGACATGTGGCATTCCTGACATGTTTTTCTCTCCACTAGCTTGGAGCAAACAGCGGTGTGCATATCATCATTTTTGATGAGATTGATGCAATCTGCAAGCAGAGAGGAAGCATGGCGGGGAGCACTGGAGTTCATGATACTGTTGTAAACCAGTTGCTGTCTAAAATTGATGGTGTAGAGCAGCTCAATAACATCCTGGTGATTGGTATGATGGTGCTTACTTTTCTCTGTTACAGTGTTCTGGTTGAAAACTGCTGATACTTTCCTCATTGCAGGTCAACTAAGTTATCATTAGTGGTATTAGATCTGTTTGGGCTAATCCAGACTGAATGTCTGCTATTTGCCAAGCATCAGGAGCAGATTTAAAGGGAGATATCACTCAAATTGGCTGATATTGCTGCTTCCAAAAACTTCCTTCTTTTGCTTTTGATAACAAGTGATTCATAGTCTAAGAAAACTTGCAAGGAATGATATGTATTGGCATATGAAGGACTGGGGCTTCTCTAGCTGTGTTGTCTAGTTGACCTGGTGCCAGGAGCCCTGCAGATACAGTCACAAGTACAGGCTTGATTACTATCGACTCTACTTCAGGGCATGACTTTTCCTGTATTTCTGAAGATGGGGATGTTCTGCCTGTTTACTTGAGATTCTTTGGGGTATCTTCTTAACTCTGTGGGCTGTGTTCAGGAGTTGGAGACCCACTTAGTAAGCTCAAATAATGCTGATTTTGGTTTTTAACTTTGAATTTAGGAATGACCAACAGACCTGACCTGATTGATGAGGCTCTGCTGAGACCAGGGAGGCTGGAGGTGAAAATGGAGATTGGTAAGCAAGTTGGCATAGTGCAGTGCATAAGCTCACATGTACTTAATAATAAAGCAAATATTTATCATAATGTGAACAGTTAACCAGGATGGCAGAGGGGCTAAATTTCATGCAGCTCCCTCTATAACATTACAGGTTTAGTACCTGCATCTTCAGTTGGCAAAACTAAGCAGGGCATTAGGATAAATGATGAGATGATAAGGACTGACCACTGCTGGGGACTATGGGCATTTTAAAATGTCTTTTCACATACTCTCAGCACAAATAGTATTCGGTGCAAATTATCAGACCATTGGACCCAACAAGATGCATCCCAGGATGATGTAGTCACTGAGCTGCTCTCCACTGTATTTGAAAGGTCATAGCAGGAAGGCAAAGTCCACAGACTGGAGAAAAGGGAATGTCACACCTGCTTGATAAAAGAGGAGTAAGGTGCCTCCTAGAAACTCCTGACCAGTTAGCCTCACCTCAGTGCCCACCAGGACCATAAAGCATCCTCCTGGAAGATATGCTGAAACACATGGAGGACAGGGAGGTGATTAGAGACTGCAGAGATGGCTTTACAAAGGGCAAATTGTGCCTGGCTAGTTTAGTGGCCTTTTACAGTGGAGTAACTGCATTGGTGGATAAATGATGAGCTACAGATGTAGTTTACCTTGACATCCATAGGGCCTTTGATAAGGTCCCTCACGGCATTATTGCCCCTGAATGGGAGAAATTGGAGTTTGATGGATGAAGCCTTAGATGAGGAATCGGCTGGATGCTGTGTCCAAAGAGTTGTAGTCGACGGCTCAATGGCAGGGCAATTCCCACCATGAGGACAGCCTGGAGCGTAGATGGGTAGATTGATGGCAGCCCTGTGGAGAAAGATTTTGGGATACTGGGGGTTGAAAAATTGGACACGAAGCAGCACTGTTCACTTACAGTTCAGAAAGCCAGTTGTACCCAGGGCTGCATCCAAAGCAGCGTGGCCAGCAGGTCGAGGGAGGTGATTCTGCAATTAGTGTAATTGAATGTTCTCAAACAAAAAGCACTGTCAAATACTCTGCTTGTAAGAATGAATTGCTGGTGTCGAGAAAGAGCCTCTGGAAGCCAGCCTGTTGAGGAGCAGGAAGGGCTTTGCTGCAGTTGCTGTGCTGAGGTGCTGATCGGCATGTGTTGTCTTTAAAATCTCAGGCTTGCCGGATGAGAAGGGTCGATTTCAGATTCTTCATATCCACACGGTTCGGATGCGGGAGCACCAGCTGCTGGCTGAAGACGTGGACATTGCAGAACTGGCAGTGGAGACTAAAAACTTCAGTGGTGCTGAACTGGAAGGGTTAGTTCGAGCTGCTCAGTCTACTGCTATGAACAGACACATTAAGGTCAGTCCGGTCATCTCTCACTGGGGCAGAAAAGGAGAAAATAATTATGGTTGGAATCTTTTCTTGAGTGTTTACTTCCAAATGGTATATCAGCCTACCTTAGGAGAGGGAATTCATACAGACACTAGCATTTCATCGTGCTTTTACGTGGTTCTGAATTACCTCTTTCATCTAAGCCCCTTTCATGGAGCCACTTGACCTCCAAGAAGCTCTTGCATAGCTCAGTGGGGATGGAAGGTGATTGTCAATGTATTTTGATAAAAACTGAAAGTAAAGGCTTGAGCTCAGTGATACGGATTGGACCCAGGAGTCAAGAGGTGGGAGTGAGAACAGCCAGTCATATAGGAAAGATCTCTGCTGGAACCTGTCTTCCATTTCAAATGAGTATTCACTTGATGATCAGCCATAAGAGACATACAATATTCATGGTTCCTTCCACTCCAGAGGAACATTGCCTTGCTTCCCCGTGCTTGCTGATTATCTGAGGTCAGTGTATCTTTAACTAGAAAGCAGTTAAGGACCATGAAATGTCAGGTTATATTAATCCAGATGCAAACCACAGTATTTGATGGTGTTGAAATATGAGATGATTAGTTTGTGAAGAAGGCGGCTGAAGGGCACAGCCCCTTTGCTCTAGTGGCCAAGAACTGGGGTTACTGCAGAGAAAAGCCTTTGACAGCAATTCCACAGCACTGGTCTAGGATTTTTAACTGAAAAGTCTGTCCAAACCTGAATGTGAGGAAAACACAACATGCTTTTATTTAAGTGAGAGAAATTGTTTGGTTACTTAGACGTTTGTGTCTCTTGGGAGCATTCTCTATTAGAGAAGTGGTTCTTTCTGCTCGTTTTTCTTGTATAGCCATAATACTTGCAAAGTTACTGTTTCCTATACCAAAACCCCACAAACACCAACAGTTTCTCATTTTCTTGTGTTCTGTCTCAAAACAAAAATAAAACCCAGCCCTTCTCAGGCAAAACATTTTCCTGAATAAATTATTTTTACTTATAGCTGCTGTTTTTTTCAAGTGCTTGAATTCTGTGTGGCTTTGGGGACCGTAAGTGTTTTTGATATATTCCCTGTTGTACCAGAATGTGACAGGGGAAGCAGAGAAAATGGCAACGCATAAATGTAAGAGTGCAGTCCCCTCCTTTAGGTTGGTATGTGATTGACATCTTCACGTATGTGGGTATGTTCCAAATGGGAAGTGGCCACACTTTGGTTTTCTTTTCAAACACTTGGATATAGTATTTTTGGCTAATCTGATTGTTTGTTCTGAAGCTGTCTTCAGGCAGATGATCCACTAAAAAGCCAGAAATACACTAAAGTGTTTTATTCTCTCCTACAAGTACTGCAAAATTTCAAATCTCCATCAAAGGCCTGACCTAGTTTTCAGAAGCAAGAGCACAAATTGAAAATCAAGTCTAAATCATTTAAACTCTGCTGATAATCTCTCAAAGTATGTGTGTGTGTCTCTAACTCATTTAAAGCTAGGAGAGGAAGACACCAAACACCCCCATCCCCACCCCCCTGTTTATTAAGTGTACAAACAACTTCAGGAATATATTAATAGTGTTTCAAGTACCTTCACTTCCATCTGCAAAGTAGACTAGTGATCAACCTGTACTAAAGATCCACTGGGTTGGTATGTGTTGCTGCATGGTGGGTGCTTTTGGGAGAAGGGACTCTCATTTCAGCCATCCTTTGGTTACAGTTACTTCTTTGGCACAGTGTTTCTGTCCAGTGTGGGTTCCTGAGGTTGCTGTCTGGAGGCTGCATTTGCTACTCTACAAGACAAGCATAATGTGATTATTTTTATTCCTTTTTTTTTCCTTCCCATGCTCAAGTGCACTCCTTGTTCTTGTAGAGCATAGAATCGTAGAATAGTTTGGGTTGGAAAGGACCTTTAAGATCATCCAGTTCCAACCCCCTGCCATGAGCAGGGATGCCTCACACTAGACCATGTTGCCCAAGATTATGTCCAGCCTGGCCTTGAACACTGCCAGGGATGGAACATTTAGAGGATGTCTCTGAGACATATCTGTAAGGGCTAAAGTTACTTTACTCATCCTTCACCTTGGTCTTAGGCAAAGGTGGTAGAGGTTGCTTCCAAGAAACCCCTTGAAATCCCCTATTTCTGAGCTGTCAGATCATGTAGGGCCGTTCAGTTCTCAGGTAGAAGTAGGTGGTGTTCTACAGACTCATGTAACTTTCATTGAAAATCATACTTGCTTTGGAATCTAGAGCAATTGGTTATGGTGGAACATCTGCTATGGTACCCAGTAACACATCTCCAACTGGCTTTAAAGGCTGCAGGCATCAGAATAAAGTTTTCAGCTTTAAAGGCTGCTCACAAGTTGTTTTCAAGAATTAAAACCCCCTTCTGGCTCCAGTGTGAGCAGCTTTGGGTCACCTCCTAGTCGGTACCTTTAGTTGAGAAATGGTTGACAACAGAAGGTCACGGTGGTGCTGTCTCTATTCTGTGTGTTTGCTTCCAGTCTTTAGCTTTTAAATGTTGCTGGATGGTTTGGGAATGGCAGAAGGGGAAAAAGGTGATGCTTTTCATATAGAAAGGAGTGCAGTGTGAGCTGAGTTAACTGCAGCCTATTTATTCCAAGTCGTACTCATAGCACTGTCCTGGGAAGATTCATGGCTTTGGTCAAACTGAAGCAAATAAAGGCAAAGCAGAAAGAAATCTAATATTTACCAATCCCCTTAAAAACTTTCTTGTGTGGAGAGGAAAGTACATGGCTTGAATAGAGAATGCAAACCTCCTGAAATAGATGTGTGTGAAGAATACTTATTTTTGGCTTAGTTGCCAAAGATGGGGTGGGTAGATTGAGACTTGGGTTAAACCAAACTGTGTCTTTCTGAGAAAAATCACACAGTGGAGGAGGCTTCATCCCTTCTAATCCAGCAGCCAGGAAGCATAATGAAGAGTTTTTTCTACAGCTTCTAAATGGAATGGTTAGTTCCCTACTTTGCAGGGTCATGGCCATACTCTTCACTTCAGCTTTCCACCCAGTGGAGTGGAACAGCTACTACTTAATGACTTTGTGAGGCTGGAATATGGGTGTAGCTGTGTGAAGATGATGATGGCTCCACTAGTGTTCAGCATATGTCCAACGAATGTCCTGTTAAGAAGCATTTTTCTTATTGACATAGACCAACTACAGGATTGGATCCATGGATGGAAGTTGATAAGGGTTTGTGTGTGGTACTGCTGTACTTCAGTGTCTTTTATTGCCTTTATTAGGCCAGCAACAAAGTGGAGGTGGATATGGAGAAGGCAGAGAGCTTGCGTGTGACAAGAGGAGACTTCTTTGCATCCTTGGAGAACGACATCAAACCAGTAAGTAGGCAATGAGTAACTCCTGTAATAGTCACCCAGTGCAGTTAGTGACGTGAGGTAGCAACTTCCTTCTGGGATCAGACAGACAGTGGTGCACCATGGGCTGACATATTGTGTCGTGTGTTGTCAGAATGAAATTAGGGAGCCCCTTTCTGCTAAAGCTGTTTTGCACCATTTGTTTGCGTGCAAGAATCATACAAAGGGATAGAAGAAATAAAGAGAGCAGTTTGGAGTTTCTTCTTGCTGTATGTACGCTCCCTGTTTTTGGCTGCTTCAGTCAATGGATACCAACTTCACTGTGGTCTGTAGTGGGAGGTTTAAGCCTCATTTTTGAGAATTGCCTTTAAAGGGTGTGCATTCAGAACCCACTCACAACTTGCACTGATTGGAATTTGTTTTGAGGGTGTGTGAAAAATATGTTTCTACATGTGCACGGTCTCCGCCAGTGTTCAGTCCCTTGAACTGGAATGTTGTGTGTCACCAATGGGTCTTGCAGTACTGACTCTCTCACTTAAGCATCTTCCAGAGTCTTGGTTCGGGTCACTTTGGTGATGTGTTTCTTGTTTTTCTGATGTGATGCAAAATTGCTCACTAAATAAATGTTCCTTCTTTTAATGCAGGCATTTGGAACCAACCAGGAAGACTATGCAAGCTACATCATGAATGGTATTATTAAGTGGGGTGATCCAGTAACGAGGGTATTGGATGATGGGGAGCTGCTTGTTCAACAGACTAAGAACAGTGATCGCACTCCTTTGGTCAGCGTTCTTCTGGAAGGTAAATTTAAGGAAAAAAGCCCAAAACAATCCCAAAACCCTCGAGTGAATTCTGCAGACTATTCCTATCAGTTGCCCAAGTGGTTGTCTGGTACATCCTGCAACTGGACATAAAAGAAACACGTGAGAGGAAAAATAGAACTGTAAAAAACTGAGAAAAAGAATTAGGTGGCCATGTGTATGCAATCCTTTCTGCCTCTCCATAACTGAATTGTATTGGATGTATAGACCAAGATGTGGCTTTGGTCTCTGAATTGGTCTGGTGTGAGTTCAGGCAAATAAGAAGCTATCTTTGTCAGTATTTACTTGGCATTCGTGGTATTGACATGCTATTTGCCACAGTACCTGCAGAAATCATATTTAGAAGAGGCATACATATATTTCAAGAAGTGTCTCCAAATACAAGCACAATGGTGGCTTTGGTGCCAGTCCGACAAAATGTGAGACGTCCTCTTTTGTGTTGGTTTTGTGGCAAATCAGTCTGCATGTTCTCAAACAGCTGCATCCGTTTCCTTCATCTGGGGGACTGCACTGTACTAGGAGTTAGTGTGTTCCTTCTGCAAGTAGAAGAAGAGGTCATTTAGGGATGCAGGGATCTCTGAATGATAGTCTAAACACACTGAAGAGATCCATGCTGAGCCTTACCAAAGCTGTTTTCTCCCTTGCTTTTTCATGACGTTTGTCCTGTATTTCAGGTCCACCCCACAGTGGGAAGACTGCTTTAGCAGCAAAAATAGCAGAAGAATCCAGCTTTCCCTTTATCAAGATCTGTTCTCCTGATAAGATGATTGGATTTTCTGAAACTGCCAAGTGCCAAGCTATGAAGAAGGTACTCATGTGCCCTACTCCTTTGCTTGATTAAAGTCCAATTCTATGTTCTCTGGTGGACAGAAAAAGGAATTATCCTTGTGATCGTGTTTTCTGCTCTCTGCAGGTCCTAAATTCCTGTGCATATATTTATTTATGAAGCTCAGTGAATGTTTTTGTGGTACTGACACTAAGTGACTTGGAGAATTTCAGGGTTCTGTCCAAATTGGGTGTGATACGTAATCATGACTGACACTGGAACAAAACACCTGATCTGTGGTGAGCTAGAGCTCTGCCTGCAAAGATGAAGGCAGGAAGGGCTTAGGGTTGCACTGAGAATAGATTCTGACTGAATGAGACTAAGAGCAGTTTGGAGGTGGCAATGTTAAGAGTTTTAACAACTTGGGAAGCTGGGGGAATGCAAATACGTTGTACAGCTTAAATCATTTCAAGTAGCCAGGTGGAAGGAAGGAAGGAAGATTTCATTTGCTGAAGCAAGCCAGCACTTACTCTTCTAGCTGAATGACACTGAATGAAGCATTTAAGTGGAACATTGCTCTAAGGTCAGTTTGTTGCAGGATTGGATAGTTTCTAAGAGAAGCAGTGTGCTGATAGCTGAAAGCCCAGTTTGTAACTGAGATTCAAATAGGAGCTATTTGGACTTCACTTGAATCAGTGGATGCTGGAGGCAGGCCTGCAGCACCGCTGGTGTCCTTAGTGCTACTTTGCAGGACACTGGTTTGCTGCTCTAAAGGGTGATGTGGAGGTTTAATCCATACCTGAGCAGGTCTGTTCTCCCTGCAGTGTGCTCTAAGGAAAAGTAACCAATATCCAGCTTGGGTAGGAATCTTCATAATTGCATTGCAGTTGTCGGGGATTTGTGTAGTTTTATATGATCAGTATTGTTCCAGCTCCATAAAACAGGAAATGTGCTCAATTTTGTCCATTCTTACAATGAAACACAGAGCAACTAGCTTTTTTATGTATGGGGTAAGAAAGGAAAACTGAGCTCTGAATTAAATGAAGGTAGTAGAGTCTAGTCTTTTGGTCCTTGGCTTTTCCATTCTTTGTTTATTCCTCTGCGTACTGTTGTGTTTGGCTACAAACAGGTCATCGGCTCCTGTCATGACTCTTGTAGTTTTGGTGCTGAGATGTAACAATGGGTCATTTTGCTGCTTTTTAGATCTTTGATGATGCGTACAAGTCCCAGCTCAGCTGCGTTGTTGTGGATGACATTGAGAGGCTGCTGGGTGAGTTCAAATAACAGAAATGCTGAAATATGTCAAACTGGGAATGATCAGGAACCGTTTCCTTTGAGAGCCTTGAACTGGCTCACACATTGACGTGGCTTAAGTGTGCATCTGCTTAGTGAGCATTAAAATGCATTTTTCCTTTCAGATTATGTCCCAATTGGACCACGGTTCTCTAATCTGGTGTTGCAAGCCCTTCTTGTGCTGCTAAAGAAGCCCCCCCCTCAGGTAAGACAGTAATTGAGGGGCGAGATGCCCTATTCCTGTAATAATTTTGACAGTGGAGAGCTTTGTGTCTTGCTGATAGCTGCTGTGCTGCCAGTGGTATTAGTGCTATTGTCTCTTGATTCAGTCAAGTTAATCCTAGCCTGCTGCTGCTCATTCAGCGAGACATTTCTAGGATAACCTCAAAGGATTCAACTTCAATTACCTAATTACTTAAGGCTGAATCTTCTGCAGTTAGCCCCAGGAATACTGACTAAGGAAACAAGTTTAACCTTCACCATGTAAAACTTAAAACATGCAAGCTGTCTGCTTGCTGATTAACTGAGGAACTGCTCAGTCCAAATCAATCCCTGGCTCAACCACGTGCTCCCTTCTTGTGGGTGTCAAGGTTTTAATTTGTTCTTAACTTGAAATTATCAGGTGTTAATTACAATGGGTAAGGGAAGCTTAAGATCTTGCATCTCATGCTGATCCTGTCTGTTTGCACTTTCTGGCTTGATGAGATTTAAGACCATCACAAGTGATAACGTTTCTGAAGCTTGCACTGAAAAAGGCAGGCAGGGACCCTTCTCTTTTCCTGTTTGCCATTTTTCCTGTCGTTCACTGGAATTCTGCTGCGTGTGTGAAAGTATCTGCATGAATAAATAACATACCAAGAGGAAAACCTTGAAAGGTGGTGTCAGGAAAAGGCACAGAAGCACAGCCTGGATGAACTCGATTTGTTGTCATTTTTAAGATGCTGGAAACAATGATGTATGCGTGAGTATTGTTTTCATTAGAGAGTTTGGTGAAAAGACCTTTCAAATACAGAACTTTCAACTAAACTCTAATGCCACAGGCCCTGAAGTTCCTCTCGTGACTGTCAACCTGGGAGAACAAAGATTTTCCCCACTGAGCTTTTTAGGACATGTGAAGTCACTAATGTAAGACTGGGATTCTGTTATCACATACATGGAGTCAGAAAGGCTTGCAACAGTACAACCAGTTTTGATCATCATATTCTCACGTAATCATTGACCTATTGCTGGGTATTTCCACAGCACCAGGACATGTTTATTACCATAAATCAATAGGGCAAAATAGACCATGATTTGGTTCAGTTGTCAAAGGAACTCAAAATACTAAATTCTGCAGTTTATCATTGCATCCTCTGAATATGTTTTGCTGTGTAAATGCACTTTTGTTGGCATCTGAGTCTCCCAGAAAACAGGATGCAGGGCTTGAAGCTCTCAGATACTTGCCAAGTTTATGCATGTTACTGGAGATTTGTACTTTGCAATGTTTGAAATGCCCTTGAGGCTGGAAGACTTTGGGTTGACAGCCAATATTATGGTGACTTAAGCCATAAATTGTTGGAGGGTAGAGAGAGTGTTTTCTGAGGAAATGTCACCATTTGATTGATGATGTGTGTGTGGTTTTTTGTTTTCTAAGTGTCCACTATTGGCTACTGTGGAAATCAGGACACTGGGTTAGATGGACCCTTTGGGCTGTGACCTACTTTGGCTGTTCTGATGATATGGTTCTTCAGAGTGTTTTTTTTTTCCTTGAGAGTTCCCTGTGATAGTCATGGCATATGGGGATTTTTAGCATTAAAAAAAGCAAAACAGTGTATAAGAGGTTGTGTTATGCAGGAAGAGGCCTTTTCTGCTGTGTTTACAGTGAAAAGGATTGAATTTGGGCTTGGAGACTCTTGGGGTTTTTCAGCTCAAGTGAGAAACCCACAAGGGAGATAATAACACCAGTTAATCCACACCCTTCCAATTTCCCTCTGAGATGACTAGTTCCCTTGGGGGGCAATTTATTTGGAACTAATGGCTGGTTTCAGGGGGTTGTTGTAATTTGAGATGCAGATACATGCTTTAAATGTTCATGAGTAGCATCAGTGGTACTAACCTGCTTCATGAGGTCAAACCGGAATGAATGTCAATGGGATTAGGATCATGGGTTTGGGTTCATTCCTTGTAAAAGTGGAGTGTTCTGGGACATGCCGGGCATATCCTTGTGCTGAGAGAAATCATTGACAGGATGCTGGGGTGGCAGTATCTGTTACTGCTCTCAGATAGGCTCTTTATTGTGCCACGAGTCAGAGGGGCCCAAAATACAGAGCTGATTTGAAAAGCTTCCAACCAAGAACATTGAAGCAGTTGAAACTGCAGGCAAGGAATGAGTGGGAAGCACATTTCAGCAGCACAGCTCTGCTGCTCCCATCTCTGTGGCCCAGATTATGTATTCACACGGTGTTGTCACATCACTTGCAGGGAGTATACTTAATGTGCAAGCAGCTTCCTACAATTACTGTAGGCTATGTGTGCAAGAGGAGCATTTCTGGGATGAAATCTTATTAATTATGCATTGAGGTATATGTCTCTGTTGAACTGGCTTATGAAAGCTGCCTCCCAGACTCCCCTCTTCCTATTGAGGCTGTGTTATTTTAACATGGTGTGGGAAGGACAAATCCTTCAAGCTTCTTGTTTTGTGGGCTTCCTGGCTCCTTTTGTCCCTTCCAGAAGTTTTGAGGGTAAACACGTTAGACTTTAAAGAAACTAGAAACATCCCTGAGTTTGCTTTAAATTCCTGCTCACAGCCCATGCTTGCTTGTTCCACTCAGCAATGCTTAAATAGTGGTATCTGTTTCTACCAGTTCAAGACGACTCGGAACCATGGCGTTTCCTTTAGCATCTTTTTTTTTTTTTTTTAGCCAATTAAAAATCTTTTCTAAAATGGATTGAAGAGAAGAAAATGAACCATGTTCTCTTGGGTCTTTATTTCAGTCGAGTTTCCCTGTGTTGTGCAGGAGAGGAGACTGGGGAGGGGCAGGGGGGGGATAGAAAGACTGAAAAGGGCTGTCGCAGCAGGGAGCCAAGCGGGAGAAAAGGACTTCTCTGAGAACTAAGCAGCAGCAGCTCCGAAAGCCGAAGCTGCTTCATCTACATGCAGAGTCACACAAGGCATGGAGAGACTCACCAGCCCCACAGAGGTTTCACATGTGCTTCCCCGCTGGTTCCTGTGAAAAGCTAACAATTGGCTCAAAGGGTGAAAGACCATTGCAGCATCCCTGCGCTAAGCTGGACGTACAATCTGTGCAGTGTTAGGAAATGGCTGGCTTAGCAAGATGCTCTCCACCACTCTTGTGGATGCCCTTCCACTGCTCCCAGAGGCCCCCAACCCCTTTCCTCTCCAGGACACTGGACGGGAAGAAAAGGGGGAATAATCTCCTTGTTTGATATAATCCCAGATGCATTCCTGATTCCATGGCACTTGGTGTGAATTGGAACTCCAGTCAACAGTGAGGTTACTTTTGTACTTGCAGACCTGGGGTATTATGTTTTGTCCCGTTATAGGTGATGAATTGTTGATTTCCCAAAACCAGATAGAGGGTCCAAAGTTGAGTGAAGAGCTGGTGAGTGAACCGACAGAGGCACTTCAGTATCCATCAGTACTTTGTTATAGCAAAGCTTGAGTTCCCTTCAGCTCCCCTTGCCTAGGGCTGGCTAGATTTGCTGACATTTGAGACTCCCCTGACGTGATGAGACTCCATTTGCTTGTAGCAGAGTCCATGTGATTCTTTCCTGTTCTAGTTTGTCTTGAGCAGTCAATGCAGTAATATGGTGCCCCTTAGGAAGTGAATAATGGGGTAGAAAAATCAATCTCATAATGCTTGAAAATATGATTGTTTAAAGCTGCTTCTCATTTGATCTTTGGGTCCCAGCGCTCTCTGCATGATGATATCCTTTATTCAGGTGATATCCCCCAGGGAGGTGAAGTCTGGGATTATCCCACTTCTAGCAGGCACTGGGGCAAGACATGCACCTCTGTTGGGTATCTTCCCATCAGCATAGAGGGACCTTGGGCTCCAATGGGGGCACTTTTATTGCCTAAAAATGGACAAGGTGCGTCTAGACTTCAGTGTATCTTATCCCTTTTGATGGAAGAACTGGGTCCAGAATGGCCCTGGTAATGAGTCTGACACCAAATGATCGTAAAATGTTGAAAATCCAAGTTCCTCCTTACTTGATGCTTACTTGTCGTGCCTGATTTTTGGAAGTTCAGCTTGAACCCTGCTCAATATGTGGCGTGTTCCTTTTGCAAGGGTTGCTGTGGAAATTAAGGATCAAAAATGTGAGTATTTCTGAAAATGGGGGCTATGAGCAGTACATTTCCCAGTAGCAGGAATAAACCCAGTGATGTCCTGTGGTGGGTGTCACTGTGGAGTAGTTGGATGAGGGCAGCTTTTCCAGTTTGGCTTTTGATGGCTTTTGATGCTTTTGTGGTAAAGCCTGGGGCAAACCATTTCTGACTCTGGAGGTTTTCCCCTTGTTTGCTGAGTTGCCTGAAACTTTGAGAAGTACAAGGGACTCCTGACAGTTCATTCTCTTTTAGTAACTGATCCAGCAGAGATGATGCTTGTTTTAAGGAAGCGGGTTTTCCAGTGGGTCAGGTTTAAAGGGAGCAAGCTTAGGCACACAGCTTCTTTTGAAGAAAGCAGGGAAAGAATCAGAATGTTTTAAGGGGGAGCTGTGAAAATGTTTTAAACAGTGTTTTGCAGCATAGCCATCTATTCTTAGGAGGTTTCAACCCTTCAGGGTCCTGACCGTGGGTCCTAACAGAGATAGCTAAAAGCTGCTGATGGATCTGACCTCTATTAACTTTTCCTATTGCTTTGAGCCTTGTTAAGCTTTTGCCAGTCGTAATGTGGTGCTTGCTTGAGTTCAGCTGAGCTGTCTGGTGAAAGCAAACACCCTTTTGTTCATTTAAAACTGATACTGATCATTTCAGGGCATGCTCTCTAGCATTTCTTTTGAAAAACAGCTTTCCCCCTCATCTCCTCTACTAACAGACCATGAATCTATTTTGGAACAGATTCATGTGTCCTCACCCCCCAGTACACCATGAATCTATTTTGGGAAGTCATTTCATATATCTGACCATCCCCAGTGCTTTCCTCTGATTTCTCCAACTCTGCTGGGTTTGAAATGGTGTTTGGAATGGCTGGGGTTGCCTACTGAGAGCACCCTGGGTTCATCCTTTAGGATAATGACTCTTGTACTCTTTTCCCACTCTAAAAATGCCTGAGTGTTTGCATTTTGGGTGAGGTTTAGCATGGAGCTGGTGTTCTCACAGAAGTAGCCACAATGACCCATTCCAGTGGCTTTCCTAAATGGCAGCAAGTCCCTGAGAGTCATTTTTGTGTGTGTAGTAATTGTTCGCTGGCCTGATTTACAGCAAGTTTGGGATTCATCTGACTAAATGTGGCTGTCAGCCCTTTGGTTTTCTACAACTGAACTAGCTGTTTAGAAAATAGTTTGCTGGCTGAGGCCGCAGTGTAGGCAGCTTCTCTGGGAGGAGGTTTGTGTCAGCTGGGCTCCATTAGCGAAGGAGGAAGTGAAGGGAATGAGACCATCCGTGGACACCTGAAGTTGTGAGGTAAAACTCACCTCACTCATTCCATTTCTGTGCCGCTTACATCCTGTCCTGGTGAGACCTTTTAGTCTGGGCTGAAATCCCAAACGAGACTGCATTTTTATTGCAATCAGGCATGGACTTCACCTATGTGGAGGTTGCTCAGGTGGCATCCTTCAAGGCTGTAGGTTGTTATTCCCTTGATGGATGTCTTCGCTGCTGGGCCAGACACTGTATACATGCTGTTAGGTGTATTTTGGGAACACATCCTGCCTTGTCAGCTGCATTTGAATGGGATTTTTTCCCCTAAAGTGCTCATAATTCGTAGGGAAATGTCATTATCCCAACCCCTTACCCAAGGTGGTCTGGATTCTGAGTGTTACGTACAGTAACAATGAACAGTTTAAAAGAATTGCTATAGCTTATGAAGCACATCAGGCTTGGTGGTGTGGCATGGCATGGATTTGTGCTTGCAGGAGGGCTGGTTTGGAGGGCTCAGTCCTGTTCAAGAGTCTTTGGCTTCCCTTGTACCCTAGCACCTTACCTGTATAACGAGAAAACACTTTGAAGGGGCCTAACAGCATGTACCTGACTTGTTCAAATGTTGTGAATAAGGCAGCAGAAGTTCTTAAAGGGCTTATACTTTTTCCTGAGTTAGAGCATATATAACATCAGGTACATCAGTGTTACTATTGAATTGAACAAAAGGCCACTGAGGACAGTGTGTTGAGGAAATAGCAGCTATGAAAGCGAAGTGAATCAGAATCCAGATGAAATTTTCTCAATCAGATCTGCTTATAATCGCTGTCTCTGCCTTCTGAAGGCTTTGAGCACGCATCAGCTCTGCTCTCACGTGTGCTGTTATCCTAGCTTTATCTTGGCAAGTCAAAGGCACCTTTTAACCTTGTCCTTGGGTGGTAACTTCAGAGCAGAGGTGTTTGTACCAGACTTCTGTGGCTCACGAGCAGGTGATGGGTCAAGTGTTCTTGGGGAACTCATTTCACACAGCTTGCAAGCCTGCGTTAAAGTCTGTTTTACCACCCCCTCCCAAAGATGAAGACCACTGAAAGTTTGTCTTTATGCAGGCAGAAAGCTTTTGTGTTGCTGAGCATCATTGGGTTTTCTTAGTCTATGAAGTGCTTTAGCTGAAAATGAGCACCTGAGGGAGCTTTCTGAATTCCTTGTAGGCGTGAGGATCAAATGCTCTTCACTTTCTTCGCATGCATTGGTTTTTCCTCTTTACCTGCAAGATCTTACTGAATTGTTCAGATTTAGCTCAGACTCATAAAATGAGAGACTTTCCTGGCCTTGCTACACAGTGACCTGATGATCAGAAAGGAAACGAATAACGTGCAGTGGGCATGCAGAACACAGTGGAAGCAGCAGCCTACGGAACAGTTGTATTTAGGTGGACAGTGCATGCCCTTCTCAGGGCTACTAAAGACATTTTTAGACACTCAGACCTTTTTCAGCTTGCTGGGGGCTGCCAGTAAGTGAGTTTTGTCTAGGAATAAAGCATTCCCACTCCCTCTGCAGTGCTAAACCTGGCATTTCTGTCATCAGTTTGGGAACTGGGTGCTTCCCATGAAATTGTCTGCTAGGTTTCTGGTGATTTGCCCCTCTAAAGAGGTGACTGAGATGCTGAGTGTGGTGCCTCCTGAGGTGCAGGCAGTGGTGAATACACAGGAAGGTCAGCACAGTGTTGCCTTTGGATGAAGCTCATGACCTGGGGCATGTTCTGGTTCCAGCCTGCTAGGCATCACCTCCTTGTGCTGTTTTAGGCTAAAACCAAACCTGAAGTGAGCACTTGAGTCTGTTATACCAGTTCTGGTGATTTTTCATTGTCCATCACCCAAAGCAGGAGCATGATCTGTTCAAACACAGGCTGTTGAGGAATATGATGGCACTTGGGAAATGGAAACAAATACTGTGAAAATGCAGAATCTTCATCAAAGACTTACTAAGTTTAAATAAGTTTTCATCCTTTGTCAGAGGAATGCAAGGCACTTCAATGAATTCTGGCTGCTCTGGGAATAGGTTTTAGTTGGTTTGGTTGTCATTATTAAAGAAACAAGCCAAGTTTAGTTTCACAAAGTTGAAGTTTAGAACGTTACTCTCTGTCTCTGAGCATCAGCTAAACTTCTGTACAGCAAATGAGGAGGGCCCAGAAGCCAGGCTTCTGGTCAACCCATGGCCTCCTTGTCCCTTGCATTGAAAAAGGGGGTTTTACCCAAGAGCTCTTTTGATGGAGCCACCAGCCAGCATTGATGAGTGTCTGAACACTGCACAGTGACATACAACTAGCACTGAAATAGCATTTGCAACACGAACCAAACCCTGATTGTTATTGGCAGTTGGTGTTTTCCATTCATTGCTCTGTTATTTACAAACCCTGCTATTGCTCAGGTCAGCTCGGAATTGGTGTGTGCACTGTTGGTTTGAACTCGGAGACTGCCAGACGTGGTACTGTCCTTGTACACAACCACACTGACAATGGGAACTCTTGGAGACTTACAGGAACCTCTGCTCTTCAATGTGACCCATAAAACCATTGCAACTGTCTGCACAGTGGCAGAGTAGTTCTCTAGATGACTTCAATTACTGGCAGGTTGAATCCTATTAGTTCTATTTTAAGTGGTGTTTTTACATGGCCATTTCCCATTTTTCATATGTAGATAGCTAAAACTTCCCAAAGCTGGTTCCTCTCTTGTTTTGCCTTTCTTGACACTTACTCCATTGTGTGCACAGGGTCGCAAGCTTCTCATCATTGGAACCACCAGTCGCAAAGATGTCCTGCAGGAAATGGAAATGCTGAATGCTTTCAGCACCACAATTCATGTGCCCAACATTGCAACAGGGGAGCAGCTGATGGAGGCTTTGGAGGTAAGAAAAGATTCAGTGATGACAAACAAGCTCAAAATGTGTTGGAAAGGAGTTAATTTTGCAGTAGGTCTGTGTTTGGGAACACTGTTCCACTTAACATTATGTCATAAGCTAACAGTTCTAAGGCTCCTTTGAATTACTTTTTCATACACTAAATTAAGGGAGAGTGAGGGAATAGTAGGTTTAGGGGAAAAGTTTGTGGAGTGGATTGAAAGATTCCAAGGGCATGGAAGTGGGTAATGAATATAGCTGGGACACTTAAAATTGACGTTCCTTGAGGGTGCCGGGCTCTAGGAACAACATTGGGTGAAGGTGTTTGGTGCTGAAGAGATTATAGGTTCTGTATAAATTCATGCACTTAATGGCTTCTTATTCTATGTCATAGTGGAAATTGTAGTGAATATTGAAAGCTGTTAAAATAAACTGCAGAGAGATCTTTCATGCCAACTTGCAGAATTGTCACAGTGATAATAGAATCATAGAATCCCAGAGCGATTTGGGTTGGAAAGGGCCTTAAGATCATCCAGTTCCAACCCCCCTGCCATGGGCAGGGATGTCTCACACTAGACCATGTTGCCCAAGGCTCTGATCAACCTGGCCTGGAACACGGCCAGGACTGGAGCATTTACCAGTTCTTTGGGCAACCTATGCCAGCACCTCACCACCCTCACAGGGAAGAGCTTCTTCCTTGTATCTAACCTGAACTTCCCCTGGTTTACTTTAAACCCATTACCCTTTGTCCTATCGCTAGAGTCCCTCTCCAGCACCCTTTTTAGGCCCCCTTCAGATAATAGCATCAAAGCCTGAAAGACACAGATGATCTAGCAGCTGTTTTGAAAACTCACTTTAGCTTGAGCCATTGTGTTCCTTCTACAGTCTAATCTGGAGAAAAACTGGAATGCATCATAAAAGAGACTGACTGTTTGATTAGAGATGTTATGAGAAGAACTGTTATCAAATAAAATGTGTTTTGCCTTGTCTAGGATTATTGCAACAAATTTTCTTTCCAAGCTAGAAAATGCTTTCTAGCTTCTCATTCTCTTTTTTCCTGAGTCAGATAGGATGCGTTATTCCTATTGACAATCTCCTCTTGTTGATTATTTGTTTTATTGTATTTTATTCCCCCCTCCCAGCTCCTGGGTAACTTCAAAGACAAGGAACGCAGCACTATTGCACAGAATGTCAAAGGAAAGCCTGTTTGGATTGGTATCAAGAAGCTGCTGATGCTGATAGAAATGTCATTACAAGTAAGAATGTTTCTGGTCCAGGAAGGACCTGGGGTAAATGGGAGCAGTCTTAGAGGTTCTCACTTCTCTGCCGACTCCTGCTTTAGCTATGTGTGGGGAGCCTTTGAATTGGTTTGAGAAAAGAGCTACAGTGAGAAGAAATGTTCTGAACAAAGAAAGCACCAGGTCTTGGTCCATGGAGAGGTCTTTAAAACCCGCAGTGCCTATAGGCTGTTTAGAGCTGCACTTCAGAGAAGAGTATCTGGCAACTGGTGGGATTGGATTAACTTACCTTTCATGGAATGTCTTCTCTACACCCAGCACGTTAAGATTGCAGATAGCAATCACTTAGGATCCTTCTGTTTTTCTTTTCAAGGCGAAGGTGCCCGTGCAGGTGTATGCGCTCTCTCCCTGAAGAAGATAAATCTGTCAGGCTGTTCAGCTGCTCTTCTCTTGATTTTCCACTTTCAGCACTTTAAAGAAAATAATTGCAGAGGGTAGAAATATGTAGCTCTTAACCCTCCCCCGCAGCCATCATCCATGCCTGCGAGCAGCCATCAAGCTTGTGCTCGACAGTGTATGCATGCTAAAAATGAGAGGGTGTAACATGCAGCCCTAATCCTCCACGCTGACATCCCAGCGCCCTTCGGAGTCCTTCCCCCCTTCACACACACACTCTCTTTTCACATCAAATGGATTTAGTGCAGCTGAGTGAACTGTCCTTAGATCTTCCTAGGAGAGGCTGAGCATAAGCTAAGAGGCATGTAGTTTAGCAGCATATAAGTCATGTATCCCTCCGTTCACTATTCACAATTCTGTTAAAACTTGCACAGCACTAAGGATATGCTCTGACTGGATGTCACCTCAGGGAATAAAGTCATTTATCTAGATTACTTTTTCCTCTTCTTCCTTGGCTTTTAATTCCATACCTACAGGCAAGTCAGTAAGTCATTGCTCACATGTATTAAATGTATTTAAAGGGTGCAGGCCTTCAGGGACTGCCTGGCTCTGTTGCAGTCCATTTCACTCAGTCTTGACAATGGATTCCTTCTTCTGACACAGGACGTTTTCTTTTTCTGCTTTGACCTTCAGCATTGGTTCTTTTCAAACCTGAAGGCAAAGGTTATGTATATCATGGGCAGTTCTGAATCTGGAGGTGGGTGGAAATGCTCACCCCAGCCTTGTTCACAGCATCGCCCCGTGGCTGCACACCTATGATGCTGTAGACGGGGGGGGCTTCATGCTGCCCTAAACTGTGCAGACACGTAAACTTGTGTGTTGTTTTGTTGGGGTTTTTTAAACAGAACACGGGGGAGAGGCAGGACTGATCTTTAGGGGGATGTTCCTGGTGGATGGAGCCAAACCACAAGCTGGTACTGCTGGTTCTGGAAGCCTTGTGCTGGGATTCGGCTTTCCCTTATGTGCTAACCCACCACGTGCAGCTCCTCTCCTGTGCTACTGGAGCTGTACGGGAGGTAAGGAAGACAGAGGATGTATGAGGACATACTTAGGCTGATCTCTGGCCAGGGCAATGTATGGGCAAAGCAAACACACATCTCCAGCTGTCTTTGTGGCTTCATTTTCCTCCTGTAAGATTGCATCATGTTAATGGAGATCTGTTTTGTTTGATGTTTAGATGGATCCTGAGTACCGGGTGAAAAAGTTCTTGGCTCTTCTGAGAGAAGAAGGAACGTAAGTACTTTTATTTTAAAGCATTGCTTAAAATCCTCTTCTCTGCTCAGAAACAAGCATCTCCTTGAGGGGAAGCTGCAGTGCAGTGTAGCTGATCTCAGTGGTGGCCTCTCCTCTGTTTATAGAGCTCTATACCAGCTCAGTTCTCCGTGCAGCTATAAGCCAGTTGATTTGGGAGGGGGGAGGTCCTGACAACTTTTTGAGAACCTGCATGCCTGAGTTCTCTGCTTTTCTTAATTTACCTGTGCCTTTAAATGAGATGTTGGACCACGATTTAGCGTTCTTGAGCTAAAGTAAATCAGAGGAGGCTCTGCTAGAGTTAAAATCCAGCTGTTTGTCTAAAATCTGGAACTTTGATTTGTTGTGTTTCTCCTGTCTGAGAGAAGGATGTCATACTCTTTCCCCTGTAGGTATCACAGGGAATAGTTGAGCCCAGTCTTGACAGTGGCATCTCCTAGAAAATGACTAATACCTGTAGGGCAGTACCTGTGCTGGGGAAACACACCAGTATCTATCCTGGCTCCATGTGAGTGGGTTCCAGTGTGTGCTTGATGCTTTCATACATGTGCATGCTTTCTTGACGGGTTTGGCTTCTTTTGCAAGAGTTCCTTGCCTAGACTGAAGGTGGACCAAGTGCAAGATCAGCAGCTGGAAAAGTGACCAACCTGGAGAATACACACTGGGCTCTTTACTCTTCTGTGTTGCACATACTGGACAAACTGAAATGCTCCCCTGTTTCCAAGAACCCAATGTGGAATCTGCATGTTTAGTGCAATACAGTATCTTTATTCTTTGTCTTTAATATCCTCATATCATGTGGAAGTGTCTCCTAGAACACTGTGCTTCTGTCTCTGTGCAGGCAAGGCTGCATTCTCATTTGGTTTGAGCATGAGGGAATTGCCCTGTAAGTTTTGAAGCTAATGCTCACTTGTGTCCAGCATCCAGTTGCTCCTATAGGAAAAACTCTTGACCTCTAATAAAACCTGACAGTCTGTGGTGAAGACTCTATCCTGATCTGATGTTATGTCATACTATGCCTCATTGAACACTGAGCCAGGCTGATTACCTAAAAACAGTGCCCATAGTAATTCAATTCCAGAATTGCCTAAACGCTGATACCTGCTTTCTTTTATATTTGGGTATTTTGTGGCCCTATGAGAGAGACTGGCTAGTGGCATTAGGGCCTGGAAAAAGGCAGGGAAGTATGTTGATCAGAGTAGAAGAAACTTCCAGATCCAGTATTGAAGGCATCAAAGCTCGTTGTTAATTTGACAGCTTCAGAGATGCTGATTCCAGCCTGACAGCTCTTCATGAGTGCAGTGTAGATGGCAGCTTTCGTATTAGCCAGCCTCATTATATCTCATTTTCTGGCCATGCTACCAAAGCTGCAATTCCTCCTTAGAGACAGAGAGGAAGCTAAGCCCTGCAGATGCACGAGATAACGTATTGCCATGATTTTGCACTGAAATTAAGGAATGTATCAAACTTTGCTACGTGGTCCTTCCCCAGTAGTCATCTCACGTCAATGGGATGCTGTTGATGATGACTGTATGAGGCTACTCCCCTCTGGTTCTTTGGCTCCACATGTTTAATAAGGTTTATGGAACATACCTCAATTTGGTGGGGCATGAAATCAAAGCCATTTATGGGATCTTAGTCATTGTAGCTTCCTAAACTTGACCAGACACGCTGCTAAGGGTTAGCAGCTTGTACCCAAAGTGGTGTTCCCAGGGAAAGAGGGTGCTTCACGTTCTTTCAGCCCCAAAGGTGACGGTACTGTAGTCCTTAGTGCACACTTACAGCAGCTGGAGTATTTTAGTCACTCCACTCTGCTTTCTTTTCCTTTGGCAGTGCTGTTGTATTGTGATGACATGGCGAGTCCCAGTGGTTATTATTCCCTTTCATTTTGTGTATGATCTTGTGAATTTATTTGTTCCTTTCTTTCCTCTGCTAGTCCTAGTGACAGCAGCACACATTAACTTATATTTCAGAGAAAATGATGTAAACCTTATTGTGTCTTTGTCCAGAACTATATTGATGAATAAATACCTGGTTTAATTGCACATTCAGTGGATTCAATAAAAAGCACAACAACTTGTGATGATCTAGGAGACATCTGTGTCTTTGGTGCTCGTTGAACAGAGGTGTATATATGGAATGCTCATGTATGGCTTGAGGACAGCAAAACTATTCTCAGGCTGCTGATAGCCAGAGGGATGCTCAGTTTGTACCTAAGCATGGGTGGATTGAATAGATATTCCCAGCCTGGACAGCTTGACCACAGGTAGTCTTAAAGGAATTGGCTGAGAAGACCTCTGGTCCAACCCATCCTAGAGTTTTCTGGGCCTTGCAGTGATGAAGAAGCCCCAGAGATTCATGCATGTGTGTGCAGGGGTATCACACTTGAAGAAGGCCGTGTTGAAAAAAACAGGGCAAAATGCTGGGTGTGGCATTCCACCTATTCCAGCCTATTCTGAGATCTCCATCCAAAGTGTTTCCTGCAGGTGGCAGAAGAGAATGTCTCCTGGCAGCATTTTTCCACCACTTTTTCCCTACTACCTGGGCAAGAGTGGTTTTATGGTGAGAACTGTATTGCTTTAAACAGTAATGGCCAAATTCTTCCCCTTCTTTTCCCTGTTACTGCCTTTTCCTGAACTTTCCAGAAATGTAACTGTCTCTGAGTTAGCTTTGTTAACCAAAGGCAAACGTATTTCAAAGTGTTGGGATGGGGTTTGGGGCGTAGTGTGGTGGAGAATAGCTTGGGATGGTGGGCAGACATACAGATAGCTTGCAATCACAGTGCTGTTAAGCTCAAAACACTCCATGAGGCTGCACTTTTTGGTTGTCTGGTTTGTTGGTGACACGGTGGTGGTGTTTGTGTAGCTTTGAAGGCATTGCTGCTGCCACCCAGCAGGAGATGGCCCAGGTAGAAGCATGTGGCTGCCCCATCCCTGGCAGTGTTCAAGGCCAGGGTGGACACAGGGGCTTGGAGCAAGCTGCTCTAGTGGAAGGTGTCCCTGCCTGTGGCAGGGGGTTGGAACTGAATGGGCTTTAAGCTCCCTTCCAACACAAACCAGTCTGTTTCCAATGCTGTATGCGATGTGACACAGTCAAACGGAGCTGGGGCATCATTCACACACAAAGCAGCACCATGTTTCAGGCAGCACTCTGCCAGAAGGCAGATGTAATTGTGTATAAATTTGGGATCAGTGCAGGAAAAGAGAACAATTTTGTTATTTTTGTGTCCTTTGGATAGGTATATTTGAGGCCAGATGTGTGTAAAATTGTGTGCACTTAATGGCATCGTTAATGTATGGGAGGTGTTGCAGAAACCCCCACAGAATTATTCATGAACAGGAGAAAACTTGGATCTTCAGTGGTCTAAACCATCAAAAGGTGATTCAGTGACAGCTTGAAAGAGCATTGATGGGGGTGAGTATGGAGTCTGAAGTCTGTTTTAATCCAGTAATCTCATGTTTTAGGCACACTTAGAGGAGATTTTACAGCTGAACACTATTTGCTATATTTTACCATCATTGGCTTGCATTCATATGGCTGTGCATAAGAGGCTAGATGAAGAACCACTGTTCCCATAGCTGTTCTTCAGCAGGACTTAAAGGACCTTCAGAGGCAAACCACACAAGCTGGCAAGTGCATGTTTTTGGTTTTTTACCTTCTCTTTAATGACGTAGCACAAAAAAAAAAGCAAGTTGAAATAGATTTTTCTCCAAATATATATATTTATATAATATATAATCTTAGTTAACTCAAGTATATACATTGTATAATAAATAATGCTTATAAAAAGAGACATTTTCTGAATATAAAATAAAAAAAATCGACCTCTACAACTTTATACAAAACTTTGGATACAGCAAATTGATGGAAAAAAGGTCTTCCATTCAGTGCTAGAATACCTGGCTACAGTAAAATCATTACAAGGCAATAAATGTTCTATTTAATATTAAATACCTTTTCTTGATTAAAAAAAAAACAAACAACCAAAGAAGGGATTTTCTTTAAAGTCAGGTACTTGGAGTCTTTCCAGACACAGGATTCCATATTGGAAGAGGGCTTATTTCTGAACTGGGAGGTGCCTTAGAGCTCTCCTGGGATCTGTAAATTTAGAAAGCTGATGCTTTTCCTGCTGGGTGGATCCAGGAGCTCCTCATCATGCTCTACAGAGGGTGGACTGAGAATTGTGCTCTCGTTCTCTCCAGCCACAGGTTTGAGTGCCAAGGCCATGGAGGGGTCTTGGCACTCCAGGTGAGAGGGGTCTTCCACCCGTTTTATTGCTCTGTGCAGTACTGCATACTGCTGTTCCCCATGGATGAAGAAGAGAGTGGAGTAGAAAACACAGCTTTCATGGTTGGGACATATCTCTGTGTTAAATCACTGATGCTTGAGAAATGGTGTTGGAACATGGTTATTGGTCCTCATTGGCTGCAGAGGAGCCCACCAGGACACAGATAATACGTATTTTTTTAATTTCTAGGGTCAATATACCATGAAAACAAGCCCAAAATGAAGGGGCGTGTGGTCAAGAAGGGGGGATAGGGCCTGGGGAGCAGGTGGAGGGACAAATGCTGATTCCTCTGCACTGAGATGGGTCATGGGATGTGTGTGGCCACTCTTGGGGCCCAAATCCCTGCTAGTGGTAACGTAGCATCTGCGCTTGGTGAGGACCCCTCATGATTTGCTGATAACTCCCAAACCGCTATGGGAAGGAAAGGTCCTGCCTGGGGTTGTGCTGTTGAGTAAATGTTGACTTTTCCATCTGCCTTTACCTCTCTTTGCTGGATGAAATGGTTTGAACCGGTTTGCCTGGTGGGGGAAGGCTGAGGAAAAGGCTTGGACAGCACTTTCTTGCCATAGTTTCTGTCTCCCCATCATTACTGATGTTCAGAGCTGGTTGTAGCAGCTCACCCTGTGCCTGGGGAGATGCTCTGAGCTTGCTCTGGGGTATAAAGTCATATTAGGGAATGCTTAGTAAAGGGGTGCGTCATCTGGGTGGATCTGCCTGGGTCCTTCACAGCCTCCCTTGGGCAGCTGCATGGCAAGGAGGCTGTTGGAGTAGTGATGTGCACTCTGCTCTTACCCTGCCCACGTGCCAGAGGATCAGCTCTGGGCTCTGCTTTCCTGCTGTCCTCCTCGGGGAGATTATAGGACATGATCTGGGGCTGTGGGAATTAGTAAGGGCAAAGGGGAGGTGAAAGGAGAGGCTGGCTGTAAGGCTCAGACAGGTTTCTCTGACATCATCTCCTTGGAGCAGGAAGGAAGGAGCCTGCCTGCTGAGGGGAATTGGCTCCTTTCCTCCTCCTTACCGCATCTGCTGAGACCAGGATGGCCATGCCAGCGGGCAGGGGAGCCTTGAGTTGTTCAACTCTCACTGTGTAAAACTCATTTCCACCTGAACTCCTTGGATTAGCATCTATGTGGGCCTGACCTCCGGAGGAGGACAGAGCTGGAAGATTTGCATGCTGTGTCAGCAGCACGCTGGCTAGTGTGGCTGTGCCTCACTTCAGCTTTCGCTGTCCCTGCTTCTCCCCGGTTAGTCCGTCATGCCAAACAGCACACGAG
Source organism: Pezoporus flaviventris (assembly GCF_033815535.1). NCBI lineage: Eukaryota > Metazoa > Chordata > Aves > Psittaciformes > Psittacidae > Pezoporus > Pezoporus flaviventris. The sequence continues at coordinate 1,004,514 of NW_026892639.1, read as the reverse complement.
AAGGCAGCGGATCAGTGACGGAGCTCATCTGCAGCACCAGGTCTTACTTTGGGCTGCCTTGTGTGGGTGAGATGCTGAGAGCCCCCTCTGCAGCGCTGGTGCTGGCTGTGTGAGGGTGCCTGCCCCGGCCCAGGGCATTAGGGTTTGTTAATGCCATCCTCTGAAGCATGAGGCCAGCACATGGGGGCTGCTCACAGGGTTGACGGACCCCATGGCCCTGCTCTGGAGCAACCTCCCATCAGCTGGAGACCTACCTATGTTTACTTGCAGGTGTGGACATCATAGACACGTATGCACTCCTGGCAGCTCACGTAGCAGCACCAGTGGAAGATGCAGTGACACTTCTCCTTCCGTTTCTCAGTCCTGGTGTTGTGGCCGCGACCGCAGCACAGCAGGTCGCAGCCGTCGATGCCGTGGGAGGTGACGTTGCATGTTCTGTCCCTTGTCCCAAAGGAGCCCGTCTCGGGGTTGGGCTCACAGAAATTGGGGGAGTTCTCATAGTAGACCAGATCCCGCTCTGTCGGTGGCTTGAAAAGAGCGTACTTGGCCCTCAGAGTTTCGACCCAGCCCCGAGACTCGCGGTGCTTTTCCACCACCATCTCGGAGGCGCTGTCGTATTTGTCCTTCAGGTAGTCCCCGATAGCCCGGAAATCAGGCTGGGCCCACCAGCACGTCTTCACCTCGCAGCTTCCCGAGAGACCGTGGCACTTGCACTTGAGGTGCATGTGGTCCAGGATGGTCTGTCCAGGGGAGACACAACAAGGTGGTCAGCAGCAGGTTGGGATGCCCAGGGTGTGATCACCTGCCTTTGCTCCCGGGGTTTAAACGCCTGATCTGAGCTTGGTCTGGAAAGCATGGGCTGGTTGTGAATGTGGGGAGCTCGGTGGGGGGGGTGGAAGAAACATCCCACTGGAAAAGCACAGCTGATTCGGGCAGCTGCTCTGATCCTCTGTCCAACCCAATCTAATCCCAAGGTCCAATTGTAGCATCCCAGCCTGGTTTGGGTTGGAAGGGACCTTAAAGCCCATCCAGCTCCAGCCCCTGCCACGGGCAGGGACCCCTTCCGCTGGAGCAGCTTGCTCCAAGCCCCTGTGTCCAACCTGGCCTTGAACACTGCCAGGGATGGGGCAGCCACAGCTTCTCTGGGCACCCTGTGCCAGTGCCTCAGCACCCTCATTTTAGCCCTGAACCCGTGGCTGCCTGTTTGGGGAGAGTGGAAATGCCGTGCCCTGGAAAATAACCCTGGAGTTATGGGACCCTGTGGTCCCATTACACCAAGGGGAGTCACACATGGGGCGTGCTGCGAGCTCTGGACCCGTTGAGCACTCACCGTCCTGCCGGCCTCGTTGTTGTGCCTGTTCATGGCCGAGCGTGCGTCCGGCCGGTTCTCTCTGGCGTCAGCGAATTCCCGGGACACCAGCACACCGAAGTCGGCATCCTCGCTGCATCCCCCCCATTTCCAGCCGTCTCCTGGAGGTCCTTTGTGATGGGAGTCACAGCCGCAGATGGTGGACGTGCCCTCAGCGCAGGAGCGGGTCACGGCGAAGGCCACCCCTGCCGATGCGATGGCGTGGACAAAGGCAGACTCGCGTGTAGCTGGGAATGAATAGAGCCCATGGGATTACCGGTCAGTGTCACACTTGTGTTTTCCTTCCTAACCTCCTTCAGCATCACAGAACCCCAGGGTCCCAGCCTGGTTTGTGTTGGAAGGGACCTTAAAGCTCATTCAGCTCCAGCCCCTGCCACAGGCAGGGACCCCTTCCACTGGAGCAGCTTGCTCCAAGCCCCTGTGTCCAACCTGGCCTTGAGCACTGCCAGGGATGGGGCAGCCACAGCTTCTCTGGGCACCCTGTGCCAGGGCCTTACCCAAATCTCATCTAGATTTCATTAAAAAGTGAAAATCTATTTTATTACTCTTTAAAAGACGTGGGTCAGGTGCTGCTGGTGACACCTGAAGCGCACAGGCAGCAGCAGGTAGAAGTGTGACTCCGGGTCTGCCACAGTGACCTGGCTCTTCAGCTACAGAGCTCTGCTTGGGTGTTCTTAAAGCCTCTTGGGGTACTGTTTCTCCTCAGTTTGAAATCAACCAGAGCTCGACTGTTGACTTCACGAAGGCTGCACTAGATAGAGGCACTCCCAAGCATAGCCAAAGTAGTGTCTCAGCCTCAGGTTTCTCCTTGAGGACATCTTTTGGTTGACATCTCTCAGGTTTGGCACAGGCTTCTTAAGTGCAGCACCCTTGTGGATGACACTAGAGTGCTTTGACCCTGTGTGCCACCTTATGAAGATGGAGACCTGAGGTCTCTACATCCAGGGTAGATGTCGGAGTCAATCCAAGCCCATCCCCGATGTGCAGGAGAGCAGGAGGGTGCTGAAGGCAGGTGTCTGGGGACCATTGGTGGTGGATGGTGCCCCTGGGTGCTCTGCAGATGTTTCCAGCTGCTTCATGGGTGTAGCTTGACCAAATGATCAAGACAGCCCTCAGCGGATGTGGGATGAATTCAGGGCTTTCTGCTGGCTCAGACCAGCGATGACCTTGGAGCCCATCTCCTGCTTCCAGAGCAGGAGCCAGGAACTGTCCCTCAGCCACCCCATGCATCCCTCAGCTGCTCCTGCCTCGTGCCCTGGGGAGGTCTTTGCTGCACCAGGTCTTGCTCTGGGCTGCAGAGGTGGGGTAGAGCTCCCGACAGGCAGGCAGCTCAGACTTGGCTGATTTCAGCCTGTGCAGGCGGTCGGAAGGGGCAGCTCGTGGCTATGTGCCAGCTGTGGAATGCACATCTCTGCAGCAGCGCGGAGAGCTCGGATCCAGGTGCCAAACGTGATCCTAAACCAGGGCTGCTCAATCCCGTAAAACCATATTGTGGGTTTCACTTTAATTCACTCTTCTTTGCCCTTCCCACCTCCGATAACACCAGCAGAGATCCAGCCTCTACCTGCTGCAGTTTTCCTTACATACCTTTCACCAGCTGCTTATACTGGGACCACTGGGTCCTATGGGTTGAAGATCCCTGCTTCAACTAGAGTGGTTCAGCCTGATAAAGGCTATTTGGGTGGCCTGTGATCTACAGCAGATCAGATTAGAGGAGCTAGCGAGCCCTTCTGGCCTCAGACCAGGACAGCTCGGGGGCAGAGGGGGAGAACACGAGCCGCCCTCCCTGCTCATGTGCCTTTGCTTCCCACCCCGGGGAGGGAGATGAGAAAAGGATGGGAATGGGATGGAGAGGCACCGTGTGCCTGTGCATCCGCATGGATGCCGGGATGGGGGCCGAGCTGGGGCCGCTGCTGCCGTGGCCAGGCAGCGGTGGGATGCAACCCACCCCCTGTGGCCCACGCGTGGTGCGGGGCGGGGAGGACGGAGCTGCAAACACGAGCGCTTTGCCTTGAAATCCAGCCCCGGGTCCGGGCGAGGAGCTGGGAGAGTTTCCCAGAGATGAAATGCGGGAAGAGCGTTCCCAGAACCAGGGGAGGGGTTGGCCAGAGAGGATTAGAGCCGCCTTGACAGTGCACGGCTGCGACTGTCTCCCAGCCGGGCCCGTTACCTGCTGGGACACTCAATTTGCCATTGTTCCCGCGGTGTCACACTGTATTACCAGCATAATGCAGAATGTTTCCGCCGGGCCAGCGTACCCACGGCACAGAGCGCTGGCATTCCCCAGGAGCACCTCGTAGCAACGGGGCAATGTTCCCCCTGTCCTGCCGTCACCCTCCAATCCCGCCGGCCCGGCTGGGAAATCCCTATTGATGGCGCTCCCCAGCCCCCCGCCACCGGATCAGAATGGCTAAAGGGCGTGTGAATGCTGCAGTGATTTGAAACGACTGCAGCGCGGGGATGGTATCGCTCGCCCGGCCTCACAGTAGGGGAGGAAGCTTAGCTCTTTCTCATCGCTATAAGCTTATTTTTCTCTCTCCCTCTTCTCCTTTTCCCTCCCCCCTTTCCCTTTAAGCTGCTGAGTTTATATCAAGACGGCCCCTGATCCCACACACCCCTTGTTTAGATGCAAATGACTGCAAGTGTCATGGCTGAGAAAAGCCATGGGTTATCTCAGCGCGGGGCTGGCTTTTCACAGCTCGTGGCAGGGGCTTAGATGAGCACACAAGGACCCCCAAAGGCAGCCCAGGCCCAGCTGCCTTCTCTGCACCTGGCTCCTTTGCACCGCGAGGCGCTGCCCTGGCCGGTGCCAATGGCAAGAGGATTGAGCCCGACCATGGCTGGGGAGGAGAGGACCCTTCTGGAGCACCAGTGGCATCTTCCTGGACAAGGAGAGCACACAAAGGGCAGCTGTGGTGCGAGGAGGCAGGGGAAGAGCCATTCCCCCGTTGCGGGGGGTGATGCAGGAGTTTGCTCCTGCCAAGCTCCCTCCTGCAGACCCAGTCCTGCCTGCGGCTCAGAGACCTCTCCTCCATCCCAGGAGTTGCTCTCCAGATGCCTCTGGGGCCTTCCTGCCTCCTGCCCTCACAACCAGCCCATCCCAGGCACGGGGCTTTAACCAACATCATGGCCTTTATCACTTCCTCACTGCTCGCCCTCCCAGAGCAGCAGGAAGTCACCCGGCTTTGGGGCAGGGCTTGGCTGGAGGAGACCTTGTCCTTTAATAAGAGCTGACCTTATTTTAAGTAGAAAAGGGAGGGAGAAGAGAGGGGAGGGAAAAGCAGGTTTCTCTTCCCTCCTTGTCCCAGACTGCACACCTGCAGTATAAATCATCTCGGGGAATTTGCTTGTAAAAACACGATCTTACCCCGCGTCCTGGGGTTGGGTTGGGTTTTGGTGGTTGGTTTTTTTTTAATCAGAGCCCAGGTTAGAAAAAACAACGTGCAGAAAAAAAAAAAAAAGAAGAAGAAGAAGAAAAACTTGTAGGGAAATGATCGGCGTGGCCCTGGGGAACCAACCGGCTGCGAAGGGGGAATGGTGAAGCTGAGGAGCGAAGCACGATGGAGATGGGGTGGGACTGTGGGTTGACCTGGTGACTGGAGCCTGCTACGCTCCCACACTGACACCAGCACTCGAAGCCTGGACGATGAGCCCAGAAGGAGCAACCAAGAATGGCTTGAACATGTGGGCTGCAGCAGGTCCACGCAGCCCAAGCACTGCAAGCTTTCCCCACATTGCCTTGCTCCTCAGACTAAGCTCTCCGTGAATGGACCCAACCCTGATTAACATTTTTGCAGCTCCTTTAAACTGAAATTATCCTCAATTTCTTTTTTAGGCTGTATTAGAAGTGATTTTCTATGCTATTGTAATGAAAAAGGCACCTTTGAAGTTTTTTCTGTAATAGCTTCAATCTACTTAAGGGAGTAGTAGATGAGATTAACCTAAATATTGCTCTTTGATACTTAGAGGTGATTTCATCCAGGTAGTTATCATAGCTTAAATGCTGGCTATTTTGGGCTTAGTATTTAATGCCTATTGGCCTAATGCACAGCCCAAGCTGCAATAGTGATTGTTGTCTGGTTTGAGCCTTGGTTTGTGGGGTTACACCCCTCTGGGGTCCTGGAAGTCAACAGGGAGCACAGCAATAGCAGTCACAGATGCTCAGGGCCAGATATGAAACCCAGCTGGCAACAACTGCAGGTCTCAGTTTCAGGTTATGGGCTCAGAACTCTTGGTTTCTGTTGGTGCTGCACCTAAGGAAAGTGGGACAGGAGCCTGGGAGAAGGTGATGCTGTGAAGGCAACAGATGTGTCCAGCAACACTATCCACAGTGCCGCTGGCAGTGATGAGCAGGGTTGGTTCCTGGATTCATCACTGCTAACGAGGTCTATCAGGGCAGGACAAAAGCCTTTTCATTGCCAACGTTGTCTCTTCCTTCAGCTGAGGAAGCAGTGGCTGGAAAGGTGGTGTTTGTATAGAGCCATAGGATCCCAGCCTGGTTTGGGTTGGAAGGGACCTTAAAGCCCATCCAGCTCCAACCCCTGCCACGGGCAGGGACCCCTTCCCCTGGAGCAGCTTGCTCCAAGCCCCTGTGTCCAACCTGGCCTTGAACACTGCCAGGGATGGGGCAGCCACAGCTTCTCTGGGCACCCTGTGCCAGCGCCTCAGCACCCTCACAGGGAAGAGCTTCTGCCTAAGAGCTCATCTCAGTCTCCCCTCTGGCAGGTTCAAGCCATTCCCTTGACCTGTCCCTACGGTTCAAGAGTGGCACTACTGACATTGCAGACATCATCACTACATGGATGAAATGAGCCCCATCCCCTCTCCTCCCACCGACTTTCAAGGCAGCAGTGAGAAGACATCAGCGCAGTTAAAGATGTCACTAAGCACCCCAGCCAAGCGGGCTGGCCTTTGATATACCGTTATCTGCAGATGCTGCTGTCTGTTTTTAACCGTTCTCCTTACAGGTTGGTGAGACACCAGGATAACCACACACTGCAAGCTCAGAGCCTGGCCCTGCTCTCTCGATGCATCAGGGTTTGATTGGGGAGAGCTGCATAACGAGGGTGCTCAATAATTCTTCCCCATCTGTCAGAGGCGTTTCAGAGCTAGGGGTGATGTTTGGCTGTGTCAGCTGGGAGAGCAGGGGGGTGTTGGGGCATGTCCACGCAGGAGGTTCTGCTCGAGTCCCTGCAGCCCAAAGAATCCTTGCATATTCTTCATGAATTCAAAGTTCACTTTGCTGATTAGGGGGAGGACGGGTCAGACCTGACTTTCAAGCGCTTTCTTGCTGACAGCAATGGTGGTGGGAGATTTGCAGCGCCTGAATGCTGTAACAGCTCTTTTCTAATGTGTTTCAAGTGTTTATGATGTTTTTTTTAATGGCAGTTTTTAAGAACATTCAAACTTCCTGCTCTTGTAAGAGCTGAAGTTCAGGCCGTGCTTTTATCAGGCCCCAAGCTATAGCGTGGCAAGCCTCGATGACAAGTGACTTGATAGGAGATACAGCAGCTACCCCAAAATACATCCTGGCAAACCAGGAGGGGATTGAACCTCAAGGCTCCTCTTAGCGAGGAATCACACTTTAACCCAGCGAGTTCCTTCCGCTGGCACAAGCTGCTGCTGTGCCAGGAAGCTGTGCCAAGGCTGACAAAGAATGGCATCAAGTGTTTATGTGTGGAATGTTGGAGCTTTGTAGGGAAGATTGTGAGACCTCACCTGGAGCATTGTGTGCAGTTCTGGTGTCTTCAACATAAAAAGGACATGGAACTGTTGGAACAAGTCCAGAGGAGGCCACAAGGATGATCAGGGGCTGGGGCAGCTCCTGTATGAAGACAGGCTGAGGAAGTTGGGGCTGTTCAGCCTGGAGAAGAGAAGCTGCGTGGAGACCTCAGAGCAGCTTCCAGTATCTGAAGGGGGCTATAGGGATGCTGGGGAGGGACTCTTCATTAGGGACTGGAGTGACAGGACAAGGGGTAATGGGTTAAAACTGAAACAGGGGAAGTTTAGATTGGATCTAAGGAGGAAATTCTTTCCTGTGAGGGTGGTGAGGCACTGGAATGGGTTGCCCAGGGAGGTTGTGAATGCTCCATCCCTGGCAGTGTTCAAGGCCAGGTTGGATGAAGCCTTGGGTGCCATGGTTTAGTGTGAGATGTCCCTGCCCATGGCAGGGGGATTGGAACTGGATGATCTTAAGGTCCTTTCCAACCCGAACTATTCTATGGTTCTGTGATTCTAAGATTCCCCAGGAGATTGGCACGCTCCAGGGACTGTTGGGGAATAGCCTCGTGTCCTGCTTTCAACCCAGGTTTCTCCAGTTTCCTCAAGGCCACAGCATAAGATTCCCATTTCCAAAGACTAATTCACTTTCATTAAATAACCATTGGGCTACAGAGGCTTGGTTCATGGCATCACCATTCCCTAGTGGAACCCCCATTGTTGGAACTGGATGATCTTCAGGTCCTTTCCAACCCAAACCAATCTGGGATTCTAAGATACCAGTGAAGCTTCGGGAATGGCTTTAGTTACATACACGGAGCTGTGGAACCAAGGCATGTCTGAACTCAGCGTGGAGTCAACAAAATCCATGGGATGGGTTGGAGAGAAGGGGAGGTTTTTATCCACCATTTGGTTCAGTTTCATGGGAATGCTTTTTGACCTAAGGTCTTGGATATTGCTAACTGGAGATGGGACAGATTATCTGTCACCAAAGTCCTCCAGCACCCTCCTATGAGGCTGGATTTGGCTGCAGGGCAGAGGTGCAGGTCCCCATCTGTCTTGGGGACCAGCATCTCAGGTTTCCCAGGGTAATGCCCAGGTTGTGACCTCATTGGGAATCTGGACTTCATTGTGCCTTATCAATGAGATTCCAATGTGCCAGATCCTCATCAGTGGGTCTAGAAAGCTGGTCTTTCAAGAGGAAGCGATGAAGGGGAGCAAGAGCAAGTGTTTGGGGACAGGAGAGGGAAAATACATTTCCTCTCCCTCTTCTTCTTCCCAGCCCTGACCATTTTGGTTGAAATCCCAACTAAGCCTTATCAGGACCTTGGTTTTCCACCATGGTTTCTCACTGGCCGCCTGGGGTAGACAATGCTTCAAAGGGCTCTTCCTTGGCTTTTTCCCTGTTGTTTGGAAGCGCTGCATGCCCTGGGCAGGGAGGATGGAGCCCATGATCCTGAAACGTGTGTGCATGTTTGGGGCAAGGCCTTCCCCTTCCTGTACTTCGTCTGCTGATTGCTCCTGGGAGGGGATCGGGCCCTTCCCTTGTGACCCCTTTTGAAGTAGCATCCCAAAAGAAAACTGGGAAAAAGAAACTGGAGAACTGAAGGCTGGGATGACTCTTCCCAGAACGTGCTCCCCGTGGGACATCCTTGGTGCATCCAAAGCCAAAGGGAGATGTGACATCTCCCCCCCCCCAACCAAACCTATTTGCCCGCAGCCCCCCGGCTCTGCTGGTTACCTTTGTCCAGGACTGGCCCGAAGATGGCCAGGCTGTCATCGATGGTGGTGCAGTTCCAGCGCCGGCCCCGGAACTGGTGCTGGCATTCCTGGATGCCCAACTTCACCCCCTCGGCCACACTGGGCATGATCTCAATGTAGTTGCGGCAGAAGCGGAGCTGCTTGGGGACGAGGCCGGGGATGGAGCCGCAGAGGATGGGCTGGGACCCCAGCGAGCTGTACTGCTGACCTAGTGCAAGGGACCTGCAGGGACAGAGGACAGCGTAGGGTTGGGAAAGCAACTGGCACCGCTCTGCTGCCCACAGCTTTACCCGCAGAAGGGGACAGAGGCGTTTCCCCAGCATCAACTCGCAACGCAGGCGTTCACACTCAAGGGCAGGAGCACAAAAGCCCCGCTGGGCTGGGAGGCTCCCGTTCATCACTGGCTGTACAAGTGTGAGCAGATGGATGTGCACATAAAGGAGGGGTTTGTGTGTGTGTGTGTGAGCGCAGTGCACAACACGAGGAGCTTGAGTGCCTATGGCAAACGCAGGGGAATCTGTTTCTCTGCTTAATCCCTTAAATCCCCCGGGAGTCCTGACACTGTCAGGCCAGTGGCTCCTTTTCTTCCCATCTGATAGTGCTAGACATAGAAAAGCTGTGGATCCAGCAGTTTTGAGTTGACTCTGTGTGATTCCCCTTGGTCTGGGATGGACTAAGCTGTGGGAATAAATGCTCTTGTGCAGATCCTCTTACTGCAATTTCTGGTGAGCACATCCTTGCATCCTTGAAGAGGTTGGAATTATCTCCTCATTGCCACAGCAGGGGAGACACTGTGCCCACCCTCTCAGTTTCATCCTTCCTACAGAGATGGCCAGTGAACCCATCTTCTCTTTGGGCCCCTGGTTGGGAAGACACATGGTATCCAGAGAAACTAGACCTAGTAGTATTTGAAAGTGGCAGAGTTTGGCCAGATTAGGTATATAGAAAAGAGATATATGGATAGATACGTGTCCAAGGTACATGAAAAAGAGTTTTTAGGGTGAACTAAAAGAAGGTTCCTGCCAGTGAAGGCAAAAGCTGCTGGGACATTTCTTCTTTCCCCTCTGCCTACAGAACACGTAGGTTTGGAAGTACCAGACTTCCTTTGGCTCTGAGTCTTGGGCAATGTGGTCTAGTGTGAGGTGTCCCTGCCCATGGCAGGGGGTTGGAACTGGTTGATCTTAAGGTCCTTTCCAACCCAAACCATTGTGTGATTCTATTACTCTTTGTAAGTGCTGGGGAGCCTTAACGCTGTCATCTTCTCCCTTGGTCTCAGCATCAACTCAATACAGCTCCTCCTGCCAACACCTCGAGAGCCGCGGCCAGCAGCGCTCCTTGAGGGCTCCAAGGACCTGGTAGAAATGAGACCCTTGAACCACACCATTTCCCCCCTGCACCTCAGGTCCCTGCTTCATCGTGTTACAGGGCAAACATCCTTCCTGCCTGGGCCCTCGAACGCCTTGGCAATGCCCCGTCTCGATCCCTGCAACTCTCATAGCGCACTGGGAAAACTCGGGATCAGCAGGAGAAAGCCAGGTCCCAGCTGAGCTCTCGTTTGCCACCCGTTGTCCTGGAGGAAAACTTCCTCTGCCCGCAGGTTTCTCTTTGTGCTCTTTTTAGGCATATTTGGCATTTTCCAGTTCTGGGCCATGTTCTGTTTTAAAGGGACGATTGTAGAAGCTGGGACCCCCTCTGGTTTGCAGCGCTGGGAGGCCAAAGGGTGATGCATTGAAACGCACATTGGGATCCAGGAGTTTTCCTGCTGGCTCCTTCTCTCCATTTAGTGCTGTATGAGCCCTTCCCAGTTCGCACCAGTTTTGCCCTTTTCCCCTTCCTAGCAGAGGCCTCCTCACACGCTTGCGTTACAGGTAACTAAAGGCTTGTGCAAAATCAGTGCAAGCAGAGGCGTGGGGTCCACACAAGCCTCTCAGGAGAGCCAGACCCTGTTGGTTTTGTCTTGGTGCACTGGGGCTGTCTACCTCAGCCTGATGCAGTGCTCAAGGGGTCTTTACCAAGTGGCAGACGTTCACTTTAAGCTCAGAGATCGTGAATTCACCCCAGCTTTGATGCAGAGAAGTACCTGCAGTTGCTGACTCTGACCTGTGAAGGGGGGTTATAGCTGGTGTAATATTCATATCTTTTAATTCTTACAATTTGCTGACAGCAGCCCTTTGTGAACAGGGCAAGACACAAGTTCTTGGGTTTGCCTGAAGATCAAGGAAAGCAAGAGGGAAGCTGTTGCAAGTCAAAGCATGCAATACATATGCACATAGGAGCTTGAGAAATGCCAGGTCTTGACTGAATATGGAGAACAAAAGGATGGCAGAGTTCAAATAAGGAACGTCGCAGCTGAGTCGGGAACCGGGGAGCTTTAATGAATCCCAAGCCTTTGCTCATAAATCACCCACAGTTGAATCTCTACTGAATGTGTCTTGAGTTTCAAGCTTCTCTGTGGAATAGGCACTTGTGTCCCCATTGTGAGATGCCACCAATGCCATAAACTCCCCACCAGACTTTGCAATCCTACGAAAACAGGTAGGAAATTCATTCTTTTCATAAGAACAGATGAACGTGGCAAAGCATCAGAGGCCGATCCCTTGGGCACGGGTGAGTCCCATGGCCATCAGCCTGGACGCAGGGATGTATTTCTCTGTTACTGCCCTGGAAAGTCTGTAGACTTTACACCCCGGTGTGATGTGGCCTCCTGAACAGAGGAAGCTGTTTTTCCTTTCCCAGCTGGTGTGTTTGAAAACCACCTCCTGGTGTGTGTATGAATGCCGTGATCTGCCCAAAATTCAGCAGCCCACAGGGCCAGGTTCTCCCCAGTTAAGGTTCTCCCTTAAGGCCTAGAAACCTTCCTAAAACCTTCCCAAAGGCCAAAGTCCATCTGGGAATCACTCCCAGACCTGTGGCTGCCTTGAACTAGGTTAAGCATCCTTCTGAGAGCTCTCCCAGAGGGACAGCTCAGGGTAGTTCAGTGCCTCTAGGTCCTGGGTGACTTATTTATTGGCCACAATTGGCCCCTCAGTGCCAGTGCTGGGGAGCAGTTGGACTGGATGAGCTTAGCTTTCCAACCCAGCTGATTCTGTGATTCATGCAACCCAGTGGTGCCTCCATCCACGAGCTGTGTCCTACCTACAGCCCTCTACCAGCAACCTCTGCTTAGGAGGGCTTAATCCCTCCTCTAAGCACTGCAGGACACGAGCATCTTCCCAGAGATGGGCAGTGCCCCAGGAGAGGATCTTGGAAAGACCAAGGGTGATCAACCCGTGTTGTTCCGGAGCACATGGCACCGGCGGGTTGGGAACTTGGCACCCTGCTCCGATTGTGGAGGAATGTTGGCTGTTTCCAGAAGGAACCGAGGAGAAAGCACTTAATGAAATGATCCTTTGAGGAGTGCTCTGAGGGGTGGACGCCGTGTACCCTGCCTGTAATCCCAGATGAAGGGAGAGGTGCTCTTATTGCATGTGCTTTTATTTTGAGAGATGAGACCGATGATTTCTCAGGTATAGCTGAAAAATGAATGCTACAAAGGGATGCTGAGGAGCTGCTTAGGGTCTGAGGAACACAGGGAGGTGCTGGTGTTGTTTTATTTTAGCCTCCAATCCACACTGATGCTGAAGTAGCTACTGAAACACATCCCAGGCTACATTTGCATTAAGTCAAATGAAAAGCCCCATTATCTTGAGCTTGTTCAGCCTGGAGAAGAGAAGGCTCCTGAAGGGGAGACCTGAGAGCAGCTCCAGTGCCTAAAGGGGCTGCAGGAAACCTGGAGAGGGGCTTGGGACAAGGGATGTAGGGACAGGACGAGGGGAATGGCTTTAACCTGCCAGAGGGGACTGAGATGAGCTCTTAGGCAGAAGCTCTTCCCTGGGAGGGTGCTGGCACAGGCCAGCCTTTAGGAGCAGAGAGACCAATTTCTTCTGAGGTCCCTGAGATGGGACCTGAGCCACTTTCCTAGGGGCTCAACAAGTCCTGTCCCACGTCGTTGCTAACTGGGCACTGAAGGAGGGTAGGGAGCCTGGCAGAGACACCGCAGCAGGAAAAGGAAGTGCCAGTGAGTAGATGGATGGCAGAGAAGGCAAGAAGAAGCTTGCCCTGTAGACAGACTGGCAGAGGATGGATTACTCTAAGCTCTGAGCATTTAATCCCAGGGAGACATGAATGGGAAGGAGGTGGAGGTTAATGGGTGCAGTGATACAGCAAAAAGGGAAAGCCAGAGAAGGAAGAAGCCAGGATGAGGCTCAAGGAAGCGTGCTGGGTAAGTGTTGGAAGGAGGTGGCTGAGGAGGAGGTTGTCCTGCTCAGGGTGGGCTCTGTGGGTGTTTACACTGGGGAATATGAGGCATCACTCTATGTATTTCTCATTCTGCAATTCCAACCATTCGAAAGATTGCCAAAACAGAGCATCCCTCCTACGAAGGAGCAGCCTGTTTGTCTTTTCCCCCACTCTAAAGCCAGAAGTCACTGCTGTCAGTGGGATGTGGCTTCTCTCTTCCCTGTGCACCCTGAGTCCACGTAGAGTCACTGCAGAGGAGCGGAACCGCACTGCAGGGAAGCTCCCGTGACCCCACAGGGAGTTAGGGAGGGACTTCTCAAGTTAGGTCAGTTGAACCTGCCCTCAACTCCCAGGCAATGCCATGCACAGCGGCTTCACTGCCTGAAGGCTGGCTGCAGAGAAGGGCAGAGCACCTCCAGGATCTGAGCAAGGGCAGAAGGTTTGTGATGAGACTTCTGCCGCATGAACTGAATTCAGTCTTGGTTTATTCCACCTTGTTTTTCCTTATCTCCTTTGCTCCTGTAGGCCTGACACGAGCTGCACCCCCGTGTATGGACCTGCACCCATCACCCGCATCCCCGCATCCGCCCGGCCACTGTTTTGCACTGTTTTTACAGTGAGAGAATGTGAGAGAATGAAATCAAATGTCTCAGCTGCCCTGCCCCAGTGTTCCCCTGACACTGACTCTGGTTTGGGTTTTGCTGAGTTGGGGTTCTGACAATTTAGCAAGTCCCATTGGATTTGGCTTTGATCAAAAGAGATGCCCGACCAGACACAAGTGAATAGGGGTGAGTGCTTGGCAGGGAGAATAAGGTGCTGGCAAAGGGAAGAGAGATGGAGCGGTTGGTCTGCTCTCTTCTGAGAGGGGTAAACTGTTGCACTGATTTTGCTTTATCAGGTGCCTTTTCCCTAGGTGGAAATGAGCTGAGTTTGGTTGAAGAAATCTAAATCCCCTAGAGGACACTTAAAGCATTTGTCTCTTAGGCGCTGCAGTTGTAGTTTGGAATGGGGAGCGCAGGAATGCCTATTGAAAATGAACGTAGAGGATGCCAAAGGATAAAGTTCTTCAAGAATGACCATCCTGGTGCTCACCTGGGCAGTCAAAGCCAAAGCTTTCTGTGGCACTTTCCCCTTGCCCTGACAATACCTCTTTTCCCTTAGTGCCACAGCAGGAGGTGGGATGAGCTGAAATAGGAAGTGCCCAGCTCCAAGATGAGTCACGAGCCAGAAACAGGCTCTAAAGCATCATCATGAGCAAACCCACAGGCAGCAGCTCTGCTGGGACCGCTGGTGCCTGGCTTGCAGCGTTCACCAAAGGACACCCTCTCTGCTATGCCTGATGGTCCAGGAGCATCTCCTCAAGCCTGCAGTGTACAGGTACTGCTGGGGCACGTGAAAGCCTGATCACAGATGTGACCTCTCTAACAGCAGCCACACAGTGCTTTAATGAAGCTTGCGAGTCGTAGCCACCTACAATGGTATCTCCATGAGAATGCAACCATCCCCTTTGACATTCAGCAAAGTTAAATAAGACATCCAAGGGGAAAGAGGGCAGAGCCATGTTTATGAAATTGGATTACCCAGCTCCCAGGCTCTGAGGGTTGCCTACACCTTTTCTCCCGGACACATTAAGGATAGCTTTGTCCCCCTGTTGCCTTCATTGAGTTCTGGCCAAGTGTGTGCTCTCTTGTCCAGTCAAGAGCACATGATGCTGCAAGCTGTTACTGCAGAAAGTGGAGTGGTTTAACCCTCCTCCTTGTTGTAAATAGGCTGTTAAACATGGAAAGGGGACAAAAGAGCAATAGCAGTGAGCTGAGGCACTGGCTTATGTTGACAGTTTGATTAGTCTATTGGAAAGACTTCTGAGAGATTATTTAGTTACAGTGAGAAGAAGGGGAAGATTAAGACTTTGTGTCCAGCAGAAGAGGGCAGGACAATGGCTGGGGAGTGGGAATTCAGACCAGCAAAATGCAAAGACACAAGTTTCAAAGGAAAAGACAACGCTTGCTGCAGGTTCTCTGACGCTGTCTTCAAATGCAGCCTGTGCTTGTCTGAAAGAGCCATTTGAGCCACTACAAATGAATTCCTCACCCTTAGGGTAAAAGGATCAAATCCAGTGATTGCAGTGCACAGCCCTGCCTGGCTTTGCAAGGAGAATTCTTTTTTCCCCTGTCCTCTGGGTTTTGAAGAGGGAGAGCCCATATGGCCTGTGTCCTGCTGTGATTTCTGCCGTAGTCCTTTGCACCTATCGATAGTGGCTGCCCTGACAGAGGCAGCAAAAGGAGGTGGATATGCTTGGGCAGCACTGGAGGAGCTTGGATCCAGCTGTAGTGTACGGGGGGCTGCTGGGAAATCCACATTATTCCTTATTTCCTCTCTAAACAAAGGTTAACTCCTCCATCAGGTTTCAGTATCAGGTGATACACACGGAAGGACATGGGGGTACTGTATGGAACAAGTTTAAGCCAATTGAAATAACATTAGAAGTGCAGCCCACGAATGAATCCAAGCCCCTGGTGCAGGGGATGGAGGAAGGATACCGGGTTCCCCAAATGGCTGCGCTGGTTACCCCCCCAGTGCGGTAGCCTGTGATGCTGAAATAGTGCCCTCGAGCTCAAAGAGCACTGAGGAAAGTTCCTCTGTCCCCTGCAGATTATTTCTGGGCCTGGAACTGCTCTGTTCCTTTGTGATCCAAACGAGCTTTGTGAAGGGATCAGCTTTAAACAGTTTTCAAGTGCTCTGCCTGCAACCCATCCACGGTCTGCAAATGCCAATGGAACCTGGGAGCTGCTCCCACCACCCCCAGCAGCCGGCGAGCTCCCCCCATGCCCTGCAGTGTCTGCCTTCTGAGCACCTCTTTCATAGCCTCAGCTGGGGTTTGAGTCCTTATGGCTCAAGAGCAGACACAAATTCTGCTACCCAGAGCAGTCCTGCACGTCGAGCTGCGGCAGTAGCTCCTTCGGCAGCGCTAAGTGTAGTGTCCCTGGACCAAACCTGGATCAGTTTAATGGTCTAGCACAGGCTTCCTGCATACCCTTTGCTTCTCTCCGTCCCCCATCCTTTCCAGAGATCATATACCCTGGAGACAGCATCCTTGTCAGGCATTCCCAAAACTGTATGTTTGCTACCAGCATGGATCCTGCCCTGCACACCTGACCTGCACAGCAAAAGCTCTGTGTTGGAGATTGATGTCTTTTAGGTCAGGACTTGGGTTGCCTCCTCTTAGCTCATGTGGACCATGGTGGAGCACGGAGCCAGAAGTGCATGGCTGTGAGTTGCCTTGGCTCTCGTGTGAGCAGTCCAGGCATCTGTATGTGCTGGAACAGCAGCCCATCACTGATGTTGGTGGAGATGTGAGGAAGAGCCATGCTGGTTTTGGATCTCCTGTCAGAGAAGCAGACTTTCCTTTCTCACAAGAGGACGGAGAGCACCAGGCATCACAACTGAGAAAGGATTAAGGTAAAATTATGCTCTGGGCTCCCTAGGGCAGGCAGCCCCATGGACATACAGCCTCTTGTTCCCAGCTTGGGCCTGGATTTCTCTCCTGAGTTATTTGATGTGCTTCATCCTCAGTGTCCTGCCCACACCCTTGATGGGGCAGCCTGGCCCCGTGCCCTGTGCCAGTATCCACTCTCTTTGCAGTCCCTATGTCAGCTTTAGGGTTGAACCTGCTGGTGACACAAGCGATTGCTATGGAGGGATCCAGGACCTGGATGCTCCTCAGATCGGAGGTGGTGTGATGCACGGTCCAGCCTTGGCCCTCTCGCAGCCCAGGCAGCGAAGGGAACTTGGTCAGGTCCCTCTTGCTCCATCTGTGGGATTGAGAGCGGGGTCAGACCTGAGCCATTCACCTGCACTGGAGCCAGTTCCCTCCAGTGTCACAGGCCCTTTTCCTGAGGAGTCCTCACAACAGCAAAGGGCTTCGTACCAGAGCAAGCAGATGCCTCTGGGTTACTCCAGTTTCCCCTTGTCTGAGCATGAGCAAACGAATCTGCTGTTGCATCCCTTCCATTATCCCTCTGCCCACTGGCGTGTGGATTAGTGTTGCTGCAGCAACAGCACTTTTGTGAGATGAGCCCATTCTGGGAGAGCTGCTCCAGTTTGGGTGACTCAGGGCTCTGTCATGGGCCTGAAAGTGATTTGGCATCTGCTTCCCCCCCTTTGTCTTGGCATCTCACACGGTTTGGCTTTGACTTATTTGACAGCAAATGCTGGAAGGATGGGAATGGGGGTGGGCAGGGCTTGGGAGCTGGAATCTGCTTCTCTTCCTAATGAATGCAGCCTGAATAAAGTTGGTGACAAGGGTTTGTGTCCAGGAACTGGGCTCCTTTATTGTCTTGTGCGTCAGATATAAATGTTATGTTCAGTAATGCCTGGTCAAAGCAATGTCACTCTCAGTTTAGAAAACACAATCAAGTGATTTGCCATGGGAGAGAATCTATTCTGCAGGGACTGTGATAATATTCTCCCCCGAATTTACATAATTGCATATGATTTGCATATGCAAATGAAGGCTTCCAGGCTGCGACTGCAATAAACACAGCAAGGCTTTCAGCACTGCAAGCCCTTGCCTCCAAAGAGAGCCACTGAAATTCGCTTGGAGACCTGCTCGCTCCAAATCATTGAGTGCTGGCAGGGCTGCGGATCTGCCTGTGCCCAGTGTGTGACCACAGCCTCCACATCTGTCGGTGCTGCTGCCCCATCCCACTGCCAGTCCTGCCCGCGAGGCGTTCCCAGCAGAGCAATAGCCCACCGCTTGAATTCACCTCCCTTTCCCACCTCCTTCCCCAGCGCTGGCACTGATGGAGGGGCATTTCCTGCTAGGGAGGGAATGGGAGTGATGGGACGCTCCATCCAGACACAAAGGGAAGGAAGAGGCACCTCTCCACTCAGACCAATGGACATACTGGTCATTCCCTGTTGGTCAGTCCATGGGCCTCCAGTTTGGGGTGTTGCCTTGAGAGGCTTTGGTGGTAGCTGACCTCAGTAGTGGTCAGTGTCAGCTGTCTGGAAATCACCACCGTGAGCCACCAGCTTTGGCATTGAAAAGCGTCTGTTCAGTTCTCAGATACTATGGGAACTTCCAGTTGAACACCTTGGATGAGAATTGCTACATCCACCCCACTGCCCCATAATCTGGCGTGTGATCTATGATGCCTGTCTTTGGAGAGCCCTTCATTGTGCCCTGAAATCAGGACTGAAGATACCAGGGGTGATTCTGCTCCTATAAACAGCAGGAGGGTACCCCAAGAGGGTCCTCTTGTTTTACCCAAGAGGAGAGAGTGGATGCTATGGTCTTGTACGGAGCGTGGCTCTGGCCACTCTGGGCAGTGTGGCTGAGACTAAGGCACCCGGTTCTGCTGCAGCTGAATGAACTGGATCTTAAAGTGCTTTCTGTCAGATACAGCATGGAAAAGCTGAGTTGGATCTTCTGTAAACCAGATCTAGAGTTAGTTCGGATGGTTTATGGTGGTGAAGAATTGCACCTCTGCTATCCCGTTTCCATGGAGCAGCATTCAGAGTGGTGGGGTGCTGGGCTCTAGAAGGATGTGGGGGATAAACTACCATGGGCATTGCAGATAATGTTGAACTGGCTAATGCACTGGGGCTGCTCCAAAGGTCAACGTGGCCGCTGTTGTAGCTCCTCCACAAGTAATCTCGGTTATGTAGGTGTCATGGTTGAAACCCAGCCACCAACTAAATACCAAGGGAAACACCATGAGAAATAAGGCAAGGATAAAAGGTGGCTTTGCCCAGTCTATGCAGGTTCCAGTAGTTAGCCAGGCCTCCTGCACTGGGCTAAGCAAGTTATTGCAGTGTGGGTAGGTGGAGTAGCATTAGTGGTATGGTGGGGAGATGCCACCATGGCAATGCATGTCTGCCTCAGCTCTGGAAACAGCTGTGCTGAATGGAATGCCATCATTCCTGAACATCTGGGAAGCCTCATCTGTGACCTCTGGGGTAAAAAGCTGGTTTTCAAGCCTCAGACTATTTAGCCTGTGTAGATGACGGCGCTATCACCAGTGTCTCCCTATTGTCTGGCTGTTCCTAATTCTCCTTGTAGTGCCTTTGTGCAAGCTCATTTATCTGATCAAAGGTTGAGTAAAGGTTGCCCCCAAGGTACAAGACCACTATTCATAATAAGGCTGTGAAGACTGCAGACAAGGCCCCAGCAGACATGGGTTAAGACTCCTTCGGGGAGTTTGGTAGAGCTTAATTCCCTAAAACTATGATCCTGACCATTGTACCACTGTTGCCTTAGTTAGAGGCAAAGGCTCCCTTTTTGTAAGGTCTTATGTCAGCTCCCAGGCTCTTTCAGCTTTCTCAAGCAAACAGAAGCAACAGGCCATGCCCCACGGAAGCCACAAAGGAGATTTTCATTTGTTGAGGTCTTATTTTCAGGAGATTTACGGGAGAACATGAGCAAACTGAAAAGAACAGTGAAAATGCACAGGTAACCACAACTGGGTGTAACCACGTGAAACAGAAACCAGGTGGATTTCATCGAAAACTCGTTAAAGGTGAGTTTAAGGTAATGAGGCCAGAGCACATACAATGCAATAGTTAATTCTAAAAGGCAATTGAAAGTCTTTTGCACCAAGGAAGAAACCCAAACCAAGCATTGTTCTGAGAGCATCAGCAGTATCAGGAGATCAGGTGAAAACCGAATCAGTGAGGAGGGAATCGCCCAGCTGAGGCATGGGATAGCTGTGCTATTCCCAGGCTGGGATCTGGGCTGGAGGCTGAAGTGGTAAGCCCTACAAGACAAGAAATCATTTTGTGAGGCTTGCAGATAAGCCTGGACGTGTCTGTGTTGTACATGCAGCCGATGGGAGTCATCTGATGGGCTGCAGATGTTTCAGCTGAGGCCATTGTCCTGCTCTGCCACATAGGGCTCTGCACGTAAACCCCAATCCGCTAATGTAAGGCAGTAGCTAAGATGAAGCTACCTGCACTGCATCTACCCAGTGGGTGGAGAGGAGCAAGGAGTAGGGGTTTGAGTAGCACTTGTTAGGACTCCTCTGGAGCTGTGAAAAGCCCCGGTGACATTTATCAAGGATCTTACTTACAATTCTTCACTATTTCTAGCAAATCACTGCAGGAAAACCGGGTGAGTGTGAGACGCAGAAACGGGGTTAGAATAAAGAAGCAAACTGAGATTTTTATCACCTAACACGACCCCCTTCCGTTCCAAACTTGGAGGGTCAATCTGTTGAAAAGGTGGAGGAAGATCTCTGAGGCAGTGCAGTGCTAGGAGGGCTCAGGAAAAGTGTTTCTCATTCACAAGTGCAAGATGCAAGCACTGGGAAAGGTGCCAGTTGAACCTGATTACATTTGTCAGGTTAATTAAAACCCCACGGGTTCAGAGAATGGTGAAAAAGACGAATTAGCAAATCAGGAAACGCATCTTTAGCAAAGGAGTTGGAAAGCTTTTTTATCAGAGCAGATTTCCTTATCAAAACACGCTCCTTTCATGCTCTCAGAGGTGGGAAAGCTGCTACCCTGACGGTCCTGGGGCTCACGTTTTTGTGGTTCCACTTCTCAAGCTTGTGCAATAGAAGCCCTTTCAGCCAAGGGTTTCTCACAGTTTCTTTCTTAGGTGCCAGTGGGGGTTTCCTTCACTAACCTGCATCAGCACTAGCGTGTCTCTCTACTTCGTGTGCTGCATGCGTGATCTGGAAACAGGTAGGGTAATGCGTTAGACAAGGGAGGTGAGATACATGTGTAAAGGATCATTGCCTGACCCAGTGGTTTGCAAATGCCTTCTGGTTTGGGGGTTGTTTGGTGTTTTTAAGGAGACCTGGCTATACTCCTAGTCAGAGTAAATGGTAAACCAAGGGTTCCTGGGCTGGAAGAGGTGGGGACTCTCAAGGTACTCCTGGTCCTAAGCTTTCTTTTCATAGGTATTATCATAGGAAAAACTGGAAATCATATACAGTCGATGCACAGACAGTGTGAAAAAAGCTCTAAGTGTTAATCCCAACACAGTGTTTCTCAGCCTATGCCTCATCAGATACGGCCTTTATCCTGAAAACTTCAACTGAACAACCTTAAGTAATACAGCCTGATATCAGAAGCTTTCCATTACAGCCAGTATTGCTCTAATATTACCTGCGAACTGGAGGGATATTAAATCACTTCAGTTTGTAGAGACAAAATGAACTTCAGATCAAGTCAGCAAAAAGAAGATTGCATCTGCCACCAGAATTAAAATTAAACTTGGAGTAATTTAAGGAACATGAGCTATAATTGTCTGTCCATGTCCTATGTAAATTATACAGCCAAGTTCCTGATGACTCCTTCCCATTGCAGAGCCTTTGAGGAGTGAGATTATGGATATAAGCACGAGCTGGTGAACATCAAATTTGTCTCATTCCAGCAACAGCCAGTGGAAAATAGGTGTCCTGTCTTCAGTCATGAGGTGGCTCTGGCTACCAACAGAGGGAAGACACCGGGTCATCAGACCTACAATAGACTTTGTGGAGGTCTACCTTAGAGACAGGTAGCAGCAGACCATGCTTTGGTGATTTGCATGTAGGAGGATCCTGCCTTTCTGGGGTGGAATTCCCACTGCAATCCTCTTGCTATAAATTAGGATATTTAGACATAGTTTAATAACATTTCAGAGCTATGCTTTTAGGTTGAGCACAGTTTCCATTACAAGCCTCATACAGAGTCATTGCCTTTAGGACACTGAGAGTACGAGTGTGCTCAAATAGAGAAAGAATGCCAGCCTCCTGGGGTTTTATTTCCAGGTCTGACTGTATCTCCCAAGACATGATGTCCACAAGATATCATACCCATTTGAACACAAATAACAGCCACAAATCCACCTTCAAAAAGCCTTTGGTATGAGCATTATAATGTTGAAAAAGTGGTAATAGCTACTCAGAAGCATTTCTTGAGCAGACAAAGGCCTTGACTTTCACCAGGGACACTGGATGTGTCCGCATGGCTGAATGGCTGGACTCTGAATCCAGAATTCCTTCTGTTTTAATGCTCAGGAATGCTCCCCGTTTGAGATGCTGTCACATATTAAACCCAGCCAAACATGGGTCAGTGGGAAGACAACAACCCATAGCTGCTAAGGCTCCTGCTAAACCTGGCCCGGATGTTTCGTTCAGGCCTGGCAAAACCTCCAAAAGAGGCTCCAGTTGAGCCAAATTGCCATAGATACCACTATGGCTCAACCCAAGTCATGCAACTGAGTCCTACAATGCTGAAAGTGTTTACAGTGAGGCTGACCTAAACAAGCACCGTCGCTAACCCAGCCAGCTATGATATCTCTACGTTACGCATCCCCTGATTGAAGCAGCTTGGTTCTCCTGCTGCAGGAGGGTACCACACTCTTGCTCACACGGCGGTTTCTGTCCCACAGAGCATCAGCTACATGGTGAATGTGTAATTTCAGAGTTAGAAGTGATTTAGGGATCTTAGAGCCTCCGAGGGCTCAGACTGCCCAGGTCTGTGCTGTGCCTGCAGGGATGGAGGGAGGGCTGGAGGCATTCGTACAGCTCTCCTTGGCTCACACACCCACTAGAGCAGTGACTGCACTACAGGACCTGGAGACCAACAGAGCCAAGACAGAAGCAGCAAGAAAGCATTAACTGTGAGACCTGTCGTGACCTAGTTGGAGTGGCAATGGCTCATTTCTAGGCACAGAAGACATGTAGACATAACAGGGGTGATAAGTGACCATCAAGGTTCTCCTTGGCATGGGTGTTAGGCTGTATGTTGCCATTGTAAGCCTTGGGCTGTCACATGGATGAGAGCTGCTTGATTGCTAGGTCTTTGTGCAGTGGAGGTCTGCAAAGGTCCAAGGACAGCAGCTCCTCACCTCCATGAGAACCTGGCTTAGGGCACACCACCCTGAGCAAGGAGGGTGCAATCCTGCAATAAGGAAGTCCCCAGCTTGTGGCAATTGTCCCTTTTTCTATTGTTTGGCACTACAGAACAAAGATTGGCTCTATCACATTTGTAAGAGCCTTTCAAGAAGCCACAGGCTGCTGTTGAATTGCCCTCAGCATCCTCTTGGCCAGTTTAAATAAGCCCAGGTCCCACCAGCTTTCCTGCTGAGCCATGTACCCCAAATCCTTTACCGCCTTGGAAGCACCCACTGGCCTCTCTCCAGTTTCTCTGCTTCCCTCTTGAGCTAATGCAGGGCACTCCTCAACGCAGTGTTGCAGGTGCCCCAAATGCCAAGCAGGCAATGACAGCTGCCCTCAATCCTCCTCCCAGTGCAGCCCAGCACACAGCTCGGTGTGCCAGAGATGAGCCCAGCTGTGAGTTCACGTTCCTGTGGGTAACCACCGTCACCAGCTCTCTGCCTGCGCACACACACGGCTGTACCAGTGGGGTGTGAGGTTTCTACCTGACCCCATCAAGGTGAGTGTTGCTGTGTAGCTGGGAAATGGGTGAACCCCCTGGCTGGCAGCCTCCAGCATCCCCAGCACCCCACAACCAAGAGTAAGGGGTGGCCAGAAGTGCCCCCTGAATTCCCAATGCTCTTACATGGGGTGCTTCACTTTGTCAAGTGTTGCTTTTAATGAAAGCTTCAAATGAGAAGCAACCAGTTCACAATCAAACTGTCCCTTAAAAGCTCTTTGGGACCACTTGCATTTACTTCTGAGTTTAGTTACAAGAATGGTAACTGCTCTAGTGGAAGGTGTCCCTGCCTGTGAGAGGGGATTTAGAACTGCATGAGCTTTAAGGTCCCTTCCAGCCCAAACCAGGCTGGGATTCTGTGATTTCTGGCTTAAGGGCAGAAACACTTTTAAGTCTTTACGTGAGTCAGAGCCCTTCTCCCTGTGTTCATCTGCCTCCGGGATTGTGTTGGCACTGCAGGACGGAGTGGATCGCTGGGGCTGGGGCACTCCTGGGTTAGGTGTTGAGGGAACAACACTTCCTGATATTTAGGGGAACGCACACATTTCTCACTGCTCTGTGCTGTTGTTTTCTGGGATCTTTTTGAAGCTGTTACCGAGCTCAGGACTCCACCACACTGCACTCTGCCAGGTAGGGGACAGTGAAAACTAAGAGATGCTACCTGAGCATGCTAACACTGCCAAGACCCGGCTTCACAAGGAGAGGTGAGGGTTCACAATGCTGAGGTTCACAAGGCTGTATGGCTTCAAAAGCCCTCCTCTGGCAGCGACTGGGGCTGCCCATACGCGTGTGCTGTGCAGTACATGCAGCATGAATCTGACTTCCAGCTTGTAATGTTCTCTTTCACAGCATGGAATAACCACGTATTCCCCCTGGCCACGCCTAACTATGGGAAAATCATAGCATCCCAGCCTGGTTTGGGTTGGAAGGGACCTTAAAGCTCCCCCAGCTCCAACCCCTGCCACGGGCAGGGACCCCTTCCACTGGAGCAGCTTGCTCCAAGCCCCTGTGTCCAACCTGGCCTTGAACACTGCCAGGGATGGGGCAGCCACAGCTTCTCTGGGCACCCTGTGCCAGCGCCTCAGCACCCTCACAGGGAAGAGCTTCTGCCTTAGATCCAACCTCAGCCTTTAAACCCACAGGAATGCCGGTGGCCGTTATTTATTGACAGCTCTGATCGGGAGCCGCGCATCACCCCAGCATCTCTCCTCATCACCGCCGGCCTCACCGCAACTGCCGGGTACCTTCAGGCAGGCTTTGGCACATGCAGACTACAGCCGCCGGCGGGTGTGAACACCCCTCAGCAGCGTCAGCAGGAGAGGATGGGGGGTTGTGTGTCAGCCTTTCCAGGTCGGAGGTTCGTGTGCCAGGACAGGCTGCTGGTGGAGCCAAACCAGGAGCCAGAGCAGCACCTCTGGGCTTGCGTGGCAAGCGCTGGCATCTCTGTCCCTGACAAACCCCACCACTGTCTTCGTCATTTTTCCCTAGAACTGAATGCATTTTAAGCTGTAGGAAGTTTATACAAGGGGTCTTTTCCCTCCTTTCTGGTGCTACAGCAGCTGGATTTGCATCAGGAAACCCACTCTCATGTTCTGATGCTATTTTGCTCCTTTTGAATAAAGCCTTAAGGGCCACATGCCTATAGCAAAACACAGCTCCAGGATATAGATGTTTTGAACCTTCAGAGAACGAAAAAACCCCAAGAGTGCCAAGAGAATGAAGGCTCCCATTCATCCCAGCAAGGTGAGATGCTGAAAGCTAAAGCAGACAAGTTACATGTCACCTCAGACTACATCTGCATGCAAATGGTTTTCACTTACAGGGTTTTCTTAATGAGGAAGCAACTCTGGGGCCAGTGAGAACATGTTTATAAGTTTCTATCTGCCTCTTCCTAGGGGCCCAAGGCCACTGGGATCCGCAGCCAGCTGCCATAGCCTTCAGCTTCCCCTGAAAGGATTTCTGAGGGATAGAAATAAGATTTAATAACATGACAGCCAAAGCCATCCATTCTTTCAAGTCATCTGCTTAGAGGCTACTGAATGCTGGATGGGAAGATGCACTTGATGAGGGTCACAGTTATAGGCAGTGACCTGTTATTACTCTGTCTTGAGGAACCAGGAGAGGAGTAGGACTGATTTTTTACTCCCTGTTTACACCAATGACTCCCAGTCTGGCTCCTTTCTCCAGGTGAGGGACACACCGGAGGGTTTCAAGACTTCTTGTTGAACGATGCTCATGGAAGAGGGAAGCATTTGGTGTTTTCTCTCAGTCCATGGGTGGAGTTTTCTCCCTCATTGTCTTTTTTAGCCCCTGCCCATGTATTGGCATCCTGGGAGTGGTTTCGAGTTGTTTCTTGGGCCATAGTATCTCTGTTAGCCTGCACTGGTGTCAGGGTCTGGCCATGGGCTATATTTTCATCTGAATTCTCTCAGGACGTTACCAGAAAGCTCTGGCTCCATCCATCAGTCCATCTAAATGCTGGACCTCCAATGGCTCAGACATGTTCTGTTGTCCATGCTGCCACTGGAGTACTTGGGACTGAAAACATGACTGCAAGTGTGATTACTGTCACTACCATCCCTTCTGCTGGCATCTGGCAAGGCTTTTGACATGACCCATGGTTGTGATACTAACCACTGCTCCCCTGCACACTTTGGTTCCATCCATGCCATTCCTGAAGGATCAGGAAGAGCAGCAGTTCCCTTCTCCATGGCCTCACTACATCTCTCCATCTCTTCCTTCCTTGCCTCTCTTTTAGCAGCAGCAACCCAGACCAAGTGTGTTGGACACAGATCAGAGAAAGCTTTTGTTGGCTTCAGCTCCTCTTGTCAGCCCTCTCACAGGCAGCATTTAGGTGACCTTTTCCCATCTGTGCCCCATTTGTTCCTTTTCACTGCTGTAATAGGATGAAAGCACATGAAGAAGGGTTGGACCTGTGGCAAAATACCACCCCTGCTCACGGAAGGTTACGTCTACACTCCATGATACCCCTGGACCTTGCTCAGGTGTTGACCGGGGAAACGCCAGTTGGTTGGGGACAGCATGGCAGGGAGTTGTTAGCAATCCATCAGGCTGGACTGATGGGCTTTGCAGCCCAGTGGCTCCACCTTCCTGCTGGCACCAGCCTGGACACTGCACATCTGTATTCGCACCACAAAGTTCTTCCCTTTTCATGCCACCCTCCTCCCTGTGCCAAAAGCCTCGCTGCCTTGCACGTAATGTTTCACCACTGAGGCCAATGGCCTCATGACAGTGTCAAGCTGGAGGGCTGCTGTTGGGTTGTGCTCTAGATAACACAACCAGATGTGCAGCATCCTTCCATGGCTCCTCAATAAAAACACAACTCAGAGCAAAGCCTCAGCAGCACCATCTTTGTGCTTTTATCCCTTCCACCATACTGTCACTGGTGTCGTGCTTCCTGGCATTGTCTGACTGCACTATGGAGCAGCTGGATTATTTCAGCTGCCCCTAAACCCATTTACAAGGTGATGAGGCTTCATTCTCACTTCATTCTCTTTTCCTTGTGCACATTCAGATGCTTCCTCATCTCTGAAGTTTTTCCCAGTTGTCCCAAAGCAGGAATGAGCTGTTTTGATTTTGCTGCCAAAATATTTCCTATACAATAGAAAAATACCCAGGAAGGTTGCACCAGCAGGACCAAGCACTATCTGTCAGCAGTCTTGGGTCCTGCAAGAAGAGCAGTCTTCCTGAAGGTCCTGTATTCAGCAGAGATGGGTTTAGCTGAGGATAAGGAAGCACTGATGAGCTCTAGTCCAGTCTGGCCTGGAGGGGTGCAGGAGCCCAGTGCAGGGGACTGGGCTGATGCTCTGCCTTGTCTTTGCTTCCTTCCTCCTGTTTTGGGGCATATTGAACCCTGCAAGTAGGATTCATCCCCCAAAGTCAGTTCCATGCCTACCTATAGATCAGAGGATCAGCAAGGCAACGGGAAAAGGATGCTTTCTGAAAGAGTGTTTATCATGCTAGAGCACAGTGCACGTAAGACCCCGGACCCACAGAGCTGTAATTCAAAGCTTACAGTAGGACTGAAGGAGATATTTAATTCTGTGTGCTATGGGAAGCATTGTCTCTGCCTGAGCAGTCGGGGAGCCCTGGCCCAGATATTTCTGCTCTTCAGCTCCCTCAGCTTTCAAAGCCCTTCTAAAACCCTATGAAAGGCCCTCAACCCTAGTGGGGCATCTCGACACATCTTTTCAGTGCTGCAGAGACTCTCTGGCACTTTGATATTGCCAGAATCTCCGAAACCCATGCACGATGCAGATCTATTGAATGGAATTCTGCAGACAGCTTGTTCGACTCCCTCCTTTCCCATAGATACTGCTTGCCGTGCCCCCGGTCTTTCTGTCTTACATGTCCTCTGTATTGTTCATTTGGGCTGAACTTGGAGGGATTTTGGAGAAGGCCAGGACCTGGGGCAGCCACCTGCCTGCAGCATCTTCTCCTCAAAACAGGGAGAGACATTTTGTTCATGGGGATGTTTTTGCTTCATGGGGAAAAACCCAAATCTTTTCATCAAGAAGATTTCGGTTCCTCACCCTATGAGTCAAACCCCTCCTTGATTCAGGCGTTAAATCCTGTTTTATATCAAAGCCTGAGGCAGGGCAGGAGCTGGTGAGACCCTGGGAGAGCTGATGTCACAGCAAGGTATCATTGCCCCATGCAGATTCTTGCCTTTAGATCCAGCCATGCAATTTTGACCTGGTCTACAACCCACCGCGCGCCCCTGTTCAGCCATGCCGGTCCCCAGATGAAGGGGAAAAGGAATGGAAGGAATCAAAGTGATGCTGCCTCTGTTTCAGTAGGCTCCCCTGCCCCAGGCTTAGGTCCTGAAGTTAGGCAGCCACACTCAGAGCGAGGAAATCATTTAATTCTTCAGGAAAACCTGCTGTGATTTAGCCATTTCATGAACCTGCGTAGCTTTTAAATGCTTCCTGAGCTTGGACTTCTCATTGTATTCCCAGTCTTTCCCTACTGGAAATGCACATTTTCATGCTCAAAATCCACGGTAATAAGTAGATTATTAAGAAAAAAAATCAGCTTTTCCCTTTTTGCTTTCTAAATATTCCCAGACATGGCAGTCCATTCCCAAGTTCACTCCCACCTACTTCTTGCCATCTCCATGTTGGCACTGAAAGGATCTAATTCGGTGATAATCCAGTGATAATAGAAAAGACTTTTCTGGAAAGGTGAAAACAGCCCAAGAATCTTAGTTCCCTAATTCCAGCATCTCCCTCTTTGCCATAATAGATCATTAGGCTACAGCCCCTACCTGGCACATACAGAAACTTAATGAGATATATTCCAATGAGAAATCCCACACGAGAAAGAGAGAAATTAACTGAAATCTTCTGTTATGCAACTCGCTGTCTGCTGTGTTTCAATGACCTGAAATATTTGATTCTGGATTTTTTTTGTTCCGATTACATTTTGTTCATATATTTATGCATCGAGTGTCATCTTTATTTGCAAAATAACTAACTCAGGTTACTTATCAAGCCCATTATAAGATAGAGCCAATTGTTTTAAAGATGATTTTTATTGTTGGTGCAAGGAGCGAAGTGACAATTCCATCATTCAAAGGAACAAAATCCATCTTGGAGGAATTTTACTAAGGAATATTTTCTTCAGGTGCCATTTGCGTTCTCAGCTTATTTGCCGGACTAAATTCACATGACAGAATACAACAAAAGAAGAAAAAGAAGTCCAAAAACTGTAGCAGCCAAAAAGAATATAGAATTAATGGGGTATTTTTTTAAGGATTGATCGCAATTTAAGGGAATTAAGAAAATCCCTGCTACGCAGTCATACGACAGCCAAAATTCCTATTGCACGAGAAAATAAAACCGCATCCTTTTACATCCGAAACAAATGTCTATGGCTACAGGGACGAAAATGGAGAAATTAAAGAGTGGTGGGGAAGACTCCATTTGTGCAAAGGGAAAGCTAAACCTTGCCCTTTCAAAATAACCCCCAAACTTTCCATTCTTTACCAAATTGGAAGAAATTATGCTTAGAATCAAACATGCAGTTGTGGCCAGCTCAGCAGGGCAAAGGGTGGGAAGGAAGGAACACGCATCCACACAGATCCCATAGCTAATAATTCATTAATTCATTAATCAAAGAGGGGAAGGGGAGGGGGGGGAGGGAAGAAATCTTACCACCAAATTGGGTAACCGGCTAAGACCTTTGTGCCATTGAAGAGAAAAGACAAAATTAGTCCAAGCAGGTGGTAATCCATTAGTCCAGGCTGGTGCAAGGGGTGAATCTCAGCGAAGTTTTCAGAAAAACATGAAGTGTGAAAATGAAGAATCCCCCTCCTCCCAGGAAAAAAAAACAAACCCAATAGAAATCAATTCAAAACACAAGAGTTAAAGCAAGTCCCTGGTAGTGCGGGTGACTTTCTGCCTTGTCAGAAACACACCTCTCCAAGCCTTTTCCCTGTAGATCATCCAAAAGCGTCTATTAAAAAGTGCAGGGCTTGGGGATGTCAGCAGGCAGCCAATCAGACCGCATGGCCCAAGGTAAGGGATGAGTCTCAGCTCAGGGCTGTCAATCACGCTCTCCTCCCCCTCCACCCCACAACTTTGTTCCTCGCTTCCACAGACAAACCCTCTTTGCAAGAGACTTTTCTGGGGCACTGAGATTTTGGGTGTTGGGTTGGGTTGTTTTGGGTTTTTATTGTTGCTCTTTTATAATTTTTTTTTTTTTTTTAGTTTCTGGTTTTAATTTCACTTTGAAACCCTATTTTTTTTGCTTTTAATTTCACTTAGAAACCCAGGATGCACCGACTTTGCTTGTGGTTTGGCGTGCCAAGGCTTTGCAAGGTAAGGACGAAGGGTGACTGCGATTGCACTTAATCTCACGGTGGGGGTGAGATAGACAACTTGTTCTTTAGATGGAAAGGGAGGTGAACATTAACCCTTGCAGGAGGCAGAGCTAATGGGAGCACTGAAGAGGCAGAATAACCCCCTGAAAGCATTGATGTGATCAAATCTGGTCGTAAATGTAAATGAAATGTGCACCGCTCAGGTTTATCTAAGTGTGCGGGTGGGATGGATGGAGGGGGAAGCAGTGGCAGCCTGGATTTCTATCGATAAGAAGTGCCAATGCATGGCAAGAGTGGAGCAGGCAGATGGGAAGATGTCCCGTTGATGAATTTCTTGTGAAGTACATCTCTGGATGCAGAAAGATGAAAGCATGATCCAAACCCCACCTGTGTAATTAAAATCACGAGCAGTATCACCTTTCTAAAGAGGTTGTGTGTTGCAGGTAGACCCAACAGAGATTGTCCTTGAAAATCCTTGTTATGGCATAGAGACGCTGTTTTTACAGGAGCTGGTATGTCAGAGTAGCGGATCAAGGGGATCACTCAACAGAATGGGACAAAGAAATGGGAGAAGTCAAGGAAGTTGCTTTTGCTCCTAAAGCATCCTCAGCAATCACAGCTGCATTGCCTGAAGTGGAGCTGCCCAGTTTGTAAGATGGAGATTAGGAGCTTTAGGAGTAGCCAACAAAGAAATTTATTACGGAGGAATGGCTATAACAGAAGTCCAAGGTCCTATCTTGGGCAGCCCAATATAGCTCCTGATATTAAGGCTCTGGGTATAAATGAACTCCTTGATGCTATTTAATCACCAGGGTGCGCCTGCCTCATGTCTTTTTTGATTCCCAGTTCTTATGGATTTTAATGTATTTGCACACTGAATTAGTGGAGAGCTGCTCTCATAAGTGGTAATTTGTTTCCTGGCCATCATACATCCAAGATAGGACATCCACCAGACATCCGCTCTGCCCTTTACCTCTTCATCAGACCCTGAATCTGCTGCAAGGACTACAAGGCCAAGCTTCTCCAGGCTTAATCTGATGGGTTTTCCAGCTGCTTATGACCCATTACAGATGTTAAATATGGCTTGTTCCTCTCATGTGACTTCAGATCCCAAAGGGTATATTGGGTGTAGTCTATCCTGGCAAATCTCTCACCTGGCCTCCAGCTACGTTTTATTGAATGCAATCACTTGGGTTTAAGAATGCAATGATTTTCAAATGAGAATTGGAGATGAATGGATTTAATAAGATCCACTAAATTAAACATTGCCTGAGAATCTTCCCCAGATCCTGAACTATATTGTGTGTGGTTTTAGCTATGAAACATGGAGCCTGGCATGGGCCTGATGTTGCCAACCTGCAAAGCCTTGAAGAGATTTGAGTCACAATTTAGGATGAGTGTGGAACAGGAACTATTCCAAACAGCCCCTTAAGATGTGACCTATCTCTTCTGGGGGTTAAATGAGTTTAGCAGGATGGATGAAGGTGGTCCTGTGTCCCAGTCTCTCTGGTTCCAGTGCCAGGGAATGGTCACGGGCACTTTTAACTTACTGGTTAAAGTAAGCCATGGAGTACCCAAATTGCCACTAAGCAGCCTGTAAGTCTAAATAGCAAAAGCAGACCTGAAATTCTTATACAGGTTTGTACCTCTATTGGGGGATGTTTTGGAGCCACACAACCTTAAGAAGATTTAAACGTACAGAGCAAGATTCGGTCGTTAAAACGGCAAACTATTAAAGAAGCAGCAAAAGGAGAGGCTGAAGTGAGATATCTCAGGTGATGGTACAGACGACTGACATCCCATGGAAGAGGCTTAAAAATCCTGACCACTGCAGAAATCCAACTGGGGACAGCTTTTGAAATCTGAATTGAATGATTTGTTGGAGACCATCCCCAAGGTCTGGGTGGCTGAGATGTTCCTGTCCATCAGACATTGGGGAGCAATACCTGGTGCTCTTATATTGTGCTGCTTGATGCTAGGATTGATAAATCAAGCCAATAACTAGCAACAAAATGCTTCATTTCCTGAGAACCAAGTGGGCAAAAGTGACCTAAGACCCAAATCCCAGAGACTTTGCTGGTGTGTGTTGGGCAGAGATCTCAGTGTTGTGCTGGGAAAGGCTGCATTGCAAAAGCAGTACAGATGCTAAAGCACCCATCCACACCCCAGTAACTGCCCAACATCACCTTGGTGAGGCCACAGACAGGTTTTCAAAGATGTTAAAGATTTGATCCCAACACTCTAAACTCTGACAGATTTCTGATGAAGTTTTTCAGGTCCTTTGTCCTCTCATATCTTTAAATTTGTTCCATCCATTGCTACCTTTGTCTGCTCTGATCATGGACTGTCCCAGCATCAGGAGGAACTCATGTTCCCCTTTGGGAACTGTGTTTCAAGCACGTCTGCAGTTGCTTTGGCTTGGAGATCCTGTGAGATCGTGCGAGTAGAAGGTCCTCACTGCCCCAACCCTGTTCACACGTGATTCCTGCCTCCAAGTTTCTCCCACTGGAATGACTGATATAGAGCAATGGCAGGTTTCAGTAGTGCCTTTGGTTGTACCAGCCTGGATCCCCAGGCCCTTGGAAAGGCAGGCACATCTCACCAAGGAGTATGGCCTGTCTCACAGGGCAGAAGACTATGTTGTCTGTGAAATGAACAGACTCACTCTCAGTCTTCTCTGCTGTGAAATGAAAATCTGATGCTTACACACTAAAATTATCCTGGGGATATTTCATGCTGCCCTGGACAAATATTTATAAGTTCTACAGCAAACATTAATTTTAAATGTAATTTCTAAAAGCAAATGAGAGTTATCCAAAAGAGTACAATTTCAAATTTTCACTTATAGATACCTCCTTGTGCTGCTGACTGACAGTTTTATTGACTGAGAGTCTTTGCAATTCTATCGGCCTCTCTGCTTTGGCAATATTGACTCGTGGTGACCAATTTCAGTGTGTCCAGAAATGAAAAAGTGGAAGAATCGGGAGGTTTGGCTGCTCAAGAAATGCCATGTTGCCTTTACAATGTCACTACAAAGGTCCTTCTGTATAGGGCTAACATCGGGGTACTGCAAACCCAACCACTGTAGGTGCCAAGGCATCTAAAAGGATCCTTGGGTTTATTCTAACAGCATTCCATGAAAGGAGCATTGCAATCACATGGAAAACATGCCTCTCCCTCCCTTCAGTGCCCTGACTTTTGCAGCTTCTCCTTCTTTTAGCTTTTCTTCTTTTCTCTAACAGAATGGACCAGCAAGAAGAAACCACGTGCCTGGGCAAGGTGACGGACCATGGAGTCTCCTGGGTTTGTTCTCAGCACGTGTTTCAGCAGACCAAGACACTGACGAGTGAGACACCGGGAGCTCAACCCTTCCTGGTGCTGATCAGCTGCCCTAGGTGGAATTATCCCATGGTCAGTGTGAGAGGAAGAGGATGACTCAAAAGGCACAGGGAAGGGCAAGAGCTGGGTGAGCTGGGATGACCTGACAGAGGCGGTTCAGATGCCTGATTTGGTGTGTTGCAGAAGGCAAGGAACGTACAAGACCTGTGATCCATGGTGCAGCACTGAGGGATGGCATCAGCATGCTTCATTTGTCGGTCGGCTCTAGTTCAGTGGCTGAGGGTGGCTTAGCTGGGTGCCACATGTTGAAGTGCACATCTGGGCACTCCTGGACATAGCCAGAAACAGAAACTGAGAAGGTGGGTCCCTCAGGACCATGATCTTTTAAGCGGTTTCAAGTTTTAGAAGCAAATGAGTTGTTTTGAAGACCTTGATTTTGGTCTTAGTATGCAAAGTGGAGCTAACACAGCAAATTACTTCTTTGATGGTTCTCTCCATCACTCCTAAAGTAAGTAATTACTAAAAAGTCCGTAAAAAGAAATCCTTTCAAAGCATGGATGAGCTGACTGAGTCCCTTCCATCCTCAGCTACTGGAATTCTGTGTTCTGAGCACTGTTTGCTGCTAACCTGTGATTGGTAACTTAACATCCCTACACTTACCTGTTCCTCAGTTTTCTTGGCCAAATCTGCTCTCTCCTAGATCCTATGTTCCCTCTGGCTCTAACAGACTGTCCTTTGCTGTTTCTTCTTCATATCTCTGTTCATGTCAGCTGGGCACCCCAAGGGAGTCATTACCTGGAAACAGCAATCCTGTATTAACACCTGACCAGAGTGATTTAAAGAAGAACCTCAATGGTTATTACATCAATTCTAATCTTTGGACAGGAACATCTTTAATATTTCCATGCATCTTCTGGATGTGCTCTAGTGGCAGTGATACTGAGTGATACTGTGATGCTCAGTGATGCTGAGGGGTGCACTCCAGCATGTTGACATCGCATTGGCTGACCTAGCACATCCCTCACTCCTGTCAGGTGCCTCACCTCCATGTTCACTCCAGGAAAGCATTAATGGTACCTCCAAGTAATCCCATAGTTTATGTGGGGTCGCAGAGTTGCCTTTCATGTTTGCCTGCCTGTTACGTCCACTGAAGCACTGCCTGCAGCTGATGTACAAAGCTGCGAGGTGCTTGCAGGTGAGTTAGCCACAGGGGAAATGCATCTGCTGCTTCAGGAAAATGGATCTTCACATGCTCAGATGAGCACCATGATGTTGTTTCTACCTGAGAGTTTTTTGGAAACTTCCCTTTGCTGAAGACACAGGTATGAAGCAGAGGGAAGCTGGGATTTAGCTGCTGAGATGATGGTAATAGCTCAGAGTTAAGCAAAACCCTTTTGCCATTGTTTTTAGTGTTTTAGGAATAACCTTATGGCTTACAAACAGCCTTACCTCACTCCATTCTTTTACAACCTATTCTGAGTTCATGGTACGGAAATCTTGCACCTATTTGTCTTCCAGTGATGGTAGAAACAAGTTTGAACCCAGCTTCTGCTGCAATATCACAGCTCTGGTTGGATTTTCAGATCTTTCCTCTATCGTGCCATGGAGAAGTTCAGACAAAAAGTGACCTAATGAAGCCCTAAGACACATGAGCTTTTAGTGACTATGACAACTTGGGGCAAAGAGGGCTGGCAATGAAGCCCATCTCAAACTGCAGTAAATACAAGGACATAAATACCATCTTTGATCGGCACAGTCTTGCCTGGAATTATGTTGGCCCACATTGCATCATGTGGGGCCACTGCTTCAGCAATGGGTTTAGGAAGGGGCAGTATGTGTGATGGTGCTTTAAAGTCTTCTGATCTATCCAGGTCAGCCCTCCTCCAAGTCATCCCAAGTGAAGGTAGATCTGAGTCTGGTAGAGTAGGACACTTGTCCCATCAGCTATCAGTTGTTAGGGAGAAAACTATTTCCAGGTAGCATTTAGGGTTCTGCTCAGTCTTCTGTGAGCCACGTTGGGCAGGCCAATGCCCAGCACAAAAGGCCTCGGAGAGATTTCTTGCACAATGATGTGATTTTGAAGCAGTAGCTCTGGATACAGAAGAGAGACTACCAGGACGGCCGAGTATGTGTAGAGCTCTGATTGCAGAAGTGTAGGTTTATGGTCTTCTCATAGGTTAACGTGAGCAAGCATGGATGGCTGAGAATGGCTGAGCGTGTGTAGATCAGTGGTTACAAGACATAACGCCTTGCTTCGGGGGAAGCAGTGTCAAAGCAAGTCCTGGAGATTTCTGGGGAACACATCTGAAGGGGGCCTATAAGGATGCTGGGGGGGGGACACGGAACGACTCTTCATTAGGGTCTGTAGTGGTGGGACAAGGGGTAATGGGTTAAAACTTGAACAGGGGAAGTTTAGATTGGATATAAGGAGGAAGTTCTTTACCGTAAGGGTGCTGAGGCACTGGAATGGGTTGCCCAGGGAGGTTGTGAATGCTCCATCCCTGGTGGTGTTCAAGGCCAGGTTGGACAG
Organism: Pezoporus flaviventris; assembly: GCF_033815535.1. Taxonomy (NCBI): domain Eukaryota; kingdom Metazoa; phylum Chordata; class Aves; order Psittaciformes; family Psittacidae; genus Pezoporus; species Pezoporus flaviventris. The sequence goes on along the minus strand of NW_026892639.1, from coordinate 968,289 downwards.
AGCCTCGGGTGCCATGGTTTAGTGTGAGGTGTCCCTGCCCACGGCAGGGGGGTTGGAACTGGATAATCTTAAGGTCCTTTCCAACCCGAACTATTCTATGGTTCTCTAAAAGGCTCTGTAAGGCAAGTGGATGTTGTTTCTGAAGCTGTCTAGAGAGGGGCAGTTCTACACCTTGTGTGTCTGAGGACAGCCTTGTTCCCTGGGAGAGGCTGAGCTGCCTTTCACAGCTGCAGTAAATCTGACTAATTGCACTAGCTGAGCAGATGAAGAAACTGTGCCCCAGGTCTTGGGCTTGTTTGAAGACAGCTCTGTCTACCTTGACATCTGGAGGAATGCATCCCAGGGATGGGGGGAAGGGAGGGAGGGCAAGGGGAGCAGAGTCATTCCTCACCCTTCCTTCCTTCCTTCCTCAGGACTCCAGCCTAGCAATATCCCGGAGGCTGGAGAATACCCGGTAAAACTGAAACCAGCTCTTTTCTTGCTGCAGGCTGGGACTTTGCATTCTGTTGTCGTTGGAAAACATGGGGCTTACATGAGGTGTAAGAAGATGAAATACTGGGAAGGGATGAGGGAGCTGGGGGGGGGGGGGGGGGAGAGAAGGGAGCGGGACAAATATCCCGATTGGGCTGGAGCTGAGTTTGGACTGGGTTTTGCTGGCCCAGCGATGGGAAAAGGCAAGGGCAGCTGGGCTGGAGGCAGGCAGGAGCTCTGGAGCGGATTCAATCCGGGAAGTTTTAATGCCACAACAACAACAACAACAAAAGAGGAAAGGGGGGAAAGGAAGAAAAGGCTCCTGCGGGGCTGGTTGCCACGGAGACCCCGAGGAAGTTTGAACCAGTCCTGCTCTTTTCACAGCCGCCTTTGAGCCAAGGAGGGAATTATGGCTGGCGATAAAAGGGGACATGTGGCCCTTTGCTCACAGGGACCGGCCTCTGCAGTTACGAGTCTTCGGCTCATTTTCTCCCTTGTCCCCCCCTGCAATTGTACATTCGGAGCCCAGGGAAAAGAAATCTAGGACAAGTCGCGCACCCTTTGCCCTGGGGACCCGTTCCTGCGGGGCAGACCCCTGCCTCTTTCAGCCCATTATTCCTCCCGTGATGTGCCGCCCCGTTTCCTCCGTACTTGGGGAATTCAGAGCTGAGAAGCAGCTCATGCTGGCTGTCATCACACCAGCGCCTGCACTGAGACAGCCTCCACGAGGAAGAGAGGCTCAAGATAGCATCATAGAATAGTTAGGGCTGGAAAGGACCTGAAGATCATTCAGTTCCAACCTCCCTGCAAGATCTTTCCCAATGGAGCTGGAGACAGTTTTCCTCCTTGGTTTTGGGTGTTACTGGGGAGGGATCTGGCTGAGCAAATGACAGGAATTACAGTGAAAGGGGGAAATTCAGCTCTGTGTTGCCTTACCCTGATTTCTCTGGTGACACTTGCGTAACGCAAGGCCTGAAGTTGTGTTGTAGCGTTCAGGATTCTTCTCATTGTGGGGTTAGAGCTGGATAGTTGGTACTTCCAGTGTGATGTGCTGCAAAAAGTCCTCCTCAGACCTCTATGATGTTGTACACAAGGGACAAAATGCCAAAGTGAAAGGCAGAGGTGCCAGCAAAAGAAGTGAGTCTTCTACAGGCATAGAACAGCACTGGGAGCAAAGCATACCTTAGGATCAGATAATAGTTCGGATTGGAAGGGGCCTTAAAGATCCCATGGGCAGGGATATCTCAGCTTGCAGCTCACACCTCCTGGCCAGCTGGGTTAACAGAGCCCAATTCTCTTTTTCAGGGGTGTTCAGGTCTTCTTGGACCTTTGGTGCTGAGGGTGTCACGGTGAGCTATGAAAGAGCAGGTATGGCTGGGGACATGGGGTAGTGACCGAGGCTGGGATCTGCTCTCCCTCCCAGCCCTCAGAACACTACTCCAGAGCCCATTTCCTTTCTTGTGCTGGGCTGTGGTGCAGACTTCAGTTTGTTTCCATCAGCTTCTTGGGTTTCTTTTTAAAGCCAGAACTGTGTTTGAAGGGCTCTCACTACCTGGAGAGGCTGTGGAATATCCATCCTTGGAGGCTCTGGAGATTCAGGAAGACAAAACCATAGGAAACTTTACAGCATTAGTCTTGCTTTCTGCAGGAGGTTGGATTAGAGACCTCCAGAGGTTCCTTCCCACCGGTACTTCTATGGGTTGATGATGATGCTCTATTGCTTTACAAGTTAATTAACGATATAGTCTTGGTTTTGTGCATGAGAATAACATAAAACACTTAAATAGTCCGGAACACCTTCGCAGGAGCCATCCAAATGATGGGTTACAAAGCCAAGGTCCATGCAGCAGGCAAAGCATGTGGCTGGCCAGCTAAACACTATGCATGGTGCAAGCAGAATCATGTCCCCTGGAAGCTGTCCTGAAAGTGGGCACAGTCCTGGGATCACAATAGGTCGTTCAGACATGGAACCTGCCTGCTCACCAGAAGCTGGATGATGTCTGGTTGCTCACCCCATTCCCATTGATGAACCTCTCTGCTCAGGAGGAACCTACCTTTACTGAAGGGATGTTAATTATTAAATGAAGAGCAGCTCCAGCCATTGAGAACTGCTTGGACAAGTGTCTGTAGCTGTGCCTTTGCCAAATTTTACTGTTCTGGCTAGCTCTGTCTTCCATTCCCACTGCTGCTCCCTGAACACAACCCCATGAACCTCATCCTCCTAACACCCAGTTCTCAGCTCCTACCATGGTCCTGCTTTGCAGAGCAGATAACAATTTCCAGGCTCTGTGCTTAGGACCTCTGCAGTGCCTGAGGACACTCTTGCCTTCTGTACTCAGGGGAAAATAAAAGGATCGGCACCCATCAGAGTGTGTGAGCAGCATCTTTCCTGTCGGGCAGCTTGGCAAGTGGGCCAGCCTTGGAGGTCTTATTGCTAGGGGAAGCTGGAGCTGAAAAGTTACTGGAGCTTCATTTTTGATCCCTGTACATCGACTTCTGTTCCACAGCAAGGCAAGAAGGCCATATGGAGCATCCCTCAGCTGGTGCGGTCCTCTCTGTACCCACCCCACAGTGCTCCCTGTGCAGATAAAGGGATGAAGGCTCCTCTGGTTCTCTCTGGGGACTCCTCTGCCTTCGATTTCTCTATTGCAGTGTGGCCACAGCCACATGTTCCCCTGCTGGGATTACCCCCTCAGTTATCCAGGTATACTGTTTGTGGGGCTAAGTGGTGAATCACAGCTGAGCTGCTTTAAAAATAGCCATTGGGGTGTGTGTGTGTGTGTGTGTGGAATAACCTTTATTTACATCAGTGTCACCTTCATACAGTTTTCCTTTTGTTACCCCGTTTTTGATGGAAGATGCACACAGGAATGTGTAGATTTTCTGTGTGTTGGAGCGGATTCCTGTTTCTATGACCATGAGATTGTATTTTTGTGGATCAGGACCGGAATGTTCGGCGCACTGTGTCCTGCTCCTACTTTTGCAACCAGCGGGTATCTCTCAGTTTCTCAAAGACCATCTTTAAAGGAAGACGGTTCTAAAACGCAGTGTAGGTGCTGATGACCCCACAGACCGGCTGCATCACACCTGTGCTCTGTGACCCCGGGAATAAGCATGATAGGATGGGGGTCACTTGCCGGGAGAGCTTGGGAGTGCGGTGGACAGTGCCATCCAGTGGTCCTGCCACGGCTGACCATGCAGCGGTAGGAGGTAACGTCCTTTCGTGATGTAGTTTGAGGCGCTCAGCTGCATGTGATGCTTTCCCAGTCCCATTCAGACAAACCTGGGCTGTTCAGCAAAGCCCAGGGAGCAGATTATCCCCCTGAAAACGTCTTCCCCAAGGCCTTGAGTACCTGGCAGTGTCCATCTGGTGTCCCAGCTAAGAGGATGCAGAACCACACATCAGGACTAGCCCTTCGCATCTCATCTCCCCCAGCTCTCGGGGATGGAAGTGGTCCAGGTGACGGAGGGGAAGCAAAATCCAAGTTAACACTCACTAATGTGGTTAATGCCACTGAGGAGTGATAGGAGCATCCCCTGCAAGCAAACCCCCATGCGCTCCTCATGCCTCAGGAGCACAGGGCAAGTGTTTGGGGCAGAAGAAGGCTACAAGAGGAGCCTAGGGTGAGCAGGTAGGGCAGAGAAACACAGCGAACACCTTTGCCAATTGTTTGGAACAAGACTGCTCCTGGAAAAGCCTTGCTCCTTGCGCGATCCTTGGGGGCACAGTACCACCTGCTGGCAATGAGGCGGCAGCAGGGCGAGGGATGGGACGCAGGGAGAAAACCCAGCCCTGGCAGCTCGCTGCTCTCTAGGATTAGAGCAGGACTCAGGCTTGCTCTTCATTGAGTCCGGTTTTAAATAGTTAGGTTGCAAATTTAACCTTTACATCCTTGGAGGGAGAGATGCCCCCCTCGGACAGTCAGAACCACTCTTGTTCATGCTGCCAGGTTTTTCCACCTGCAAAGGGAAGGCAATGGAAATCCCAGAGCAGAGCCCAGTTTACCAAATCTGGGTAAAGGGTTGTTTTCTTGTTAAGCTGTAGCTTAAATAGTAATGTTTTCAACCCTCTTCTTCCCTGGGCTGTGCATTACCTCAACACTTCCTACCCAAATTTTGAACCATAGAATAGTTAGGGTTGGAAAGGACCTTAAGATCATCCAGTTCCAACCCCCCAGCCATGGGCAGGGACACCTCACACTAAACCATGGCACCCAAGGCTCTGTCCAACCTGGCCTTGAACACTGCCAGGGATGGAGCATTCACAACCTCCCTGGGCAACCCATTCCAGTGCCTCAGCACCCTCACAGGAAAGAATTTCCTCCTTAGATCCAATCTAAACTTCCCCTGTTTCAGTTTTAACCCGTTACCCCTTGTCCTGTCACTACAGTCCCTAATGAAGAGTCCCTCCCCAGCATCCCTATAGCCCCCCTTCAGATACTGGAAGCTGCTCTGAGGTCTCCATGCAGCTTCTCTTCTCCAGGCTGAACTTTGTTCTGTTTTCCCTATTCATCTCAGCACAGTGTTTAGCCTCCAAGTCTCCCAGGCTCTACCCCACTTTAATTTATGTGCCTAAGAAATAGCAGATGATTGATTTGAGGCTGCCAATAATTCATTCCAGCTCTCAGAACCCTCAGGTCCAGCAGCTACATTTGCTCTTTCTTCCCTCTTCATGGTTTTCTTGCTCCTGTGCGTTGCTCTTTGTCTTCCTTGGTTGTTTCACTGAGCAGTTTCTGGAGTGCGCAGCAAAAGGAAGCTCTGTGCACTTAGCTCCTATCCCACACAATCTGGCCAGGAAGCTGTGGTTTAAAGCAAACCCAGAGGATTCAAAACACAACTCCTGAAAGCATCTGTTAAGCTACATGGGTACAAATATGATCTAGGACTTGAAATGTGGTCCCACCGGCTGAGGATGGGTAAGGAGCAGAATTTGGTTGTCCTAAACCTGACTCATCTATCAGAATGCACCTGACTGATGGTTTGTGTGTTAAGGTCTTTGGAAATAACTGGTTTTTCATACCTGCAGGATGATCAGCTTGTCCCATTGCAGCACCAGGAGCTGCAGGCACACCAGGGTAACTGGGCAACGGACCAAACTGGAGATTTTGGAGTTGAACTCAAGGCACTTTGGGTAAGGTTCAGCTCACCCAAGCTGAGATGCTGACAGTGCAGGGCTCAGTCCGAGCAGGGGTCTAACACCTAGTTCATGCTGTGGCTGAAGAGTTTGCCTACCAGGCCACATGTGGGTCTGAGACGATCTGGAACCAGCTTGGTGCCCACAGAGCTCTCCATGGACTGATTCAGCTCATTGATTATGCAGAGTATGTCAAAAAAGAGCTTGTGTAAAAGGGTGCTCAGGTCTGCTGCTGGGAGCAGAGAGGGGACAAGAAAGAAGGGGAGAGTGATTCCTCTTCGGGCAGCACCAAGCTGTTCGACTGATTCAGTTTGTCTTGTTGGCATCCTCAGATTCCCCTGTTAGAGCCCAGCAACTCTTCGTAGACTGCTTGAATATGAATTCTGATCATATTCTTTCCATCCATCCAAGACACCTCTTTGGAGGCCCCTCTGAGCTGTTGGCCTTTTCCTAGGACCTTAGCAAGACTGACTGGGTTGGTGTGACCAGGGATGGGTGAGCTCCACTGGGTCCTCCAGGGTACAGGAACTACTTTGACCCTGCTCTTGTCTCTTACCTTGAACAATCATAGAATCATTTGGGTTGGAAGGGAACTTTAAAGGTTCCCTTTAAACATAGTCACATAGTCCAACCCCCTTGCAATGAGCAGGGACATCTTCAACTAGATCAGATTGCTCAGATCCACATCCAACCTGACCTTGCAGGGATGGAGCATCTACCACCTCTATGGACAACCTGTGCCAGTGCTCCATCACCCTCATTGTAAAGGTGTCTTCTTTATACCTAGTCTGAATCTCCCCTCTTTAAGTTTAAAACCATCACCCATTGTCCTCCTGCTGTGCAGGCTGTGCTGGCCCTTCATTTTGACTCTGAATGCTTCATCACTGGACTTCAGTCTCACCAGCCTTCCTGGGTGGCCCAACACACCATTTTATCTGGATGAGTAACGTCAAGAAGGCTCACTTCAACCCGGGCCTGAAGAACATCTGATCATTCCATCTCCTTTTCTTGGACTGCTGCACAGACTTAGAGTGCTGGGGCCTTTTACTAGCAAAGGAAGTGGAAATCCAGGATTTCAGTTTATATCAGGTCCAGACTGGGGTCTAGGTTGGAAAATCCACCATAGCATGGTGAAGGTGGCTGTGCTCACACTGCAGTTCAAAGCACCCCTCACAAAGCTGTTGTGGTGACAGGCAGGCCCTGATGTCTTGTAGTTCAAGACTGCAAGATGTCCTTCAGGTCCTCTAGAGACTCCTGCTGATGTTTCTCACTTTTACCTCTACCCATCTCACATGAGGGCCCACAGGCCACTGGATTCCTCAGCAGTGTCACCCTGCTCTGGCCAAGCTTCTGTCCATTGTGCAAGAGGGTAGATGTAGCTGCTACCTACCGCTAGAGGCGATTGTGGACCCAGCTACTAGACCTTGATCCTATTGTCTCTCCAGGTAAGACTATGCTAGGGAGCCATCACCAGCTACTTGGATCCCATCAGGGAGCAGCGAACATTTCCAAAGGAGTTTCATCAGGTTCCTTTCTGCCTTTTTTCTTCCCAGTTTTGCATATTTCTGATGCTTTGATATGTCCCTTGCTTTCATTTCTGCCATCTCTGTAATTTGAGTTTTCTTTTGATCCACTTCCCAATTTTCCCATTTTTCTGTTTAGATTTTCCAGTTTGGCTCATGCCCAGCAGCGATGCTGTGCAAAGGCAGATTCCTTGGGCAAAGCACAAGAACAGAATGTGCACGTAGAGGCTCTCCTCCTGAAAAACGTCCCAGACACCAAGAATCTGCAGCTTAGGGACTTCCCCAGCCCAAGGTGGTGTTGATGGGTTTAGTAACACTGAGGGGTTTTTCTTCTCCCATAAATCTACTTGATTTCTCCTTAAATTGCATGCAAACATCTGGCTGCTGCGACAGGGTGTATCCTGCAGTCCCACAGCTCCCGGTGAGAGCATCTTGGCTGTGTGAAGAGTGCCATCCAGGGCATTTTGGGGTTGGTTTTGTTATTTTTAAAGCCACCAGCTGGCTTGGTTTAATGCCCCAATAGCTGTAAGTTCTTGTCCACCCTCTATCAGCCACTTGGTCTGGAAGATCCCTATTGTATCCCCATCAGTGGTCTCTTTTCCAAAGTGAAGTACCCCAGCTCACTCAGTAGCTCCTTCTACAGATGCCCTTCTCTGTCTTCAATCAGTATTGCTGTAATTCTCCAACCCTTTCCTAGTTCTGTTGTACTCCTACCTGAGATGGGAGGAGGACTGGATCTCAGCTTAAAGTTCCATGAAATCACACTGCTTATAGACAACAGTTGCTGTTTCTTGCCATTCCTGCTGGCATAAGCTAAGGAAGAACATAAATCTTCCATAAGGGACCAGCTGAGTGTTAGTAAAGCAATGCTTGGGTTAAGATCAGAAGCAGTCGGTGCTCCAGAATATTACCTGTGGTGAGCTGAGGATTTATTTACTCCTTACCCTAAAGCTGATGGGAAAACCACTATTTTCCCTGGATATTGCAACCCAATGGGGCATGGGAGGAGAGATCTGTCTCATGATAGGAGGATGTCTACAGCGTAACTGTCTATATCTGAGCTAATTTCCCACTTTCTCTTTATGGACAATGAGTTTCCAATAGACAATAAGCATTTAATTGAGTACAGCCTTCTACAAAAATATCATCTCAAATCTGCACGGTCACAGTGGAGAGCAGGACATCAGGAATCACTGCAAGAGATCAAGACAGGAAACATATCTGGTATAGGTGCTATTCTGCTCTCCTCGTTGACAATGAAGGAGAATCAGAGCAGGGAAATGTGATGAAGATAACCAAAGGTGGTGAATGATGGCATTACTAAAGGAGGGCTACAGCTCTTCAGGTAGAAGTTCTGGGCTCTGTCAAAGGGATGAATGCAATTCTTACTCGGGCAGTTGCCAAGCTGCCCATGGCTGTGATTCCTAACCACAGGCAGGGATCACTCACTACTTGAGCAGTCCAGGCACACTGAACTGGACTGGAGTTAGGATGTTTGGTGCGGTCCAGGTAAGCCCACTGACACTGCTGTGAGAGAGGAGTTCTTTGGTTCTCTTGAATCCCTTAAAATATCTTTCCTCCAAAATCTTACAATATATGTCTTTTTCTTGTGAATCAAATAAAGTTGGGTGCAATTCAGTGAAAAGCTCCTTGAAATGCCATAGATAAAGACTATGTAAACTATGGGTGTGAAATAATGTAGATACTTGCCCAAATGGCTATAGGAGAGTGAACAGAGCAAAAAGCAGTTGACCCAGAAAACTATTTGGTTGAGCAGAAATACGGCCATTGTGGCAAATGCCCCTAAAAGTGTTTTCAAAACAGCACAGATCAAATCAGCTCTGAAATAAATGAATGTAACTAGAGCGAGACCTACAACGTCAAGTCCTGAAGCATCCCTACCAGGAACTGGGGTAACGCAACATGCCAGGACAGAAAACAATTCTTCTTTTTCCAGTTTTTTATGGGTTTCATTGGCTTATGAACTCCATGGCGAAGCCTAATCCTGGGCCTTGCACTGTGCAGTGGAACAAGCAGAGCTGTTAAACACTCTTCTCACCATACAGGTCTCAAGTGCCCTTGCTGCTCTCCTATTTTCAACTACTTTCCCTTTCACTGATGTATTAAGCTCTGCTCCTTCAAGGTCCTCAACAGATCCGAGCCTCAGCCCTGCCTCTGGCAAAGCATTTCCCACTCTTGCTGTCAGCACGAAGCATTACTTGACCCATGCGCTAAGGCACCCATATCCCTGCTTCATGGCTTGTTTCATGCCCACCTCTACAACCAACTTGTCTTGGTCAGCATCTCTCCTGACACCTTCCTCTCTGCTTCAGACACCAGGGAAAAGGCCCTGCTACAGTGGCTCCCCAATAAGCCAAGAAGGAAGAGAGGTCTGGGGTCAAGACGACCGCTCCTGTTGTCCCCTGTGCTGAAGGCTTAATGCCCTTGTAGCAGGGTTGTGCAGGCAGGAGGTGGGACAGCTCAGCTCCACCATCCAGGCAGGTTATAGAGATGCCCTACCCTGGGAAAGTGCCATGTGTAGGCAAATAAGAAGCAGCAGCCCAAGCACACCCTGGAGACCAACACTGGTGTCGGTAACAGAGAACAGGTCTCAGTGTTCCCTCCCCATCATGAGACATTTGAGGATGCAGCTGCAGGGATGGGAGCCCTTACAGGTCCAGTTGGAGTTCCCTAAGTGTGACTGGGAAGTGCTGCGTTTCACAACCTTGCACACACCTCTACACTGTTTGCAAGGCAAACCTTATGAAGGAGGGTGTGAAAGGCAGCAGTGCACCACCAGCTCAGCAAAACTGCCGTTCTCACTTACTGCTTGGGCGGATTGGCTTCATTGGCTACCTGCCTATCTGGAGCCCTACCACGTACGTGTCTCCATAGTCCTCTGATTTTATGGGAGTGTTTTCAGAACACGGGGATTAAACCTCCCTAACATTTGTCTCAATGGACACTGGGTTCTGGTTATTTGTTGCCGAGTTCCTCTGTGAAAGTGCGTAATTGCATTTGAGAGGATCAGGCTCGGCATTAAATAGTGCCTACCCTGCAGGGTCGTGCATCCGTAAGACAAATGCCCAGAAAGGTGTGGACATCTGCATCCTTGGAGGTCTTATAGGACAAAGACACAACCATCCTTGTCTAGGTTTGACAGCAACTGCCTAGGGACAGGAGGATGGTCTAGAGACCTCCAGAGGGTCCTTCCCACCGACTTTTCTATGAGATGTCTGCTTGTGCAATGCATGTTTGGTTATATATGTCTGTGAGAGCATGCTCTGTGCATGGGATCTCCCTGGTATGTCCATGAACATTAGAGCAGTGAGCCTAGGCAGAAGCAGAAATAGGTCAGGTGTGTGCTGGGTGCCCAGGCACCGCAGGTGCCTCCTTAGTTTTTTCCTTAACCCACCGGTTTAGCTGTATAACCGGGTGCCCGCAGCTGTCAAAGGCGGCAGTAAACTTTGGCAGCAGGATATTCCCTATATACTGTTCCATATGGCACCGTCGAGCATCCCGAAGCTGCCACGGGGACTGCCAATGCTTGTCCCCCGCGCCCCGCAAGGATGGAGGGACCTGGTGGGGCGCGACCCAGCACGGAGACCCTGAGGGCTCTGGGGGCCAGCGGGTCCTCAGGGAGCCCCGGGGGTGCCCGGCGGCTGTGGGACGAGACGGGACGGGAGGAGGGGGCCGCCCCGCCTCCCGCTTAAAGAGCCGCGGCGCCGGGCGGCCGCGCAGTGAGCTGCGGAACGGCACCGCCCGGCACCATGCCCTGCGCCTTCGGCCGCATCCTCATCATCAGCATCATCCTCCTCCTTCCGCCACCCACCGCCGCCTACTTCGGGTCAGCACCGCCCGCGGGGATCGGCCCCTGGCGCCGCCTCCGCGCAGGGACCCGGGGAGAGAGCGCGGAGGGTCCGCGGGACAGTGCAGGGATGGGGGGGGGGGGAACGCGGAGGGTCCGCGGGACAGTGCAGGGATGGGGAGGGAGCGCGGAGGGTCGGGGGATGCTGTGCTGCTCCGCGGCTGCTGCGCCCTTGCGCGGGTGCCTGTGAGCGGGGTCCGGCGGGGAGCTGTGGAGTTTGAAAGGGCTGGGAGAAAGGGTGCTGGGTGTGAGCGCCGCGGAGAAACGGGACAAGGAAAGGCCAACGTGTGGGCAGCGGAACGCAGGGACGGGCTGGAAGATGCTGGGAGCAACCGGGATCAAAACTTGCTTGCTTGAAGCGCGCTCCGTTTCTGTTCAGGATGCGAATTAGCCCCGGCTGGTTGCAGGCTGTGACACCCCGCTCCAGGCTGCTTCCCTGGAGGGAAGAAGGTGGGAGGAGGGAGGCCGGGCTCAGCAGAGAGGTCTGGGTGACATGTGGGTGCTGCGGGGCTCAAAGCCAGCCCAGGGCCAGAGGGTGCGCTGGGGCGCAGGGAGGCAGAACTGATGCTTCAGCCTGGATAGGGTGCAGGATAAACCTGGGCACGACCGCTCCTGGGTGCGTGTCCTCCCCTCACATTTCAGGTTGTTTGGGTTAAAGGCAAAGGTGGGGTTTTAATAGGTTGGGTCAATGCAGAACTTCCCGTGGAGACGGGTTTTGGTTTGTTTTCTCAGTCAGCTGCTTCTCAGGGAGGTTTTTCAGACTCTCTTGTGCTAAGTAGGGCTGTTAGTGCTCATCTCCCAGGGAGTGTAGGGGAGCTGCAAATACCCATGCATTCAGACACTGCTGTGAGTGATGGTAACACCCAAGACAGATCTGAAGGGTCTTGGTCCCTCCCTACTGATCCTCCCATCAGGTGCCAGACACCTCTTACATTTGCTGGCAAGTATCTGTAGGCTTACATAGGGCAATGATTGGTATTTCATTTCTGCTGCAAAGCTTCCTTAAACCAGATGGATTTTAAGTTAATTAATTGTATTGTTTAGCCTAACTCGTATCTAAGCACCTGCTGCCAGGGGAGGACCCTACCTTTCTTGGTCATTCATGGTGTGTATGTACACATGCTCTACAAAGGAGCTGGCTTGTGGTGAGTGTTTGGCTTTCCAGCTACAGGGACACGTGCGCAGGGTTGTAGTTAGTGGAAGTGAATGTCTCTGTGCCCTCCTCTCAGATAACTAACACAAAGTGGTCCCTGACTATTGCTCAAGCTCTTAAAGCAACCTGACTGATTCTTCATCTTGTGACAAGGATGTGTTTGATAGGAGCTGCTTCCTGGGCATGAAATCTGGCTGTGCTGCCTCTTGATGGTGCCTAGCTCAGGATCTGAGGCTGCAGTTCCACTTCTGAAAGGTGTTTTCCTTGAGGGGTTTGTCACAGGGCTGCCCTGCGTATTCTCACCTCTCCACTGAAAAATCACAAGGAAACCGAAGTCTAAGAACTCATTGGGTGCTTGGTGGTGATGAATAATGTGATCCATGGGTGCTTACTTTGAGCCCATAGACATAGAGGAACTCCAGTATCCAGAAGTCCTGATGTGAATGCCTGATACAGCTTAGTTTGGAAGTATCTCGCATCTAAATTACTACTGAATTAGAGGGGACCTTAGGCCCTGGTGCAGCAGTTCACCTCTAAGTTCTGCCGAATAGGAGAGACTTATGCACAGGAGCCAGATCTTTGCTTTCCAAACACTTAACTGAGGAAACCTCTGAAGATCTAATAAAAGGTGCAGGAGGCTTTTGGGTGCCAATCTGCAAAGAGAGGACCTGAGCCCTTTCTGTTGCATACAGTGGCTTTGGCAAAGGTGAGATACTGCTGTTTGAAAGTAGTGAAAATGCCAAGTTCGATTCCATCAGGACCAAGGTAAGGCAAGGAGAGCCCAGGGTAGTCCAGCAGAAACGGTCCAAGGGCCGAGCAAGGATGAAGATGATCTATAAATATACAGAATTAAGCCTTGCCATACTTAACACAGCCTTACACTGGTGGCAGCTGTGGGCAGACCTTGGAAGAGCACATTCCCATCACCTGGGGTTGTTAGCTATCTGATGTCAGTGCACTGGCTATGCTTGAGCAGACCTTGAACTGCCAATGCTGGCTCCACAGAGGGGTACATTGGAGCCTACAGGAGAGGGGGAGAAAATAAGCTTTGCATGAAGTGTGGTCCGGCTGTTGTTCAGGTGGTGTTGGGCTTGCCTGGCTCGTTAGATGCAGGACCCCAGGGGTGGCTGTCTCCCTGGTACACAGGCAGTGTACCCCTCTTGACTTCCTTCGTGCTTGCTTTGTTTCCACCTTTGCTTCAGTCTCCCCCATGCTGCAGCCCCTCTAAGGTATTCCCTCCTCATCCTAGCAGTGCTTTTGCTTTCAGGATCCTTGGGTGGGAATCTCTCTACACCTCACTGAAAGCTCTCAGCCTCCTGTTGCCTTCTTAGGGGCTGGGTTTCACGAAGTGGAAAGTAGTTTAGGTTGTGCTGGAGGGCAAAGAGCTCCTCAGAGGGTGTAAGAGGATCTCTTCCCAGAGTTAGGGCAGAATACAGAAGAGACCCAGCTCAGGTGGGATGTTGTTGGATGGGCGGGAGTCACAGACTTGGTTAAAGCCTTCTCCTGGAGAGACCTCCATGGAGCAGGCTGCAACATGTCTCATTCATGGCCCAGTCTGGCCTGTGCAATGTAGGCAGCCAGGTCTGCTGGAGCCTTCCTTTGTAACTCGTCATTGAGTACCTGTGGTAGGTACAGAGGCACCAGGCTTCCATGTGCTGTCTGCCTTCACAGCTCCTCTTAATTCAGCCTACCTGTGTCCTCTGGAGCTAGTTCTGCTCCGTGAAATTCAGTGACACAACTGTTGCTCATTTCATGATGGAAGGGGCCCTTAGAGAGTAAAAACAACACATGGTTTGCAGGTCTATTGAAGCTTAGTTCTGAAAAGAGCTTAATATGTTAAATGACATCTTAATGTAAATAAGGGTACCTTCAAAAATGCTGTCCTCACCTGTATGCCCCTGGTATACAAGATAGAAGGATATCCTTGCATCCTTCTGTCCACCCCCTGTATCCCCTAGAGGGATACCCCTGTATCCTTCTAGAGATGTTGAGTAAGCTTTGGGTTTCATCGTTAGCCCAGTTACCTACATTCCTATGTTTGCTTTGGTAGCTGTTATTGAAGCATGTCCCTGATGAACCTGCTACCAACAGGGTCTCTGCTGTCCAGTTCTGACCCTGGAAAGATTTCTGAAGGTGTTTCTGATAAAACAAGTACTTGTATTACTTCCAGGCTGAATAATCCTTCCTCCAAGTACAGTATATCAGGAGGGTTTGTTACAGCATCTTCCTTTGCATTCTCAGAGACACGCAATGCTGGGATGTTTAAAGAGTGTATTAACAGAAAGAGAGCAGAAATGGAGAAGGAAGGCAGCTTTCAGATGAGACTTGAAAAGACAGAGTCTGTAGTGATTGTCACAGCAGAGCCAATGTGTGGCTACAGATGCATTGAATAGGTAAAGGCTTTTCACAGATGCTTTTTGCTTATCTTCCATTCCCAGATCCTCTTTAGTCACTGTGTCAGGGTATCAGGCTTCCTATAAAATCGTCCCATTGAATGTGGAGTGTTTCATGTTAGGAGCGTGGCCAGCCCCAGAGTTAGACTGAGTTAGATCTCCCATGGAATGATCAACCAGACTGCTGTCCTGCTCTGGCTGTGCAGCAGCAGGCAAGGCACTGCCCTGAAATCAGGAGCTACATGGAGATGGTTCAGTGACTGAGGCAAGAGGGGGAAGGATATAAACCAAGGATGTCCAGTCTGTGGGGGCACAGAGCAGGTATGGGTGAAGAACCCAGTGCAGTTAGAGTGAACGGGTGCATACGCACTGATTGCAATAGTTCCCAGCTAAATCCTCGTGCCATACCTCTCGTCCCGAACCAGCCATCTCTTCCAATGGAAGAATTTTATATGCTGTTCCCTGTGGAGTTTAAGGAGAATTGGTTTTTTAAAAGGAGGCTATATCTGGATACATCATCTGCTGCTGTTCCCAAAAAGGGTTCACAGCAAGCAGAAAAGCTCCTTGCAAAGGATTCCAACTCGTAACCTCACGTAAACCTCACCTGAGATTTTAATTCAAGCCTTTTTTCTTTGTGAGGAGCAGAAAGCTTGACAGCAAACTTGGAGGGTCGCAGGTATAAAGAGGGTCTGGAATGACAACTCTGATGGAGAAAGGTAAAACACCTTTGAGAGCAATAGTTTATCCCAAGATGCTTCTTTGGGGATTTCTTCCACCTTCTCTGCAGACAGCAGGTGGTACAAAGCATGGAAGATCATTCCCTACAGTCAAGGCACTACAACACTGCTGCTGGCCATCCATTTGTCCAGGGATGAATATTGAGGATGAAATAATGTTGCTTCTGAAAGGATTAAAACTCTATTCCACTGAGTTGCCAGGGAGAAAGTAGAGCCGAGGACCTATTGTGCACTGCAGTGGCCTTGATTTGATCTGTCATTGTCCCATATTCTCTTTCACCTCTCCTGAATGCTTGTTGCAGTTATCTGTGGGGTGTAGATATTTCTGTGGAACATGAAAGGCCCATGAAATCAGATATGGAGGACTGTTGTGGCTCCCTTTGATTTTTCTCCTGACTTGGGAGAGGTAGAAAAGGCATATTTTTAGGGATTTTTAAGATCTTTCAGATCCAGAGGACACTGGGCATTGCACAGGAACAGGCTCTCATTAAAAGTTTCTTAAGCAGCTGGAATGTGGCTGGAAGGAGATTAAAGGAAATAGATGAATTTAGCAAAGTGCTTAGGCAGAAAAGGAGGGAGAAATAAAAGTTGGAGATCCTTATTGTTCTTTCAGATTGCTAGCAGGTGTGCATTAATTCAAAGAGTTTATTTTCTTTTTTTTGCCATACGATCTGTAGATAATAAACCCTAAATCATCTAAAATCAATGCGCAGTTTGCCTAACTGCAAATATCTGCATATTTTCTATTTAATCTCGTAAGAATGTTCTCATACTGTGATGCTGATCTGATCCCATGGTAGTTTTACCATAACAAAACACAGTTACAGTCAGAGTTTGCAAGGGTTTGCTTTTATGGGTAATCTTAGCTGTGCTTGTTGGGACTTTGAGAGTGGCTTCTGCTCCCAGCTTTGCCACTGGACCTTACAATCATTGAATAGTTTGGGTTGGAAAGGACCTTAAAATCATCCAGTTCCAACCCCCCTGCCATGGGCAGGAACACCTCACCCTAAGCCATGTCACCCAAGGCTCGATACAACCTGGCCTTGAACACTGTCAGGGATGGAGCATTCACAACTTCCCTGGGCAACCTATTCCAGTGCCTCAGCACCCTCACAGTAAGGAACTTCCTCCTTATGTCCAATCCAAACTTCCCCTGTTTAAGCAAACTTGGGCAACTCCTTTTATTTCTCTGCCTCCTGACCTAAATTGAAAGTTACCTGAGCCACTGGTTTTGAGAGCAGTGTCTGTGCGCTGATCTGATGGAATGAATCCCGATCTCTGTAGGAACTTGTTCCTAATTATGGAGGTGTGAGTGCATCTGGGGGTTGTAGGCTACTGCGAGAGTGAAGGCAGAAGTGTTGTGAGGTTAGATCAGCTGAATTGTGCTATAATCCCCATGCCTGGGTAGACTGGACGGACTACAGAGAGATCTAGACATCTAACTCGGAAATAGATGTTTAAAATATCAAGTATGTGGAGGACTAAAATTGCTTGCACCATGAAAGAGCCATGCTTTTACAAGGAGCCCGATAATGGTGCAGAGGTGAGGAATCTCACTTCCTACACTGCCTTTGGGAACTGCTTGTTTGGCATCGTACCAGCTTGCTACCTCATGTCCATCTCCAGCTGGCTGGGTTTGCTCAAGCACTGAAAGTGATGGGGAGTCGCTGCACCGCTGGTGGGGATGCCACAGCCAGGTGTCTTTGTGGATGTGCTTCAGAGATTGCTCCTGCTTGCATCCCTCCATATCCACCCTTCCTGCTCTGACTCCCACAGTCACTTTGAGGAGCAGCATAGCCCAGTTTGCCTGACTGAGAGAGAGGAACAAGAAGGAACTGGCTCATCCGTTTGTCCACATTGAAGTGCTTGTGGACTTGCAAAGAAAACAGCAGGGCTTGGAGGAGGGAAGGCGTAGTCTGAAAATGCTCATATTGGGGGTGAGATGTGTCCAAAAGTAGATTTTTTAGGATGTTTCCATTTCTCTGTTTATTTTCTGGGTGGGGGTTGAGGCACTCTCCAATTCTTACCTGTTTGGTAATAAGGAGAGGCACTCCTGATCAGTTTGTGCAAATGCAGGACTGTTCCCAGGTTGTTTGCATCAGAGTAAATTAATTTCTCTGTGTTTTCAAGCAGCCCAAAGATATTAAGGGAGATAAATTTTGCAAGGGACGGACTCTTCACTCTTGCTGTGAAGAGTGAAACCATTTGTCTCAAGTTTGTGACATTTTTCAGCTGAATTACATATAAATACATACACGTGCTTTGCTGTGGCATTTGGAAACACATTTTTAGTTGAGCTTTCCTTTATTTTCTTCAGTACTAAAATGTTTTCCAGCAAAAGATGTGTTTTCCCTAGAAAGGTGGTCATTGATCATGTCTCCTTCTTGGTCTTAGAATCATAGAACAGTTCGGGTTGGAAAGGACAGGGACACCTCACACTAAACCATGGCACCCAAGGCTCTGTCCAACCTGGCCTTGAACACCACCAGGGATGGAGCATTCACAACCTCCCTGGGCAACCCATTCCAGTGCCTCAGCACTCTCAGAGTAACTTCTTCCTTATATCTAACCTAAACTTCCCCTGTTTAAGTTTGAACCCATTACCCCTTGTCCTATCACTACAGTCCCTACTGAAGTCTTCTGTAGCTGTGTCTAGTAGCATGGTACCGGTGCCCACCAAACCCTGGAAGGACGTGGTTCATGCTTTAAGGAGTTAGCACAGAGGTGTAGCACTACTGAATAAACCAAATCTCTGTATGAGACAGTGAATGTACTGAGAAGGGAGCAAAGCTGCAGGGTGTGAACGTGTCCTCTTCATGGAGTCAAGGAAACTTCCCACCAGAGGTTGCTGGTGACAACACAAGTGCATTTTCTCTTTCTCCCCACAGTGTTAATCTTTGGCTTGGTGTGTGGTGGAGACGGGATAGTAGATCTAGTCAATCTGTATTGGTTAATCTTCTGGTAAAAAGAACCCTGAACATCAGCTTTCTGAATGTCCTTCCCTCCCATCACCTTTTTCCTTCTAGGATTGCCGTCCTCCATCACTCACTGCCTTTTCTGCTTCCTTTCAGCTTGACCGGGAAAGAAGCTCTGACCCACTTCCCATCCCTGGGACCCTCCACAAACGCTGCCCAGGGGAAGGTGCACATGAAGCAGTGTGACTTGCTGAAGCTGTCCCGCAAGCAGAAGAGGCTGTGCCGGAGGGAGCCTGGCTTGGCAGAGACCTTGCGGGATGCCATCCGGCTCGGAGTCATGGAGTGCCAGTACCAGTTCCGCAGTGAGCGCTGGAACTGCAGCCTGGAGGGACGGACCAGCCTGCTGAAGCGAGGTACAAGGTAGTCTTTTGTTTGCAGTATAAAATCCCACTTGGTTCTGTAGCCCCTGGAATATACATATTGCTGAGCCTGGAGAAGAGAAGGCTCCTTAAGGGGAGACCTCAGAGCAGCTCCAGTGCCTCAAGGGGCTGCAGGAAACCTGGAGAGAGGCTTGGGACAAGGGCCTGTAGGGACAGGTCAAGGGGAATGGCTTGAACCTGCCAGAGGGGAGACTGAGATGAGCTCTTAGGCAGAAGCTCTTCCCTGTGAGGGTGCTGAGGCGCTGGCACAGGGTGCCCAGAGAAGCTGTGGCTGCCCCATCCCTGGCAGTGTTCAAGGCCAGGTTGGATACAGGGGCTTGGAGCAAGCTGCTCCAGGGGAAGGGGTCCCTGCCCGTGGCAGGGGTTGGAGCTGGAGGAGCTTTGAGGTCCCTCCAACCCAAAGGAGGCTGGGATCCTATGATCTCAAATTAAGCAAAGTGGGGCAGAAACCAGGGAGTGCAGAGCATCTGTTTTTCCTAAGAATGGCAGCTGTACAGTTTGGGCCCTTTGGTAACAAAATAGGTCTCCTCATCTTTCCTGCACAGTTTATCACAGATTGAAAAGTAAAAGGAAATTCACAGCCTTGGCTTGTGGATTTTGTTCCGAGGGTAGAGTTTCCTAGACTTGCCATCTTCCTGGGTTGTCAAATGTGGATGAAACTGAAAAAATAAGGGTTCATGCTTTACGTCAAGGGTCATTTTAAGAGAAGACTCTTTTTAGCTCTTAGGATATCACTGTGTGTAAATCTTTGCTGTTCTCAGATACAGAATTTAATGCTAATTTTCTGTTAGAAAAAGCTGTTTATCAGCATTGAGGCATTTCAGTGCATGTTGACAAATATCTCCTAAGACTCTTTCACACTGATTTGGAGTTTGTGCAGTTCAGCCAGACTGGGCAGAAAATACACTGGCTTCTCTTCACCAAATGCTTTAGAGGATGAAAATGTCCTATAAATTCTCTATTTGAGGTAGGAGGGAGCATAATAAATCCTTCAAATTGCGAGAACTTGAGAAAAATGGAATGAAGACAGACCCCGAAATTTCCTGATACAAGCTCCCAGAGCATGCAGATGCACTTTGTTAAACCTGTCTGCAGCCAAGCAGCGCCTGGCTGCCTCTTACCGTTTCTGCTCTTCATTAATGCTTAGTAGCATTTACTGTTACAGTCTTCAGTACTAATGGAGTTTCAGACCTTTGATAATGTTTAGCAGCTTAGGTTTTTCAAAAAGGGGCTGAATAAGCCACTATTAACTTTGATGAAATGAAAACGTTAATTTTAATTAGCAGTGGGATCGCAACTTTTTAACATTTCCATTTAAAATTATCAGATTTTCTTAAATTCTACATTTATATTTTAGTAAACCAGCACATACAACATCAAATTTACCTCATTGCAGGGCTCTATTGTGGCTTTTTTAGTGCACTGTGGAAGAAGCAGTTTGCGATCATGTTGAGTGTCTTTCTGACATCTGTACCTTCATCAACCTCAAAGAACTTGAAAATGACAATTGAATAATCCTCATCTTCAAATAGCTGGAAAACATTTCATTATCTCCTGGTGGCATGCCTTAACATTTCCAGGGACTCCTGACTGACAAAAATAAAATATCACCTGTAATTTAAAACCTGTTTTGGCAGATGAGGAGAAGGGTTTGAAAACTTTTATTACACAATCTTAAGGATCAAATGATGATTTAATACAGAAAAGTATGCTGTGTGCATTTCCTATATGAGAGGGCAGTTGGCTGGAAGCAATTATTAGCTCTCGTTTTCCATTACCTTGCAAACAGGCTGGTTTCACAAAGAACATGAACGCTTTCAGCTAACACTTTTGATCTGGTCCTCACGTATTCCTACTGCTGTCTTGCTGCTGCCTTGAAAATTGTTGGTCGGACAATGGGCTATGCTCCTTTCACACAAAGAGTGATGGGGACTTTTAAAAATGATTAAATCATGCTATATTGCCATGGTGTTGGAGAAAGCGTGAGGAAAACCACACACTTTTTAAGTGTCTTTGGTTCTATGAGGGCAAGAGGGGAAAAAAATCATGCTCAGTGAGATGGTTCATTTTTGTAGTAGGTGAAAACTTAACTTACAGTCACAGCTGAAGCACTAGCATATCTGATTCGGATCACAAATGCTTTTCCTGCTTCTAGAGATGCCACCATCTTTTTTTCTCCTATTTAAATCTTTCTAGTAAGAAACAAAGAAAAAAAGCCAGACTTTCTGGGTTTTGAAATGCCAGCTTTGTTATTTTCACATTTCTTGTTTTATACTGACACTCCTCTAGATACAATTGGAAAGTCCTTTTCCATAACCTACAATCCTTCTGTGACCGAAGGGTATTACTCTTCACTGATTCATGCAAAATTGCCCCGTGCTCCTTCTCCACTGCTTTAAAAATCCATGGAAATAGTTAGATTTAAATGTATTCTGGAGACACATTTCATCTTGTTGCACAATGGTGGCTGGTGTCTTTATAAAAAGAAATGGTGAATTTTTGTTTCCAAGGTGTATCAGAAAGGCAGTCGATTGCTGTTAGAGTCAGGTAAGAAGTATTTCATCTCAAACAACATGGACATTTGGGGGAAATAAATACCTATAATAAAGACAGCTCAAATCCAGCCACTCAGAAAAAGTCTTTCTGGAGAGATGAGCAATCTTTCCATGCATTAATCCATTTCTTCCCTTCACGTTGGTTATTCTTTGACCTTCAAGCAGTGATTTCTTTGATGTGATGAAGAATCTAGGAGTGGTACAAAGCAGGGTCACTGACACAGAGATGGAGAGCTTCCAATCGTGGAGATTTTGAGAACTCAGCTGGACACAGCCCTGAGCAACTTTGGCATTGGAGTTAGCCCTGCTTTGAGCAGGAGGTGGTACCAAAGACCTTGAGAAGGCCTCTGGGCTCCCCTGTTTTGCTTGGTTGGGTTTGGATTTTTGTTCCTATTTCTCTTCTTTTTTTTCTTCTTTTTTTTCTTCCCCAGAGATGTCTCTTCCACTTGGTCTGAAATGCTCACACAGTCTTTAGTGTAGCATTGTAAAATCTTTGCCCTTGAGCATCTTCCTTTGGCAGAACCACCATATGGCTAAGCTCCTTCTATTCTAGTTTTCCTTGTGGTCTAGATCACACCACACCACAGAACAGTGTCTTGCCATTGCAGCAAACATCCTTCTGTATTTATAGGCAGCTGAGCTAAGAAATAATTCCAGAGAGCTCAGGGGAAGAGTTGGACATGTGCAAGGTCCTACCAGAGGGAGCTGGTTTGCTTCAGCATCTTGAAATTCAACTCTGATGGACGTTTGTGACCAAAGTGCCCAGGAAAGTCATCTGCATTTGGATGCTCTCCCCTTGCACTGAGTGTTTAGGATTTCATTTGGTCACTATCAACACAGTCAATGGGGTCAGGAGAGTGACTCATCCCTAAAACAGACCCTGAGAGCCTGGGAATCCACTCCAGGCTCCACTGGCTGTGGTGGCAAGATCTCCACTGACATAGTGGGTGGATAGATACGCAGGACTCATGGAGAAACCTCTATTTAGATCCTCTCAAACCATGCTTGTTGAAGCTGATTGCTGCTCATTTGTGCTACGTCCCACTAAAAATCCAGCTTCAATAGCTGCTCTGCTGCTCACTGTTACCCCACAAGGACCGTTCAGTGTTTCCTTTACTCATGTGGCTTGTGAATTAAACAATTAAATGGTGACCAATCCCTTATGAAAAAGTAGAAGGAATCATCTTAGACTTTTCAGACAAGCATTTGGCAGCCTGGTGACATTGACCCTTTGCCATAAAAGGAGGTTTGGTGGGAGGAGAAGAAGGAGACGATTTGGAAGTATGCTTGTTATCTTCAGTTACTGCTGTCTGCAGTGGCCTGACCACAAGCAGTGGTCTCTGATTTCAAGTGGGTTGAAACCTGACCAGCAATTACATGGAGTGCCACAGGAGAAACCAAACCATCACTGCTCAGAAATAGCAGAAGCAGTGTGGTATTCCACAAAGTCAGATTTAGCAGGGTATGTGGAGCTGACTGGTACTGCTAGCTTTATATGGTATGGGAAAGAGTTTCCAAAATGCTCTCCTCTCTTTTGGTATGATTTAGTGACATTTTTTCATTATTCCTCCAGTACCCCAGGAGATCTTATAGGGAATCATCAGCCAGAGAGCTTAGTTGCAAGTTACTTGCCCCAGTGACACAGCAACTAAAATGGTGAGGCAGGAAGCAGTTATATTGATCTCCTTGACCGCCACCTTTTCTTGACTCTCATCCACATCCATACTGTTGCTAGATCTTTCCTCTAAAACTCTGCAATTCCAAAGAGCTCCTGTGAAGTCTATTTTGAAGTTCCTAATGCAGCCTCTCCATCGTGTTCATGATTAGTCAATTTTTCATTCTTCTTACTGATAGCTATCAGAACTCTTTGTCCTGTTCTCTGCTCAGATTTATGGTGACCTCACTCAGATCTCAGCAGTCAGTGGTCTCATCTATTATTACAGCTGGATGGGAATTCTTTGAGGGAACAGAATGATGGAAAGATTTGATGTTGGACTGGATGAATTCTAGACGTGCCTTCCAACCTCTGCTCAGAGGGCTAACTCAAGACTAGATCAGATCTCTGTGGTTTCCCATGTGGAATTTTCCAATGTGGAATGTTCTTTTGCTTCAATGTGTTTTCTTCCCTGCAACATACATGCAGGAGAGTTGTCCTTCTTGCCCATGATATCCTTCAACATGGAACCTTTCCAGTCAAACTACAAGTGCTTTTTCCATACAAAATGTTACTGTGCTAGCACAGTCTCAATTACAAATATTTTAAATAACAGGTCAGATTTTTAACATATTTTTCAGTATCTTCTAAATATTTCCTGATTTTAAGCCCCAGCATGGTTTCAGTGTCTGTCTTCCCACCTATCAGCTCTGTGGTGAGCATGAGGACAAATGGAGTTTCATGACTGCTGCTTTTTGCAGTTGAATGTTCTCCCAAGACTATGTGGCTGTTGCCACCCATCCCTTCATTCATGAGTGGTCTCCTGTCATCATACTGAATCAGTCACAGCCACCAGGTGAGGCTACATCAGCTACTTCAAACATGATGTTCAGTTTCTCTGCTAGGCATGGTGTGCAGTTAACGGAAGAGTTTTGTCCCTTTGTGTTTCTAAGTCTTGTGCTTGATTTTAGCTCATGGACTAAGGAGGGCCGCTGGGGTGGATGAACACTTTATTTTGCCTTTTCTGCTCCTACCTTCTCCTAATGCTTCTCCTGTGCAGGTTTTAAGGAGACTGCCTTCCTCTACGCCGTATCCTCTGCTGCTCTCACCCACTCCTTGGCCAGAGCGTGCAGTGCTGGGCGCATGGAGCGCTGCACCTGCGATGACTCCCCAGACCTGGAGAATCGCAAGGCCTGGCAATGGGGAGTCTGTGGAGACAACCTCAAATACAGCACCAAGTTCCTGAAGAAGTTCTTGGGGCAGAAGAGGATTGGCAAAGACCTGCGGGCCAAGGTGGACATCCACAACACCAACGTCGGCATCAAGGTGAGGAGCCGCACTAGCAGGGCTAGAATGAAGTTAGGACTCGGTGCAAGTCTTCTAAGCCATCATCAGCTAAGGCTGTTTGTGAGAGGGCTATTCATGGCCCCTACTCACAAATCAGACCTGTCTACCTCTGTGTCATGGACCTTTCAACACTGAGAGCTTCCTGGAAAGACTTCTGTACTCTGGGGTGAGGAGTTGCATGTTGAGTGGTAGAGTAGCATCCTGTCTCCTCTAGTGGTATCAGGGGCTGAGTGACAGCAATGCACAGCACGGTAACAGCTGTAAAACTCAATGGCTGAGTTAATTCATGGACATAGGGAGTTTTGGGAAGAGCTAAAGCTTCGGAGATGGTGAAGTTGACACTCTTGAGACCAGGTCTGAGTTTAGTTTTTCCTCCATAAAATGGGAATAATAATAAATACTGAATAATACCAATAAAACTGAGGTACTTCCAGTCTGTCTGCAATCGGAGGTGTTGCCTCTACCCAGAACTAGGCTTATGGTCCTGGCAGATAATGACTACCCTTTCCATTCCTCATCAGGCTGTGAAAAATGGTCTCAAAACCACATGCAAGTGCCACGGTGTCTCTGGCTCATGTGCTGTCCGGACATGCTGGAAGCAGCTTTCTCCTTTCCATGAGATTGGGCGACTGCTGAAGCTGCGCTACGATGATGCCGTCAAGGTCTTCAGCACCACCAACGATGCTGTGGGACACTCGGAGCTGGCTGGCCCCCAGAGACACAGCCATTCGCCCAAGCACCCTGCTTCACCCCGCTCTACTGACCTGGTGTATGTGGAAGATTCCCCTAGTTTCTGTCGTCCCAGCAAATACTCCTTGGGAACTGCTGGGAGGACCTGCTCTCGGGAAGGCAACTGTGACAGCATGTGCTGTGGACGAGGCTATAACACCCAGAGCCGGCTGGTTACCTTCTCTTGCCACTGTCAAGTGCAGTGGTGTTGCTATGTTGAATGCCAGCAGTGCATGCAGGAAGAGGTTGTCTACAGCTGCAAGCAGTAAAGACAGTGCTAGAGGGTCAAGGCAAGTCCTAGAGCACAAGGAAGCAGTAGGGAGGGAGAGATGTGATTCTCTGCTGTGGGGTGAGGGCAAAGGCAAGCACCAAAAATGTCCAGTGCTCCTGTTATCTCAATGTTGAGATCCTCCAGTCTGGGGAGGACTCCTGTATGAGGGGTGAAAACCAGAGGTTTTGTGAGCTATCAGATCAGGAAGCAGGGTCAGAGAGTGGGGGTAACGTGGGGACAGCAGAAACACTGACGCAGTCAAAAATACCTCTCTTGAGCTAAAACTTGTACTCTGGTCTGCAGGAACATCCCCTCCTCCATCTCTAACTTGTGCTTATGTAAATGCATTGGGGTGGTGAAACTGAAATTCTGAGAGCTTGAATTAAGGGGCCACGGAAGGAACTAACCAGAGACTGGATCCTGATGTAGCAGAGCCAGCTGCGTTCCTGCACCAAGGCAAAATGACTCTGGCAGCAGAGATCTGCAGTGCTGTTCTCTGGCTGCTGGTTGAACCCTTTCTGCTTTGAACTCAAAGACTTGCTGTTGAGTAATCTCATCTCGATGCAAGAATTATGCCTCAGAAATGCCAGTTTACAAACAAACGGAGCTCATGTCCATCATCTCCCAGGTCGAAGTTTGGATGTGAGACTCCAAGTGCGTGTTAACCACGTTTTAATCTTGCTGTACACAGGAGACCTGGAATTGCCTCTGTTACAGTGTATGTACTGCAGGAACTCAGACGAGGTCTGGGAAGTGACCCCTCTGACGCATGCTGCCCCGCAGGGAGTTATTTATGGTGGTGGATCCAGGGTGACGGTGCCAATTCTGCATCTTTCCCCCTCCCTCCCTTGGCTTGTCCCAGCCAAAACTTTTGGTCTCATCACCTTTTTGTCTCGTGGGTACCACTCTGCCTGGTGCTCAAGGTGCATCCCATCCCACAGTTCTGCCCTGTGCTAATGACGGGGAACATTTCTGAAAGGGAATAAGGAACCACAGGAACTGGGACAGCTTATAAATTGCAAGTCACGAGTGAGAATCTCTGCACAGGGGAGTTAGATATATCGAGATAACGCAGGCACCTGGCAGGAGAGAAGGTGACCTGGGGGAAAAGAACACAGTCCATTACACAGATGTGATGCCCTGGCTTTGGGCTGTATTTACCTAGTTCACTTTCAACTGAACAAAACATAAGCAACCTGTTTTGTTTCTTTTGGCTGTGTCTTGTGAATGGCATTCACTGCCCAGCCACCAGGTACACACAGATTTGTGCAGCACAAACTGGGTGTTGAACTCTATTACAGTGCTTGGCAATGTATTTGCCTGCTCCAGAGCTTGTCCTGGTTAATCCTATAGCAGCAGTCAGAGTGCTTTTATTGTGAATAGCTCTGGAGTGCCTCTGAGATAAGAAAGCTGCTGTATTTACTTGATGCTGGTAATGGCTATAAACCAGCGAGCAGGATGCCTGTGTGGAGATGGGCTGGTGCTGGAAAGAATACTTAGATCCTTAAACTCAGACCAAAATTCATTGGCAATGTCATGGATGAAGATGCTGGTGTGGGTTGCTTAGATGGACTCATCCATAGGCTGAATTGGACAAGTTTTCAAGGTGATCAAGTTCTCCTAACGAGAGGTCAGATCTCGACTCCAGCTCTTGAGTGTGGATCTCCATTCATTTACTGTGCTTTGGACAATGACATTGCAGTGAGGAGTGTGAACTTATACTCTCTTTGTCTTCACCTTGTTGTCCTTTTGGGTTTTTTTTACAACTATTTTTGATTTCTGCTTCATAAAAGGATGGAGAAGAACTGTCTCAGAGCAGATCTAGCCATTAACTGGCTCTTTAGAGGCCACTACGACCTTCCCTTTGGCTACCTACAGGTCTTTTAATGGGCTTATTCCTTTTTATCCCGTTTCTGGCTCAAGTTAACTTGAACTGGATTAAAGTGCTTATGACAGGCATAGTACTGCAAATAGGGCTAATTGGCCTGATTTTTGTTCTACCTCCTAAATACCTAAGAACTTAATATTGAACAGACCATTATTTACATGTTGGCTTTAATCCTTTTAGAGTTGAAATCTTCCCATGAGTCTCAATGTTGAGCACTCAATGAAAAAGCATCCAAGTAAGTTAAAATTGGCATCATTGGTGACGTGACAAAGGAACTAGCTCTGCTCTACGCTTTTGATCCCAAGCCATACGGCTACTGCCTTGTTCCATCAGAGAGGATGGAAATAGCACACCATGGGAGGGATATCTGGGAATCCCATGCCATCGCACAGGGCATTCTCTTTTAATGAGGGACTGGGACTCAGTGGAAGGAGGGGGGAAGCACGGTGGATCCTCCAGTGGAGGAGACACCTCTTTGTCCTCTTGCTTTTCTCAAAGCTGCATGCGTCAGTAGTCCACTGGCCAGTAATTCCTGGGCATGCACAACCCGTTCTCCACACCCAGATGTTACAATCTGAGGGCAACTACAATGAATGCTCCTAGATGGTGGAAATTTCTCTTGATGGTCTCACATTTCAAAGTGAAGCTTTTTGGCTTGCTCAGACTCACTCTTCTGCACTAGTCCTGTAAAAAGCAGAGGAGAAAAGCACACAAGAACAGGCACGTCAGGGAAGTCTTTTAGTCTTCTCCAATGACCTGGTCCTGCACTGAGCATGGAAGGAAATATATGTTGCTAACAGCTTTCATTTCCTAGGAAAAGCATTTCAAATCTGTAGGCTAGTTCTCCAATCCACATGGCAAGAAGTATTATTCTAATAATACCCTTTATCTGGCTCCAAATGCTGCAGTGTTTAGAGCAGTAGGTAAATGCATGTCAGAGGCATGTTTTGTACAACAGACTCAAAACCAAGACCAGAAGGATGGTGAGATGATTATTTAGGCAGTGAGGAATATGGTCACACTAGTGGAACTTGCAGCTTTGGTTGTGTCTTTTGCAGCTGAAACAGTGATGCCAGTGGGAACTGAAGGACAGGTTTGTGGCAAGGGGACCAGACATCTTTATTTAGGCAGCTCAATGAAGCCCTTCCACTGTGGTTAATTTGGACTAAACTGATCCTTTGGCCCTCTTTCAGGCAAAGAAGGCACATTTAAAGCAGGATTAGGTACTGCTTTGCAGCACTTGAAAACGATCTTGGGTTATTTTGTGTGTAGCCCATGTCATATGGACTTTGAGGCAGCGTCCCCAGGTCCCTTACCACTGGTGTCTGTGAAATGTGAAGGGATCACCTCTAGTTAATGTTTCCTTGAGGAATCAAGACCAAGCATCCTCTTGAGCAAAGCTCTTCTGCCACCTCCTGGAAATATGGGATGTGAGGACCTGGACCTCCATTTGGTCTGTGTGTGAGCTGCATACTTACAAATCCAGTAGATGTGCTGCCTCTTGGTGCAAAGAAGTTACTGGAATGAGAGGCTGGAGATATAAAGGGATCCCACTTAAGCCTTTACATGGGAATCTTTCCAGCAGCAAAGGTGAAAGCTTCTGCCCTGGCTATAAAAGAATCCTTTCCCAAGTGCAAATGTATCTCAATGTGCCCAACAATGGTAAAAATCTGAGCTGCATATGCTTTCCTGTATAGTTTTCTGATTCAGAATGAAACCAGTCCTATGACGTACCTAAGATCCAAGTTATCTGAGAACAGTGATAGCTCTAATACTCCTAAACTGGCTGGGACCCTCACTATCCACACCAAGGCTACTCTGCAGACACGGGTTAGCCCCTGGCCTTGTGTGTACTTCCTAGGCTACTTTTTATTGCCTCTCCTGGTGTGTTGTGGTGCTGGGCTTGGTAGCAGTGGCTCCAGGATGCTTATTGCAAGAGGGAAATAGCAATCCATCAGGAAAGCTTTAGAGAAGTGTATGAAGTGCTGGTATGGAGGGGCCCCATCATCCCCAAATAAAGAGCTGAACCTGCTTGGGAAGGAATCACATATCTGAAGACTGCTGGGTGAAATGGTTCTACACCAGTATTCCTTGTGGTGTAAGCAGGGATCCACACAGCACTTATTTGCTGTGATGGAAGGGCAGTGCAATGCTGGTGTCAGGAGTGTTTTATTAGATCAACAGGTATGGCCATGGAAGCCAAGAAACGCTAATGAGCAGAGTAACAAACCCCACTTCGACACCTTGTGTAAGACTGGAAAGATGGTTTGTGACAACAGAATATGTCACTTGAAATCAAAATAAGGCTGGGCTTTAAGGGAAACAAAACATTTGTCTACCTCAAGATGTACAACTTTTGTGACAAGAAATATGGATGTTATTTATATATTTTTATATACCCTCTAGAGAGAAAATGGTGCTATGGGGTTTAAGTTGCATTACAGTCCTGCTTGTATGTTCTCCTCATTTTTATATAATCCTCTTGATTATAACGTGTATCTGTGTAGCTGGCTGTGTTGTCCAGTATTGCACTAGTGTCTGCACTGCTGGTGTTCTTGTCAGTCAATAAATACATAAAAAGTTGTCTTCTAAGAATGTAATTTCTGCCTTTCAAGGAACACCCCCTGGAAATAGCTTGGAATAACTCCACTCCTCCATTGCCACATTGACATTAGTCCTCTAGTTCTGCCTTACCTGCACCCTCTCCAGAAGACAAGGAGAAATGTCCGTTTTTGCCCACTCAGCAATAGGGGTTGAGCTCAGGTATGTCTGTGTTAAGGAGATGTGACACTAAGGGAGCCAAATCTCATAGAATCATAGAATAGTCAGGGTTGGAAAGGACCTTAAGATATCCAGTTCCAACCCTCTGCTATGGGCAGGGACACCCAGCCTGTAGCTGTGCCTGGGATTGCTCCCACCCAGGTGTAGGACCTTGCACTTGGCATGGTTAAACTTCATGAGGTTGACATCAGCCCACCTCACAAGTGTGTCGAGGTCCCTCTGGATGGCATTCCTTCCCTCCAGGGTATCAACTGAACCACACAGCTCGGTGTCATCAGCAGACTTGCTGAGGGCGTGCTCAATCCCACTGTCCATGTCAGTGATGAAGATGTTGAACAAGACCTGCATGACTCTTACTTCCAGCACATTGCCCCAAGGCTTTGATTAGGAACCTGAGTTGGCAGTGTTGGATGGTATCATCTCTGTCAGCTCCAAGCAAAGCTACCCATTCCTATTGGCATCCCATGTTAAACAGTACATTTTAAATATTAATGTCTACAGCTAAGATATTTTGGCAACTATAGCAGGTAGAAACTGCCCATCAAAATAGAAATTTAGGAAACTTTTGTATCCCTTTTGTTTGTGTATTGAGATATCCCATAGTTGTCTGTACTTACTGATACTCCTCATTTCCAATCAAGGTGTGTATTTTCCCCCTGAACTTACATTTCTCTGCTGTTGTTTAACCCAGTGTCACAAATGATTCCCAGAGCATTTTGGAGATTCTTCTTCTCCTGGTTAGTGGAATAGGAGGTCCGCCACCATTGATGCCTTGGATCTATCAGATGTTGATGATATTGTCAGTATCTGGTGGGAAAACATTTTGGATGCAGAAATAAGTCCCAAGACTACATGGGAAAGGTCCCTTACAAAAGGCATGTTAAAACTGCTCGGCTGCTAGCTCTGTTTTAGCAGCCTTGCAGAACCAAGATATAGTACCTACAGGGATGATTTTAACAGAATGAACAACAGGGCACTTAGATTTTGTCACCTTTGCTCTATCTGCTGCCAGCTGCTTTCCTGTATCATTGCAGGCAGCTGGGAATTGATATTTAGATGTCAGATCATGCGTTGAACTATAAGACATTTGCTTTAGTGCCAGGTGCAGTATCATCTGTAGAGGCATGCGTGTTCTCACATTTCAGCTGCTTCGCACCTTAATAGACCCCTGCTTATGTAGAGCAATTGTAGAGTCTGTGCAAAACCCTGCTCAACAGCTTTGTTGCATCCTCCTCTCCCCCCCACTCCCCAAAACACCTCACCAGATCCCAGCTATAACACTGCTCCAGGTGTTTGCTCCTGGGAGTTCTGCGGGTCTCCTCTCTCACGCTTACCAGTGTCGAGTTATCAGTTATCAGGCTGATGACCCAACTCCGTGTACGGGCAGGATGAAGAAGCTGACTAAGATTAGACTTAGGGCTGCTGAAACAACCCCAGAAGGAGGTCTTCCTGGATTCAGGTCCTACTTATTAAATCAGTGACCTTCTGAGTCACCTGCTGGCCCTTGGAAGGGCTCTGCTGTGAATTTAAGCTTGCCTGATCCTGTTATAGGTACAAATCCATACTTTCTAGTTGCTTCGACACCACCTTCTTGCCTGCTGCCTTACCCAATGTGCTGGCTTTCCTCCAATGTCCCTTACCTCACTTCGCTTTTGATTCACTTGCTTTTCCCTCTCCCATCCTTGATACAACCCAGATTCTTTCTCCTTCCCTCCGTGCTGCTCTTGCCAAACCCTACGTGGCTCTTCCATTTCTCCATCCCCTCTCATTTTTAGGAGGAAAGTTATTCATGGCATTGCACTGCCCCAGGCAAGCTCCAGTGCAAAAATACCTTGGGAGCATGGGGGCATGGCTGGGGTTAGCAGGGTAAGCAGGGCCAAATCCAGCCAAAGAGGCTGCACAACCATGCTGGTAAAGTACATTATATGTGGAAAGGGAGCACAGTTGTTGGTCCTCCAGCTCCCTGTGTGGCTACAGCTGTGGTTCATACCCACCTGTAGGGCATAGTCCCAGCTTTTGGGACTAGTGTTTGTCCTGAGAAGAGCTGTCAACAGGGTGTGAGTGGGAGTTCTCATACAATCACTCCAATTCCCATCAGAAAGTCACCTGGTCTGTAAGAACTGGGAGATGCCAACAGGTCCTTGTTCCCTTGAGTGTATCCCAGTTACAGCCCAAAATCAGGGGTCGTTTTGATTTTCCTCTCTTTTAATTCTGGGGTAATTTCTTCTGGTGGTTGATCATTTCACCCCTTCCTGACATATGCAGGTCTAGTAATGGAGGAAAGGGAAAAAGAGCAGCAACAAGCTCTTCCCTGTGAGGGTGCTGAGGCACTGGCACAGGGTGCCCAGAGAAGCTGTGGCTGCCCCATCCCTGGCAGTGTTCAAGGCCAGGTTGGACCCAGGGGCTTGGAGCAAGCTGCTCTAGTGGAAGGGGTCCCTGCCCGTGGCAGGGGTTGGAGCTGGATGGGCTTTAAGGTCTTTTCCAACACAAACCGCTCTGTGATTCTAAGAACATGACTAAGACCTGCAGCATCACCCAGCTTGAGCACAAGTGACCCGCAGGGAGAGCAGAAGCCAGGAGACAAGTGTAGATGAAGTGGGAAACCCTTTCCCAACCATGTTGGCCAGCAGATGCTTGCCTGTTTGCCTGACAAGCCCAGCACCATGTAAGCCAGAGATCTTGCACTGATCCAGGTTGTGATTGTTGTGTTGCTGACTTGGCAGAGGGGAAGAACGATGCCCTCCCTGCTATCCACACCACACCAACCCCCCCGAGGTCACCTGAAGCCACCTACTTATATCAAAAACCTAAAATCTCCTTAAACGTGTTTCCCCCCTCCCACTGAGCCGCTCTCTGCTTACCCTGTGTGCCCAGAGGCTCTGGGAGCCACAGCCATGCAGGTGCTGTGGAGGATGGAGGGCTCCTCTCCTACCCTGGCTTTGGGAATGATGGGGGAATTGCTGAAGGGGGAGGGTGACACACATCAGGAGCCAGAGCTGCCAGCATTCCGTCTCACGTTTCCCCCAGCTCGGGCTGTAGAAAGAGCTGGGTCAGGTCTGAACAGGAGCCTTAGTCTGGGGCTCATAGCCCAAGGTCAAATGAGATTTCTGCAAGACAGCAGCGTGTCGTATTAGGCTTCCCTTGCCCCCAGCATCCAAGAAAGGTTCTAAGGGGAACAGAGCAGCATGGCCATCTTCTGATGCATGACTCCAGCATCATCTTCCTAGCTCTGTTGTTGATGTGTCTGCGACTGTGGGCAGCTCCCCCATGCCCTCAACTAGTCTATTTGGGCAGCACATTATAAAGATGCCCAGGCTGATACTAGGCCTCCAGTGACCGAAAAGATTTCTATTGGAAAATGTCCTCCGTTGCGCTGGGAGAGAGTTAATTTTCTTCCTAGTGGCTGGTGCAATGAGGGGACTGATGTGTTTTCCTCTAGGCCAGAGGCTCTGCAACCCATCCACAGTGCCCAGAACTACCTGGGAGCCCCCTTCCAACACGATGCCATCTCTTAGATCTCTGAACAATCTGCTCTGCACAGCCTCTTCTTCACTGATTATTAATGCTGCTGTCAGTTTGGATTACAGCCCTCTACTTTCTTTGTCTCAGCTTAAAATACTTGTGGTTTCGTATTCTGTCAGAAGAGATATACAAGAGAAGAGCTTTGCTCAAAGTGCAGATGATGATGGAAAAGGAATGTGCTGTGACATATACCTGCAGAAGTTTCTAAACGATTCCTTAGGACTTACTGGATTCATGTTTGGAAGAGACAATCAGATACAGGAGGAGCTATCCAGCTATCTTCTAAGCTCCCTTATCTCTTGATTTTCTTTCTGCTTTCTTCTTCCACAGTTAGGTTTTCATTGTCCCCAAATGCTCCTTTTATTCATTAGTCAGAGAGAAGTTCCCTTATTTCATGTGTTGTCCTTAAATTCTGTTTCTTTTGCTATTGTCTATTGCCTTTTCTGGTCTGAGTTCCACCACTGTTGTCGGCAACGCCACCTTTCTGTCGTATATGAGGATGCTTGACCTTAGATCTTGGGTTGCTCCAGCTTTGGACAAGTTCCTCTATGGTAGGGGCCAGATCTCCCAATCCTTTTCCCTTCCTGTCTGCATTTCCATTCTAGTAGTGTCTTTCATCAAAATTGAGCATAGCTGTTGGAGGTGGGTGCAGTGAAATGCAGTTGTCTCCAGCTTTGCAACTTGAATTTCTGGGGTTTTGTGGTAGTGCCTGGGAAGACACCAGGGGTTGTAGACAGGCTGTAGATAGGAAAGTTGTCTTGTTAGTGAAGAGCTGTTTTTTTTATGGCACAGGACGGGTATCACAGGAAGAAAAAGACCAAGGCAAGCACCAAAGGAGCTATGGACAGGGTACACTTGTTCATCCCTCCCCCACTCATTATTACATTAGGTATCTCAGGGTGGTGAGGCACTGGAATGGGTTGCCCAGGGAGGTTGTGAATGCTCCATCCCTGGCCAGTGTTCAAGGCCAGGTTGGACGAAGCCTTGGGTGAGATGGTTTAGTGTGAGGTGTCCCTGCCCATGGCAAGGGGGTTGGAACTGGATGATCTTAAGGTCCTTTCCAACCCTAACTTTCTATGATTCTGTGATCTAAGAATAGCCAAACTGAGGGTCAGGGGAGCAAGAACAGGTAGGACAGGTCTGCTGTGCCTGTGGCTTTTTCATGTGCCTACAGCCAGCAGAACGAGGCATTGCATGCCCCTCCATCGTAAGCTGCTGCTAATGATTCCTTCTGCCTGGAGGACACAGTCGGGATCGATGGAGGGTCAGCCGTTAGACACACATTTCCCAATGCCCAACACAGCACGCAGGGTCAGGGAGCTAATCATCACTCCTATCTCACCTGCCAGGCTGCGGTGTCCAGCCTAGGGCAATTGGAGGTGCATTAAAGATTAAACAAGAGGTGGGGGGTCTAGTGAGTGTGTTGGAGTAATTCCAGGGTGGGTGGGCAGTGCTTGGCCCAAGCAAGTGGATTTTTGCTGCAGCGGCCCCTACTTTAGATCTTTCAGCCGAACAAACCGGCGGCATCTCTGTTGAGACAAAAAACTGCCTCTAGCTAAAATTCCACTATCTGACCTCAGAAGGGCTCCAGCTGTTTCTGCCACCAACATAGCAGCTAGAAGAAGAGTTTCAAAGAGGTTGGCCATGCTGAAAGAGAACCACACGTCTTCAGAGAGCCCGCAGGACAGAGCGTCCTCTTCCTCACTCACCCCTTTCAGCGTAAGTGCAACCACAGGGTGGCCTGAGTGTTGGCTGTTCTCAGGAGTGTCTGTCACTTGCCAGCATCATGCCATGGAGATTTACTGGAATCATAGAATCATAGAATGGTTCGGGTTGGAAAGGACCTTAAGATCATCCAGTTCCAAACCCCCTGCCATGGGCAGGGACACCTCACCCAAGGCTCCGTCCAACCTGGCCTTGAACACCATCAGGGATGGAGCATTCACATCTATTGCCCTGGGCAACCCATTCCAGTGCCTCACCACCTTCACAGTAAAGAACTTCTTCCTTATATCCAGTCTAAACTTCTGCTGTTTCAGTTTTAACCCCTTACCCCTTGTCCTATCACTACAGTCCCTAATGAAGAGTCCTTCTGAGCCACCTTATAGGCTCCCTTCAGATACTGGAAGATACTGGAAGACCTTGACACCTCTTCTAAGGCAGGAAGACCAGACAATTGCCTTGCCTTGCCATTCCTAATGCTTCCAACCTCTAAAATCAGTAGAGTGCAACTCCCATCCCTACTGAAATAAGAATATTTTCATGAGATTAGGAAAGCACCTTCTATTTGAGGTGTGCTTATAGTGGCACAGGGGCTCATCCCATAGATCTGCATATATAAGTGTCAGCCTTGGAGATGACTTAGGCAGGCAGTTCACACACCTTCGTCCTTTGCAGGGACGTGTGTTAATATCTAGTGTTAACATGTCTTTTCTGGCTCCTGTGGTCATGGGACTGCGTTCATATCTGCTTGAGTGCCTATGAGATGTCCCCAGTAGCTGTGACTCTTGAGGATGACTGTAAATCTCTGGAGGCAGGAAAATGGTATGTGCGGCACATAGCGATGCTCTCTGGAGCTGTGCCATCCTGCAGCCCCTCAGATTCACAGCCATCATTGTGTGAATCACCAGAGATAAGCAGAGGACTCTTACTAATGCAGAGTAACGTGCTAAGCCAGAGTTACAGCCATGAGGCAAAGGTGGGACTCCCCATTCCTCCTGGGAAGCATTAAAACTCTTCGCTTCGAGGACACTCATTTTCAACACTCGTCACCGATCCTTCCTAAGGCATCTTGACATGGTGAGGGCTGTCAGAGCTTCCTCTGCTAATAACTCAATGTCCCAACCTCAACTAGTTACTCTGTGCTCCCTTACGACCAGAATCAAGCCCTTAAACGACTGATGCTAAGGGCCAGATGAATTGCACTGAGCCTTTTTTCTTCACTAAGAATGAGCAGAGCCCAAGGTGACTGGTTTGTACTTGATGTCTCAGTGTCCAGCTCCACAATGGAGATGAATCCCATTCCGTGCAGTCTCAAGCCCTGGACAATCACCTCCGTGCTCCTCTTGCTGCTTGTGGGTAACATTTTCAATGGCATTAATGCCATTAATCAAAGCATTTTTCAGTTGTGCTGATCATCTGGGCTTGCCTTTGACCATGGGGCTTCATGCTCTTCAGCTAGACTGGTTGTAAAGCTTCTTCTCCACAGGCTCCCACCCAGCTTCACCATTGCCGGAAGAACACGGCTTGCAGTCACTGTTCTTACAAACTGAGCATTATGTATTTTGTGTGATACAAGGGAATTGTTATTCATTTACTGGAATTATCCTTTTATCAAGTCAGTTTCCTATTGCATTTCACCCTTCACTGCTCTGGCAGTTCATTCTTTTAACAAGGCCGTTTCTATTCTTGGAAGTATATTTAAGAGGTTTTGTAATTTCACCGTGAACTAGAGAGCGTTTCCTTCTCTTTCAAGAAATCTGTTCCAAGCATTCCTAAATTCTGGAGGACTTGGAACAACAATGAACAAACCCATCATGAAATTAAGATATAAAAAACTAACAGGGCCTCGAAAGAACATTCCCTAAAATGGTCGTAGAAAATAATGGTGTTGTATTTTAATTTTAAGCACTTCCCACATGTGAGATTTTGTTTTCTGCTTCCTGTTGTAGCCTTTGTTTCCCCAGTCCTGACTTGTGCTGGAAATCTGCTCTTGGGTCCTTTTGTAAACTTCTGGTAAGGCTCATGAGAGGGCTTCAAGCAGTGGCAACCAAACTGTGCAATGCACAATTCCAGGTATCCGGTCACGCACAACCTGGAGTACAGCATTAGTGAGGACTGGATTACCTACAAAGCAGGATAGCATGGGGCAGCTAATCATGACAAGGGCCTGTAGGGACAGGCCAAGGGGAATGGCTTTAACCTGCCAGAGGGGAGACTGAGATGAGCTCTTAGGCAGAAGCTCTTCCCTGTGAGGGTGCTGAGGCGCTGGTACAGGGTGCCCAGAGAAGCTGTGGCTGCCCCATCCCTGGCAGTGTTCAAGGCCAGGTTGGACACAGGGGCTTGGAGTAACCTGCTCTAGTGGAAGGGGTCCCTGCCTGTGGCAGGGGCTGGAGCTGGAGGAGCTTTAAGGTCCCTTCCAACCCAAACCACGCTGGGATTCTGTGATTCTATGGAATAGCTGTCTTGTTGCTGAGGCATTGAATGTGAATGGAATTTAAAAATACAGAATCTGTGATGTAGTTCAGCAAACAAAAGCAGGGATCAGATGCAAATTATTCCACTTGGTCTAAGTAAGAGTGAATAGCAAGCTGGCAATGAAAGTGAAAGACAGAGAAGTCCTACTGAATTGTATAAAAATTAAGAGTTAAAGAGAAAGTAGGTTCTTAGACAGCAAGACAAATTGAAGATTCCGCATCTACATTTCAAAGACTTCGTTGTCCCAAGGCAAGAAAACAAAGTGGTATTTGCATATTCAATGACACTGGAAGAGTATCTGAAGGCATCAGTCAAATGGAAGAAACTGGGAGAAGGGAGGTAAAATTAGCCTACAATGTGCATCTTCAAATTGAAAAATAAGACGGAAAGAACAGGAGGGGAAGCTCCTAAGAGGGTCCTTTGACGTTAGTTTGTGTGCTGTACATGGGGAAGCTGTGATTTAAAGCTGCCGTTGAGTGATATGCTAAATCTAACTTGAGGGCTTTGAGCGCTCCAGCTTTGCCACACGACAGCCTCATGACTCAATGTGTTGATCTGGAATAAACTTTTTGTGCCAGCTTAGATTTGTTCCAATAGGGCTGATTGGTTAACTCTGTGCCAGCATATTTCATGTCAGATACACCATCAGTATGCAAACAGAAGTAGTGTTTTGTGGGACCCCTCTCAGCTTGTCTGTAGGCCTCTTCATCAGTCCTTTCTTACTCTCTTCCAACCCAAGTCAGTTGTCTCCATGCATCACACACCCTCCACATGGAGCTCAGGGCCTTAAGTGTTTCTTTCCACCTTGGACATTCATGATACATCGTTATGGAATATGATGTATTCTTTCCTACTCACTTATCCCTAATGAGCCATGAACACATCCCTTTCTGCAGAATATCCTGAAATTCCTAGTAGAAGACACTGGAAGAAAATACTCCTAGTAGAAGATACTGGACAGAAAGCCATGGACACCGCTGTCCTCTCAGTCCTTAAGTCAGACCAGCCACGAGCATAATAAATGGAGACATCATTGCTCCATCTAGACAGTGCACGGCAGTAAGAATGAACACTCATTTTCTAGCAATGGCTTTGCCCCAGGTTATTGGAATGATTTTTGGTAAGCTGAAAGTCTCTTAAATCTTTAAAGAGGGAAGAACCGAAATGTCTGAAATGGAAGAGCAGTGAAGAAAGCACTGAAATACAGCTACTCTGAGTAATATTTTACTTGGGGGCTCCAGAAGTTTGAAAGAAAAACAAACCCCAAACCCAACAAATCCTTCTGTAAATTTCTGCAGGGAATATTGTGAATATTTTCAGGAAATCTTCACATGTGTCTATGCTGAACATCCTCAAGTGTGAGATTCTGGGAGGAATTTGTGCCCAGTGGGATATGCTAAGAACATGGAAAGCAAAATGTCTTCATTCACAGCTTCCTCAGGAAGACCAAGACACGATCCAAGTCCTAGACACTTCGTGGCTATCCTATCCTTGCTAGAGCAGATAAAGCTACTGACAATGCCCAGGGCTGAAATAGAGCTGAGTCTTTTGAAAAATCAGGGAAAAAAAAAACCCAAACATTTTTGGAGGCATCCAAAGTTATTTTTGCATCTTCTCCAACTCAGCAGTGACGCTCTGGACTGCTTTGATGGTTTTACACAACAAGTGCCATCCAAATCCAGGTCTAACCCCCTCGCTACCTGCTCAGTTACCACTTGACAGGCAGCAGAGCTCGCTGGGGGTTAAGCAGCGAGGTTTGACAGTGATTGTTCACTAAAGTGAGCAGCAGAGCCTAATGCGGGGTCATTCATTAGGGACTTTCTGACCGGTCAGCTGCCGTATTAAAGCTGGTCAAAGGTCTCTCCAAACATTTACCATCCATTAAAAGCTAACCTTTCGGTGTGGATGTTTGAGCTTTGAGTTCTTCAATAGCTGCGGGCTATGCATAAGACTCGGTGCTTCTCCGGGGGTCTATTACACTGTCAAACACAGCTCAGCCTTCCTAAACACCCCAGCAGCATTCCTGAGGTGGATTCTCCCTCCCCACCTCCCATCACTCCCCCGGGAGGCTGAAAGCTGTGAACAGCCTGCTGGCAGCTGGACATTCCTTATGGGCACTGTCAAGTTTGCTGGTCTTCTCCCTGCGAAAATAAACAGCAAAACATCTTTGGGATCAGAGCTTAGGAGGAAATGGATTTCTTTCCTTCCCAGGGCGTTTTCAAGGATTTGGAATTTTTCCCATCATGTATTGTGATCAAAGTGAAAACTGCAGTCTCAGGGCAAGCTGGCAGCCTCAGTTTTCAGTGGGGTTAAACAGGATTCTCATTTTGGGAACATTTGAAATGGAATTATGAGAACTTCACTTCCAAACCTCAATATGGGCTGGTTTAGGGACAGTGGCTTTAACAAAGCTTCCAGGCCCTCAGATGACACTTGGCTGTCGATGCTGTGCGCCAGAGCCAAGCAATCCTCCTCCCTTTCTCCAAGTCCAAAGTTTCCTGTGGAAAAGCCAGCAGCCACAGATTCATCTCTCCTCATTCATGTGCTCTGCACTCAGCTTTGCATTGGTTTAAATCCTGCGTCTACTTTTGCTTCACAAAGACGATGTTTTAAGTCTTTCCCTTTCTTGTTTTCTAGTTCTTCCTCATTTAAGCATCTCTTTCCTACCTCAAGGTTTTGTTGATACTTGTGGCATCATTCACGTGCCTTACTTTGCAGCAGACTTGCATCACGTGGGATTTCATGGCTTCTGCCTTGGAGCTAGCTTGCATTTGGTGATTCTGGTTTTAAGTGTTGGCATAATGAGCTGGCATTTGCCTGAAAATAGAGTGTAATGTACCTTTAGGAGTGCTTACATGTGAGAAAACAGCTATTTCCCAGCATTTCCCAGTGCTCAAATTATGGCAAATTATGGGAGGTACCAGGGTAGCACGAATAAACACTCTATCTGGTGTGCAGTGATTTTCTTATCTAGATATTCCCCAGACCCTTGAGGAATGGGTTTGGGTCTGAGTCTTGGAGTTGGTTCATTTTTTCCTGGCTTCCATAAACTTTTTGACTTAAAATAAAGAACTTACGTCAATGAATAGGTACAGAAACAATGCATGTGAGTTTCAAAGCTGCTGAGTGACTGCTCCTCACACTGCTCCTACTAGTTTGACCATTATAAGGGGAGAAGACTTGCACACCAAATTCTTCAGGTTTATGTTAGTATTGTGCCAGATGAAGTGAAGTATAAGAGTTTAAAAGAGGACAAAGACGGGCAATGGAAACAGAGGAACAGAAAGCTTTTCCCTAGGGAGGAAGGTTCTTCCAAAGGACTTGCACCTTGAATAAGGAGGCATCAGCCAGCACTAGCATCTCTCCAAGGTCTGGCCAGGAGAGATCAGCAGAGTTCAACTGCAGGGACAACCAAGACAGCCACAGCATTAAATCCCACTCACCAAACAAGTAGAAAGTATCTCAGAATATCCCATCAAAGCCTAATTACCCACTGAGGACTTAGACATGAGAGAATTTTCTTTGTCTATTTAATTTCATGCTTATCATCAAACTAGTCATTAAATGGCTGAGTATTAGGGGAAAAATTCGAGGCTTTCTGGTCTGTCCTGTTTAATCCTTCAGCCCCTCCCTCCCCTCCTTCATGTCCCACTTTCTCTCTGGCATAGTCAGGCAACGGGAAAAGAGGCAGGGTGCAACGCTGGGCAGCGTAGCACAGGCTCTGCACTGTGGTCTTGAAACGGGCAGGATGCGAGGGTGAATAATCCCAGGTAAAGGTTTGAATGGAAAAGCAGCGCCACATCAGAGCTCAGCAGCACTCTGCATCCCACGGGATGCAGCACAACTGCAGAGGCCTCTCAGAGTGGGAGAGACCCAGAGGTCTGATCATTATAAGGTAAATTAATTGTCCGTGAGCCAGCTAAATAGTTAAAACCACAACTAAAATGATGAAGCAGCAAATGATACTGGGCTCTGCTGTCTCATAACATATCACTGGGGGATATTACACGAAACTGGAAAATAAAATCATTTCCGCTACTGAATCAGGGCGAATCGAGGACGTAAAATTGCTGCTTTGGGTTATCTTTGAAATGGGGGCATAGAAACATTGCAGTAGAGGTCAGCTGTTTAAACTGGTGGCAACACTATCCCCTGGGATGAATTACTGCTTTAGGTCTCGGCTGCTTTGTAGCTAGACTGTTTGGAGGCAACAGGGGAGGGAATACAGCCTGGAGCAGACACTTGCACCCTCATTTGAACAACCTTCTTCTGGTCACGGCAGGATTTTGGCTTCGCTAGAGCAGGACCCACCAGTGAGGCAATTCCTCCCTTCACAAGTACTTATGGCAATGTCTTGTCTACTTCCTCAGCACGATGTGTTTCCTTCTGAGGGGGCATCATTGCAATACTCACTGCCCACTAAGGCTGCACAGCAAGGCAGTCCCATCAGAAGCATCTCTGACTGAGCGTTTTGCCTTGATGCCAGGTTGGTCTTTGTTTTGCATCTGCAGTTTGGTTTCTAACCCCAGGAGGAACCATTTCCCCAACTGCAGACTCCAAGCTGTAAACTTTTGACCTGAGCTAATTACTGAATTCACTTTATAGAAGTAATGAGGTTCTGAGCCTCTGCAATGCCTTGGAGGCTCTAGAGAGTCCGAGCCAAAACCTGAGCTCCCTAATCAGTTCTGACTCCGTGTTTCTATTCATTTACTGAGTGCCCCGAGGCACTGCCGCTCCTTGAGGTCTCTGGGAGGAGCTGCAGTGCTGCTTCTCCCCAGCCTGCAAGTGGGCAAAACAACCCAGTTCAGGGCTGCAGGTACACTGAGAGGGGATGATACCAGTGGGGACCAGCGGTCAGAGATGCACGGAAAAGGAGCCGTGCTCTGGTCTTTGCTGAAGTCAACCATTAGACAACCTGGGTCTTCTTCTTCCTCAAATTCTCCCACAAAGAAACCGACAGCACTTTGATATCTGTGGGTAGTATAAGGATAAAAGCAGGTGAAGTGTTGCTATACAGGACCATACACGGACACTGGCAGGAATAGGCTCCCACGCTGCAGAAATGTGCTCTGTGTTCCCATGTTGTGGCCAACTTGTGCAGTTACCATCTCCCTCCTTTTGCTGAGTTATTCCCACCCAGTACAGACAGACCTTAACCAGTGGTTCAAAACTAACCCCATCCCCTCTTTCACTGGGGACATGAAGGAGCTGAAGAAAAGCTGGAGGCCTGCGCTGAGCCCCTCAGTCTCTTAAGGCCACCACGGGTCTCCAGCTGCTTGCAGAGCTCATGGTCCTGGCTTCCACTCTCAA
The DNA here is from genome assembly GCF_033815535.1 of Pezoporus flaviventris. NCBI lineage: Eukaryota > Metazoa > Chordata > Aves > Psittaciformes > Psittacidae > Pezoporus > Pezoporus flaviventris. Next base: position 925,401 of record NW_026892639.1, on the reverse strand, counting down.
AGGATTTCTCTCGCCCTTGTTCTTGCCCTGTTTCTCCCTCCAACTCTTACATACAATAGCACCCACAGGGCTGAGACCTCACTGAGTGGCAGAAGGTGACTGTGTCACCCAGGTAAGGATGCTGCTGACCACATTCTAGCTCCAGAAAGCATCTTCCCCCTCTGGGGCAGTGTGACAAGAAGAGCGTCCCCACTTCCCAAGAGGGTGATGGAGAGAAGAAGTCATGCTGTAACTGGCTATACTCATGACCATCTTGAGGGAAGACATAGTAGTTCTGCAGCCAAATGTGACCTCCTGATGCCAAGTCAGTTGTATTGCCATGGTGGTGTCCTGCTCACCCTCAGTGAACCTTGTCAATGGGCAGTGTGGGGCCCCAAGGTGAGGTAGGCTGTTTTACAACTGCTGTAGCAGAAAAGTGAAGCAGGTTTGGGGATGAAAAAGTGATTCTCCCAAGCAGCTTGTGGTATGGACACCGGGGAGAAGAGTCTTGGCAGATGGAAAGCCTTTTGCCATCAGTATGGGTGATTTTGCATCACTTGCTGTGAACAAAGAACTCACCTGGTTTGGAGGCTGCAGGGAAGTGATGCAGAAAGATCTGATGGGACAGGTAGAGATAAGCTGTGAGTGCCTGTTATCAACACAGATTTATGGTATTCTATAATTATAGTATATAATTTTATAATATTAGATACTTTTATGATTCACCCAGTTAAAACTGCATCTTTGGAAATTCAGATCCACAAGGATAATGAGCTACTAGGGAGGTGAGCACCCTGGCTAGACTCATGAGACATCGGTTTAGCAGGGACTCAAGTGATTGCGGATTCCTCCCAACGTGGGCAATCCAAAACCACTTGAGTGCAACAAGTCCTGGAGCTCTTGTGCCACCCCTCATAGCCCCAGCCGCTGCATCTAATGATGCTTTGGTCACCAGAACAGTGCCTGGAAACTTGAAGGAGCGATAAAGTGAACCCATTTCATTAAAACAGGGGGGACTGGATGATGTAATTTTGTACTGGGGCAAACAAAACCCTGCTGCCAGTGCACCAATGGCCAAATGCATCTGAACCTGGAAGACTGAATCGTGACACAGAGGCACAAGGCTGGCTGCTGGAGGTAGATTGTTTTGCAATGAGACCATCCAGCCTGGTCTAAAGAAGCAGATAAGCTTTAGGGAAAACAAGCTCTTCTTTGAATGTAAAATAGAAGCAGCAAATTGACAGCAAGCTCGGGATAGTGAACAGAGCAGTACAGCAGGACCCAGCTAATCACTGGAGATAGGATCTCCAACACAGTGATGGGATAAGCAGTCCAACAGCTCCTGCTGGGGCACCTTCCCTCTCCTGCAGACATCCTGGCAAGTGGGTAAATGCCACCACACCAATGGGATGACCTGACTTCCAACGGGACATCTGCAGCTCCAGCTGCCTGCATCACTGCCTGGTGATGGTGATAGAAATGGCGATGGGCAATTGACCCCCCCTGCCCCCCCAAAAAAATGGAAATGGGGAATGGAAAATGGCCTGAAAGCACCACATTGTTGTAATTACATTCATTTTGAGCAATGCCCAAGCAAGCTGGCTGCCCTGGTTTTCGGCACCAGGCTGGCCTGAATGGCAAACTGCACCTTTTCAGTCTGCATTCAGGCCTCTGTTAATGGCAAAAGACTTGGCAAGGTTTTGCTCCGATTACTGGAGAAGGTTTTAGAAGCATTCCTCTATGACATTCCTCCCCTCACCCATACGGACAATCCAGTTTTCCCTCTTGGGGGTCTCCAGCTGGATTGACAGAAGAAGACATCTATCCTGTGGATGCATGCAGCTCCTGGGGCCTCTTTGTGTCAGGCTGTTTTAACAAGCAGCACAGCCAGCCCCTGGAGCGGGCAGTCCAGCGTGTGAGAAGCCCAGCACGTCCATCTCTTTATGCCTGGATTAATCAGTTGATGAAACACGGATTACAGTGATTTTTACCCGTTTTGGGGGGTTTGTTGGTTTTTTTTTGTGTTTTAAGGTCCCCCATATTGTCAAAATGTGAGCGTGAGGCAGGTTGACGTCAGGATGTGACTTGGAAAAGCACCTCAGGATTGACCTATGAAACTCATGACGTCCTCATCTGCGCTGGCTTGCCAAAACTCGACCAGGCAAATGGGTGTTCGTTCAGTGGAAGCGAGGAGCACACCAAAGAGCGACGCCTCCGACTGCCCAAAGCTGAGGATGATTTTGTCTGATTCTGATGGAATTCTGAACCCGACACCTTGCAGAGAGACTGTCAGGGAAGTGACCCTGGGAAAGCCAGGATAATAGCACATGGGTTTGCCCAGATATTTTAAGATTTGCCTCTGTAAGTGTTAAATTATGCATACACTTTAGGGCTAAATGAATCTGAATTCATCTACTGATTCATTCATGTATCAGAGGGCTGCCAAGCAGATAAATTCAGATTTCCAAAGCTAGAGCTTTTGAGGCAGAGATTGAAATGGGATGTGGGATTAAAGGGGAATGCCATCTCAGTAGAAAGCTCCTAACAAGGTGTCCTGATGCTGGAAGCAAGGTGGTACATTGTACCAGGGGTAGTGTAATTTCATCTGTTCATCGACAGAGGAAGGCAAAGTCACTTCTTGCCCCTTCTGCATCCTTGGCTTTGTTGGAGGAGGCTGTTCTGTTCCTGGCTTCTGAATGTCATTGATAAGGTCAAACTGAGACATGATTTGCAGGGCAAAGGCATCAGGAACTCAGTCCTGCATGGAGAACTGAGTCAGATTTAATCATTGTTATGATAATATAACACATTATACTGCAGTGGAGGCATGGAGGTACCAAACACACCCAGTGTACTGCATGCAACAAAACCCCATTGAGGTCAGTATTGCACCTCCAGCAGTCATCTGCAGCTGTCACCCAGGGAATAAGAAAAGCATGATGCAAATATGCCCAGGCTATGCTCCAAACCTCCAGCCATTTGTGCCCCAAAGCTCCCTAAGGCTGGGGGATGCTGCAGTGCATCTCCTCCTTGGCTGATTTCTGTTTCTTTTCTATTCCTATTCCTATCATTTTCCTAGAGGGAGGGGTTAGTGAAGTGTTGCCAGACTTCTTTTTCCATCAGCCTGACCTTCCCCACCCTCGCTGTATCCCTTCACCTGCCTCATTTATTAAGAAGGGAATGATGCTCCAAGCATCTGTGACTCTCCTGACCAGAGATCAGTCTCAAAACTGACCAAACCATGATAGCAGTGCAGAAATGCTCTACACTGGGGAAGGCGAGCAGGAGGGTGCAATGTGTCTTTAAAAAGCTTCCTGCCCAGGAAGACCTGGTCCAGCACCTCACCCAGCAGCCCAAAATATGTGATCGATGAGGCTTCAACATTCTTGTCATGTCTCCCCTTCCCTTTGCCTCCACTTCCACAGCCTCAGAGGCGTGCTGTGAGGTCTGGCTTGTGTAAAGGCAGTCTGTCAGAGCTGGGACACGCAGCGCCATGGCCTGCAGCTGGACTAAGTGAGGAGTCTCCATCAAGCATCCATCTAAATGTCTTGCCTCTGCGGCATGCCCTCGGGTTCGGCACTCCTTTGTTTTTAAAGCCAGAGTTATTAGAACCAAGAAAGCATGCAAAGAGCTGGGAATACTTTGTGTGCCCGAAATAAAGGAGGGAGGGAGGGAGGAGGGGGAAAGAGTTTCTGTACCTGTTGGGATCATGCTTAGGGAAATAGGGAGAGACCCATTATTAGGGTCTGGTTTTAAAGAGAGCATCAGGGTCTGTTTTTAAAGAGGGAGAACAAAGTCCCATGGCTGTGAGGGGAAAGCAGGGAGGTGTAGGCAGAACAAAGGAGACCCTACAAGGACCCAGCTTTCCCTTTGGCGCTGCAAGGCTTTAAACTACAAGCCAGAGGAGAGCGATGGGGAATGCACCCATGGGGGTTTGAACGCACAGGGTGTCTGTAGATTGTTTGATAGAGAAAATCCCCACCGTTGGCTTGGGCTTTCTAAGCGAGCGGTGAACGTGAAATCCTTTTCTCCAGTAGGTGCTACACAGGAATGACCTGGGGACACATCAGACATTGATAAGTGACTCTCTCCATCCCCTTTTATCCTGTTTACAATACAGAGGCTTTCCTTGAACAAAACCCTTTCTTTTCCCCTCCATGCTCCTGGCTGTTGTGTCTAAATGAGCCAATTTGCTGAAGGACTCCTCCTGGAAGGACCTGAAGTCTAACAGCAACAGCCGCTCCTCTTGTTTCTGGCAAACCCCAATGTCTTTACAAAGGAACAGAATCCATTCTTGTATCTCAGTGCTTGCTGCTTCATCAAACTTGTTGTGATACTTCCTCAAGCCTTGGCCAGGAGAGAAATCCTGGCATCTATTTTCATTCAACATCTCTGTTTCCAGAAAGTGTTTGAAAATGGGGTCTAATGGCTCAGATAAGGGAGAGCAAAGAACAAGGAGTGAATGGATTTGTCCCTGCTGCTAAGTGACGCAATGCTTCTTACTGATGCGCTGTTTATTCTTAGGCTGATGTGATTTCTGTGGCTTGAGTTATTAGACATCAGAGGATGATCTTTCGCCGGAGGCCTGGCTTGCTGCATGGCAGGGCAGGGCAGGTGAAGTGTAATCCATCAAAGGATGGGTACATAGAATCATAGAACAGAGAATAGTTCGGGTTGGAAAGGACCTTAAGATCATCCAGTTCCAACCCCCCTGCCACAGGCAGGGACACCTCACACTAAACCATGGCACCCAAGGCTCTGTCCAACCTGGCCTTGAACACTGCCAGGGATGGAGCATTCACAACCTCCCTGGGCAACCCATTCCAGTGCCTCAGCACCCTTATGGTAAAGAATTTCTTCCTTATATCCAATCTAAACTTCCCCTGTTTCAGTTTTAACCCGTTACCCCTTGTCCTGTCACTCCAGTCCCTAATGAAGAGTCCCTCCCCAGCATCCCTATAGGCCCCCTTCACACACTGGAAGCTGCTCTGAGGTCTCCACGCAGCTTCTCTTCTCCAGGCTGAACAGCCCCAACTTCCTCAGCCTGGCTCCATACAGGAGCTGCTCCAGCCCCTGCTCATCCTCGTGGCCTCCTCTGGACTTGTTCCAACAGTTCCATGCCCTTTTTATGCTGAGGACCCCACAACTGCACACAATGCTCCAGGTGAGGTCTCACAAGAGCAGAGCAGAGGGGCAGGATCACCTCCTTCGACCTACTGGTCACGCTCCTTTTGATGCAGCCCAGGATATGGTTGGCTTTCTGGGCTGCAAGCGCACACTGAAGCTGGCTCATGTTCAGTTTCTCATCAACCAACATGAGAACAAGACTCTCTCACTGATTAAAGATACGTATTTGTTTCACTCGTTTACATGTGTGTGATGCTCAGTGACTTGCTCTTACGTGATCAGCCTGTATGCTTAACTGACACAACCTTAACTGTAAATGAGCAGCAGCAGAAGAAAACACTTTGGAGACTGTTCCCATCTCAAGGCATCAGATGATGAACAGCGTGACACGAACTGTCTGCCTTAAGCTCCCCCACCTCTCAAAGTGCTCTTTCTCATAGCATCCCAGCCTGGTTTGTGTTGGAAAGGACCTCAAAGCCCATCCAGCTCCAACCCCTGCTATGGACAGGGACCCCTTCCACTGGAGCAGCTTGCTCCAAGCCCCTGTGTCCAACCTGGCCTTGAGCACTGCCAGGGATGGGGCAGCCACAGCTTCTCTGTTTGGGTGCACTTCACACCCCCACCGGGACGATCCCCCCGGCACCCGGAGCCTGGGCGCGGTGCGGGGGCGCTCAGGGGGTGCGGACACGGGTGTGGGGGCTGCCCGCAGGGGTCACCCGGGGTCCCCCGGTGGTTCCTGGAGCAGGGACCCGGACCCGGACCCGGACCCGAACCCGAACCCGGACCCGAACCCGGACCCGGACCCGGACCCGTGCGGCCCCGCCCGCGGCCCCCGGCGCTCCCCACCCCGCTCCCGCAGGCGGGCGGCGGCGCCACCGCGGTTCTGCAGCGCCCCCCGGCGGCGGCGCAGGCGCCTTGCAGGGAGCTGGGAAAGAGGAAGCGGAAGAGGCGGCGGGGCCGGAAGCGGACGGCGGCGACGTGGGCAGCGGCGGAGCGGAGGCGGGGAGCGGGGGGCTCCCGGCGGCATGGAGGGGCTGTACCAGCACACCAACAAGTGCGTGAGCCCGCGGGCAGCGCGGCCCGGCCCGGCCCGCCCGCAGCGCCGAGCATCGGGGCTGTGGGGAAGGGGACGGGGTGCGGGGCGGGTGCGGGGCCTGCGGCCCGGGGCGCTCGCTGCGGCTCTTGGTGAGCTCTCAGGCCCAAGCTCTTCCCTGTGAGGGTGCTGAGGCGCTGGCACAGGGTGCCCAGAGAAGCTGTGGCTGCCCCATCCCTGGCAGTGCTCAAGGCCAGGTTGGACACAGGGGCTTGGAGCAAGCTGCTCCAGTGGAAGGGGTTGGAGCTGGAGGAGCTTTAAGGTCCCTTCCAACCCAGCCCGCTGTGATTCCCTAGAAACAAGTGTTATCAGCTATCCATACGTTAGGGCATGCTGATTTAGTAGGATTCTTATGGCAGCAGGGGTTGGCGATGTCTGATGGACACAAATTAAACCACTCTGGGAAACGTGTGACCCCGTGCCGGTAAAATCCACGCCGTGTCACAGACAAAGGTGATCTGGGGAGGGAGGAGCGGGGTCAGATCTTCCCTCTGCTGGGCTCAGCACTCACCGGTCCTGCTGCGAGCCTCAACTCTTGACTTTGCGGTTGTTGCGGATTGGGTTGAAATAATGGCTTTTAGCGTGCCAGGTGTGGGAGGCCCAGTTCAGGTTATAAATACAGAAAGGGAGCTACAAATGGGGTGGGAACGTGAAGCCTTTTCACCTCTGTTTTTGGTTTTAAGCTTATTTTGTAGGTGCACATTGAGAACACAGCTTTCTCTATCCTGAAGAATGGGGTTGGGGTTTTTATGCTCAGTGATGCACTGAATGTAGCTCATTCCTTTTCTGTTTGAAAAAAGTACTTTCAAGTAAAAGAAGCTGAATATTGAGGCTTTGACAAACGATTTGATTTCATAGCTCTCAACTGACTTCTGTTCATTTACTCCTTGTCTTTTGAAAGGCAAGTCCATGAGGTCCAGTCTTACATGGGGCGCCTGGAGACTTCAGACAAAGAGTCAGTGCACTGTAAGTAGTTGGTGAGACAAGTCCCATTCCAGTACTGGTTTGATTTAGCTTGCATCATTAACCTGTGCACTTTATCATGGGATGTACAAATTGGGCTTTCCAGTCGTTGCGGTCAGCAGGTGAGACACATCAGCAGCTGGAAATGCATTAGAATGACTTTGCTGTTTCACTTCAATAAGGTGATGTTTTATGTGAAGGGCAGAGCAGAAAAGACAGAGCAAGACTTTACTTCAGATCATCTTCCTGTTCCAAGTCCTTCATTGGCAGGTAGTGCTTACTATGGCTGCTTCTGCAGTGCCTTGAGATGGGAATGCCAGGGACTTTTTGGTGCTGTTAGATGTTGAAACTCATTGTCAGGGTCTGCTGTGGAGGCCTTCAACATAAACAGGTTATAAAACCCTGCAGTGATGCAGTTATGGAGGTTTAATGAGCACATGGATGTGGACATAACTGCACATTCAGTTTGGTAGAAGCTCAGAATGCTGAGAAATGTGATTGTGTATCTGTTTTGTCATTTTACTATTCCTCAAGCATCCACTAATTGGCAGTCTTTCCCAAAAGCTGCTTGGTCCAGTTTCTGGGGAAGATGCCATGATTTGGAGTGCAGGAATTTAAGCAGGATGATTGTTTTTCCATCAGAATCAGAACCTGTAATTCCATCTGCTGATGAGAAATACATAGAACAAGTAGGTTTGAAATTGCTTCAGTGAATTTGGACTATAAGCCTGTGCTAATAAAATGACTGTAATAAAACACTGTGATATTTTCTGGCAGGACTTTGGCAAGTGTATTTTGGACCTGTGTTTGAAACTCCAGTTTCTGTATGAGTAATTGCTAATGGGCCTCATCAGGAAGTTCTGCAGGGGAAGGACACTGCTAGGATTGTGTACCATTTTATACAGACAATAAATGAACATACTGTTTCTCTAGATATATATTTAAGGATGGATATGTGCTCTAGATATTAGCATTTCAGAATTTATAGGAAAAGGGATTATCTTTTGGCTGGAGAGCAGGAATAGAAGCCAGGAAATCAAACTTTCTGTTACAGCTTTCCTTTTCCAGCTGTGGGTGAACAACCCCTTCTTGCTCAGAAATGCATGAGATGACCAAGATAACAATACAAGTGTTTGGACTAACGAAAGCTGTCATAGTCTCTCTGCTCACCTGATTGCTTTTCTGTTAACTTTAGCTGTACTGAATGATGGAGAGATGAATTGGGACACTTCGATTGATTTGTGTCTATATATGTAAGCTAGTTACTGTTGGTGTGAGATCAAAGGGCAAAGAAAAGGGATTGTAGGTGCTCTTTGCTTTTCTGGGTTCTGCTGAATGGGATTCTCTGGGGAGTCCTGTGGTACTGTGGAGTAGCTGGCAGTTAATTAATAATGCTTTTCTGAGTACCTCGAGTCTAAATGCAATAAGAACAAATGGTGCCTGTAGGATTTGGTGGTGATTTACAGCAGGTCTGAGCCTGCAGGACTCTCCCTGTGGCTGCACAGGCGTGACAGTGCCTATGTCCTCATGATAGCCTGGACGTGCTCTGGAGGGTGTGTACCTGCAGCCCTACAACTCACCTTCAGACCCACCTGGCAGGTGATTAATAGCGCTCCTGTCTTTTGCCCTTCTGTGCAATTCTCTTGGGTTGTGAAATGCTGGATTGGGACATGGTTAAATGCAGTTGTCAAGTAAGAAGGGGGTTGTGGCTTGTACTGAGTTTTGCTGTGCAGTGTAACTGAAAGCATATGACTCTTGCCCCACTTGTATCCATTTCCCACCTCATTAAAGTACGTGAGTTTGCACTGTGTACTATTGCCCCTTTGCTATTTCTACACAGGTTAACAGAAGCAATTGCAATATAGATGATTACAGAGGCAATTATGGTGGCCTTGTTTTCTCCCTTGAAAGGGCTTTGGCCAGGTCTTTCTGAGCTCTTTGTCTAGTCTACCAGTTCCTAAATCCTTCCCATGCTCTGTCAATCTCCCCTGCTGTAGGTATGGATGATGTGTATTAACACTCTGTTAGCCGTTTGCCATTAAACTGCCATTGTTGTGAGAATCATTTTGGCTATTGGCTCCTGTGAGCGATTCAATCCAAGGGAACAGGGAGAGGATGAAGGGCAGAATGTGGGACCTTTAAATTCTAATACATGGAGCTGACAGGGAAAGAGGCTCGGATACCTTGAAAGAGCAGGGGGTTTCCTAGCTCCTTCCTTGGAGAAGGTGGAGGGAAAGGCAAGAGTCTCAAATTATCGTGGTAAAGAAGTGGCTTCTCATGGTATCTGGAGTTCTTGGTTACTGATGATTTTTTCCTATCCAGTAAGGATTTGCATCTGTCAGGTTTTAAACCCTGGTTTGAGTGCTTTTTTATTCCCTTGCAGTGGTAGAAAATGAAATTCAGGCCAGAATAGACAATATCTTCAGCAACTTGGAACGTCTGGAAATCCTGTCCAGCAAAGAACCTCCCAATAAGCGACAGAATGCTAAACTGTAAGTTCACCACCTTTGCTATGATAGTGTAGTCTTTGGTATTATTTTAATTACATTCATTGAAGCCCTTTGCCTTTTCATTCGAGTGAAAACTTTGTACTTTGTGTAGCTTATTTCTGTGCTCTATGCTAGCAAAGTTGAGGTACAGAGGGCAAAATCGCTTTCCTGTGTTTAACCATAAACTGGTGATGGAGCTGGATTCATGGCTCTGTTCTGAGATGATCAGAACGTATCACTTGGATGCTTAAATTTCTTCTTTATATGGCATTTGCTTTTAATGGCATTTGTGGAGGTAAGGAGTAGAATTACTTCAGTTGGTATAGTTTTCTCTGGACCACTTTCCTACCCATTGGTGACTAAAATAAGGAGGTTTCTAAAGTGAGCACTGGTTTGAGCAGGAGGTTGAACCAAAGAGCTCAGGACCTTCAGTTCTACTTTATTCTGTGACTCTGCTATTAATGTTTGGTCCTAATACGTCTTTGTTGATACTAGGGGAGGATTTCACGTCAGCTGTATTATAGAGGTCAGTATCTGAAATAATCATCTAGGCTTTCTTTATATAATCAAAAATTTAAGTAGAGACCACAGAGTTCTGGATGTCATTTGTTTTAGCCTAATGGAGAGGTCTCCTGTATTGCCTGCTGACTTTGAAGCTAATTAATGAAACCTGAAAGCTTCATCTTTTATGGAAAGGGGGTCATGAAATAGAAACCCTACAAATCCTGCTGTCTTTCCAGATCTGTGTTAAATGAGGAATATATATATATATATAACTCCTGAAGAGATAGGATGTCCAAGTGTGTCATTTAGCCCCCAGTTAAATAATCACCTGTTCAGTAGAAAAATGAGGCACAGAAGATCTAAGCCTGGAATACAGGCCTAAGCTTGAATGACTTTTACCTATTAGATAAGTAGAACCCATTATTCTTTATTATTTGTCACTGTTAATTTATAATGCTCCGTTATTCCTATTAAGAACACTGGAAAAAAATGGTATTTTTATTGCTGGGCATGTCTCGCTGCTGTTGATCTTTTCTAGCCGAGTTGACCAGCTCAAGTATGATGTTCAGCACCTGCAGACAGCTCTGAGGAACTTCCAGCATCGCCGTTACATCCGGGAGCAGCAGGAGCGACAGCGAGAGGAGTTGCTTGCACGTACATTCACTACGAATGTAAATAGTCTTTGCTTTAGCTCTCTGGGTTCTAGAAGCTCTAGGCTTTCAGAGGAGTTTTGGGCAAGACATAGGGGTGACTCTTATGCTGCTGTGAGATGTAAGTGGAATAAAGATAGAAAAGAATAACAATATGTGCTGAAAAAGTACAGCTCTCATGAGGGACACCTGAGCCATTCAGAGGCAGTAGTAAAGACTCCAGAAGCTGCTGCTCCTGTTTTATCCAGTGCCTGACTTTATCTGGTAGTTGCAAAGGGGAAAATGAGTTAGGTACCAAATGTACTTACACTTTTGATTTGGATTTGTGGCCAATGCCTTTGTCAAATCCTGACATCTGTAAACTGTCTGTTATACACCCTGCTGTCAGTAGATGTCAGCAAGCTTTAATTTGTCCAAATCACACAGCTGGAAAAAAACCAAACCCTTGCTTTTTATCTGTAAATGATTTAAAAGTTTCTAATAACAGGGATGTGTTTCCACCTGTTCTTGTTAATTCTTAGTTCCTCCATTGGGAAGTTCCCCAGTGCAAATTCCTTTGCTTAAATAGTGTAGGTTTGCTTTCAGCTTTCATTTCGCTGTGACTCAAAAGCTAGTCTTTGGTTTGTTTTTTGTGGGTTTCTTTTCTTTTCTTTCTTTTTTCTTTCTTGTTAATTGCATATAACCCATCATTCCTTATCTGTGTTGTCATTATGTTATCATTCCTTATCTGTGTTGTTAGGGCAAGGAAGAATCAGGGAGAGCAGTCTTATGTTCTTGAGATTTGGGAGGTTCAGTGCACTTCTCAAAGCCTGACATAAAGATGAGCCTGAGCTTTAGGTTGGCTATTTTGAAGTTATAAACAAGATTTGAAAGGAACACTGAAACCTGATCTGGTTTTAAAACCCTGTGTTGTTTCTCTGCAAATATGGAGACATTTTCCTACAGGAAAAAATTGTCCAGAAATAAAACACATGTAAGTGGAACAGTTTTGAAGAGCAGTAGCTCTGCAAATACAAAATAAATGGCAAATTGTTTTTTTTTTTTTTTTCTCCTTTAGATGTTGAAAGGTGTCTCAAGATGAAAGGAAAAAACCCCAAACCATTATTATTTTGTATTTCTTTCAACTCGTAATAGAATTGTGACTTTTAAAGTAGAATGACCCTTTAATAGGAAACTGATGATTGATTTGTCAGCTATTGGCCTATCTGTTGTGGTTACAAGTTCACACATATTCTATTTATACACTACCCTATTAAATAGAAATGACAGCTGAGCGTGTAAGCATCCTGAGTAAGTCACTGTAACATGCAGAACATCTCTGGAAAGCTGTAGCAGTGTTCTGAACAATTTGCTTAATTCAAAGAGAAATACAGTCTTTATGTAAAGGTCTTCCCTCATACCATTCTGGAGAAAACCTCTAACAGCAAATGAAAGAGGTGATGCCATCGAGTCTCCCTGTGAGGAGGGTCAAATCTTTGGTAGTTTTCTTGCTGCCTTGGGGTGTATGATGAAACCCTACAAGCTCCTCATTTAGGAAATCGAATCTTTGCTCATCTGAAGTCTTATACATACCTGAAATAACAGCTGCTCAGCTGCAAATCCAAGTGCTCCTGCTCTGCAGGCTCATGTAAGACAAGACACTTGTTTCAACCTCAGTGCTTCATTGACATTTGATCAGAGACGTGTGTGCTGACACAGGTCCTTCATCCACTGACTTTGACCCTGTGGCTGCTAACAACTCTTGTCCTTTATTCACTCTTTTACAGTCAGCAGCACACCCCTTGAGGCTGTACAACATCTGACAGTGGATTAACATCTATAATAATCACCAGAGTCTCCTCAGAGCAAGTTTGATGATGTTATGTGTTTGTAACCTCCAGCCAGCAGTCAGATGTAGGGTATAAACCATCTTTTGCCTAAATATGAATTCTGCATGTTGGTAGCTCTTGTACTGAGTACATGGGAGCAGGTATGCCAGTGGTTCCATGCTTACCTCTTACCAATATCATGATTCCTGTTCATAAAGCAGGGTGGGAGTGATGAGCTGTCATCTTGATTCTCTGGATGGAAAGGTGTCCAGAGAAGATTAAACTGGAGGCCTTTGAAAGACAAAAGCGATCACATCCTCCATTCTCTTGTGCAATCCAGATTACAGTTTTATCCAGTTATTTCCATTTCCAGATGCGTATTTGAGCTAATGCATCTTTTCTGGAAAAAATGTTACTTTTTAATGGTTTCTGGGTTTTTTTTAAGCCTAGGCCTTGGCTGCTGAGCAAATCAGACCTTCAGGGAGCAAGGTCAATGTCTTTTTGCCCTCCTCAGAAGTATGCACCATGATGTAAACTTAGAGTGTTCTGCAGGCCTTTTGTCACTTAGAAATGTGATACTAAATCAAAATCTCTCACTTGCAGGGATCACATGACTCCACGTTAAACACCTTCTGCTACTTCTGATGTTCTCTCTTGTAATACCCTTTCCTACCCCAGATCAGTCTATAAGAAATTCTCCACTTTTAATCTGACTTTTTAGCCTTTGAAAACTAATTGCAGTTGAACACATCTGATCAACTTTGCCTTTTGGCTTGCCTCCCATAGGCTCCTCTTACCTTTTTCTACTCAAATATAAATGTATTTAGTATCTGTATGAAAACCTGTTTAAAACATAATCCTTCAAGTCCTGTCAAGGTTTTCTTGCCACAGTTGTCTCTGCATGTTCTTTTTGTGGATCTAACTATGTGTGGACTGTGTGTGTGAGCAGGCAAGGTAACCAAGACCCTGCATTTCCCCCACAGGACTCTGACACCACCATACCGATCGACGAAACATTACAGTTTAATGAATCCCTCCAGAATGCCCATCGTGGCATGGATGATCTTATTGGCAGTGGGACCAACATCCTTCAGGGCCTGAGGGACCAGAGAGTGACATTAAAGGTGGGGGCATCCTGTTTTACCAAAAAGACCCCACATTTTCCTGTGTTTGTGATGACTTAAGTAAAACAAATACATGACTTTCTTCCATTACACTGCTTCAAGCTGAGAATGCTTGAAGGCTAAAACTCCATTTAAACTAAACCTGAAATCTTTACATTTTATAATCCTAGCAGGAACATCTTTAAGCTCTTTTGGGGGCTGGATGGCCTAACAATCTTCACCTGCATGGTACTTACTATCTGGAGTGATTAACGTTATGTTCTGTTCCCTTTTGCTTTTTGTTTGTGTTAAAGAATGGGATGCTGTGAATTCTGTTCTTTCAGAAGCATCAGGTCCTTATGTTTTCAGAGGTATTTATCTTCTCACTCACAGATGAGGAAATAGCTGTTCTTACTCCTTTTCCCCTTAGTTTAGCTGTTTTTACGTACCAAAGACTTTGTTGCTCATTTACAAATCTGGCAGAAGCAGTCAGCCTGGAGACAGCTCACAAAGATCAATGGGTTAATTTGGAAGCTTGTTATTCCATGTAACTTCTTGGGTATTGGATATAAGTGTGCATGAACCAAGTATTCCTAACTTATTGTAAGACTTTAACTGTTCTGGCTGTACAGTTCCACTGACTCCAAGACTTGAAAAGTCTTCACTTTCCTATTGTTTGCTTTGGTTTTAAAGCTTCCTGTTTGGTTTCTGTTCTCCAAGCGAGTTTTTCTTTCGTTGTGAACTAGCATGGAAACATTGCTGCAGAGACAGAAGTGCTGAACTTGAAAGCAGAGTATCCAGGGTTTGATGTGAGGGGTATGAAATGAGGTGAAAAAAGTGATTATGTCTAACTAACAAAGACATAACCTGATTTCAGCAAAGGACCTTCCACAGAAGAAACTGGTTATCTCACTTGGTACTGCAAGTTTGTGTATTTTATGGATTGAGAAACTGTTTGTGCATGTATGTCCAATATAGTTGGATTCTGTCCACAAAGAGCTTTTCTGATCTTAAGGCAGGTTTATACTGAAAGCCATTGCCAAATTTCACCTTTTTAGTCTCCTGCAAGCACAGATTCAGTGGACTGGGAGAACAGAAGGCAGAGGTTTATTTAAAGGTAGTAGAGTGCTGTGATGGGAATCTGTGCTATTGTCCCTGCTCAGAGAAGACACAACTAATCTTAAGGCTTTCTGAAGCAGGGTGTGCTGTTAAAGACTTGGTCCCAGAAGGCATTCTGAGACACTAGGTCCATTATCATTACCATGGTATGACAAGGGTGTTTGCTGCCTCCTGTCCTGTTTGCCTGTCATGTGCTTACTGCTCACGATGTGGAAACTGGTGGCATCCCATTCTGAATAATACCAACTGCTTCAGCAGTGAAACAGAACTGAGGTGTGGGCCTGTCTGCACCCTTTGTTCAGTGCTTTTCTCTGGAAAGATTTCTTGAAATCACATTAACTACACTTTTATATGCCTTTTCATTGCACTCTACCATTAGCCTTACGAGTTTCTAGACCCACTTTTCAACCTCCTGTTGGTATGAACTGTGCTTCAGCAGGAGGGAAGTTGTACAAGAAAGGTTGTCTGATGAAGAAACTTCAAGCTGTTATTGGACTGTGTCTGGAAAAGGACCAGGAAAATTCTTAATGCCTCTGTAGGGAGTGCACGTTCTCTGAGACACTCTTCATGATGTCTCCATCTGGACAGATTGTTGTGTATCTTTAACCACGTTCCTACTTGTGTGTGTGAATTAATCTGTCTCACCATTCAGCTATTTCCAGGGTCCTGGTCTTAGATTGTAGGAACTGCTGGCTAAGAGCAAGTTCCACTGATCAGAATTCATCACTTGCCACGCATGATGAAATACTCTTGGGCTGTGTGGAATAAGAAGTGTTGGACCATGAGGTTAATTGTTTCTCTTTGCTGTCTTTTTATTCTTAGGGTACTCATAAGAAGATCCTGGATGTGGCCAACATGTTGGGCTTATCCAACACAGTGATGCGGCTGATTGAGAAGCGAGCCTTCCAAGATAAATACTTCATGATTGGGGGAATGATTCTGACTTGTGTCATTATGTTTCTCGTCGTGCAGTATCTGACATGAGCTACTGAACTGTATTATCAGAGGCAATGGTCTTTTGGAGCAAGATGGACTGTCCTCCAAAGTGTACTTTCCTTTGAGTGCTGCTTTGGATAAGCCCCTCCTGTGAACTCCAGTGTTCACAAATCACACTCGTGCGGGAAGCACACAGGGAAACAAATTTCTCTGGGAACACTGTAGTTGAGAATGGTCCTATAAAAAATTACCCCATCCCCTCCTGCTCTCACCTCATTGTCTGCAAGTTTAAGAGTCTGTTAAGTAGGAAGCAGCAGTGAAAACTTTACCCAGCTGTATTGCAAGGTAGGAGTGTCCTTTGGATAGGGATAGGTAGGGATAAGAGGATTCAAAGGCAGAGCATAAGATGTAATGAGCCTTTCCTGTACTAGCTAGAAGGGATCCTGATCACTGTATTTTGCCATGAAAGAATGCCCCTGAGGAGAACTTGCACCAATTGTAGCACACTCCTGGGGAGCCAGTGTGCAGAAAGATGGGAAGTAAAGGATTCCCATCTGCAGACTCACCATTTTGCTTGCAGGGAGATGGATTTGTGGGGAAGGGTTTTAAAGCACGGTTATAACCTCAGCTAACTTTTTTGTTTATACATACAGTATTAACCAGCACAAGTATTGCTGTTTTAGGCTGAAATGCTTCTCCATACCAAGTATTGCTGTTTTAGGCTGAAATGCTTCTCCATACCAAGTATGTTTTGGTACCTTTTTATGCCCTGCAGCTTCCCAGTGGAAGCTGAATGCTGTACTGCCTGCTTTCAGCTAGATGCACATCAAGCCTGTGTCATCCCACTGTGCCTAGTACCAAATATAACCTCTAAGACATTTTTAATGCTAGTGCACGTCATGTTTTGGTGAGTTGTATTCACTTTCTGTTGGTTGGGGTTTTGTGCTCTGTGGATGGTATTTTTTGAGTCTGTGAAGCAGGCAAGTCCTCACTGTGCTCAAATTGAGGTTTCTGATTTTTATGTTCATAGAGCTGGAATGGGCTCTCTGTGCTGTTCAGAGTAACAGTGGGATCAGGGCAACAGACCATTCACTTAAAATGAGCTGTGTCAAAAGAGTTTCCTGAAGTTACGTGCCTTGGGATGCTAAAAACATCTCTCACACTTGGTGAAGGGTGTTCTCTGTGTTACCCTTTGTACCTGCAGAATTACTGTGAAAGACTGCCATACACATCATCTCACAGAGGTGAGGACAGCCAGCTTTGAAACGCCTCATTGTTTAAATATGGCACTTTCCCTGTGGACTGGGGGGGGGCTCCATTGGAACGGCTTTCCTGAGATTTTGGGCATCATCCATTTCAATCAGCCTTCAGATACATTCCCATTCTGATGTGTGTACAAATCTGGTGCATTTCCAGATGTCCAACACAGAAAGGTCATATTCAGATGATGTGGCATAATGATGGCAATTCCTTGGTTTTTTTTTCTGCCTGGAATGGTTGTGAGTCTCTTACTTGGTAACAGATACAAGTTCTACATTCTGTCTCTGATGCAATGAGCTTTGCTTTTATTATGCAGTCTGGAGAAATGGTATTAATAACTGTACAAAGTGAATTTGGGTTAATATGGGCAAGTGAAGCAGGGTTTAGCTGTTTATGCAGCTTTTTTATAGCTTGCCTGGCCTATGTGCTGTGGTACAGCTTTATGCCCAGATGAGAGAACCCAGTTTGATCTGCTGTTACATGCCAGTCAGCTTCATACTTGGAACACAGGGCAGGAGAAGAGCCAGGGCTCAGAGCACTGGCTGGCTCAAGCAGATACAGAAGTGAAGGCCAGGCTGCTGTCAGTGCCTAGATAATCCTCTCAAATGGTTCAGCAGAAGAAAGCCTTGATGCTTGTTACATATCCAGTGTGCAGCATGCCTTCTGGTTGTCCATTTTCTGCTTCTCAGTGTGCTCTGTGCTCCTCAGTCCACCAGGCCTTCCCAAGGAGACACGTTAGCAGATCAAGTACAGTTGTTTGAAGGACGAGAGAATTAAAAGGAGAGGAAATCTGCAGTGATAAATCATCTGTCTTGCTGTATCTTTAATCTAAATCCTGTATCTAAATCAACCTTACATTTATTTTAAATCTGAAATCTCACAGACTCAGATACTGTGCACTTGAGAGATCCTCTTCTCTGAGATCAGTTGGGCACCTTCTAAGGGATCCCTGACAAATACTTTTTGTTCCCATAAACTGGTCCAATTCCACCTTGAGTTTACAACTTCATGGTCCTCTGATGGTGTGTCAAGTTCTTGTAGTTGTGACCTGGCATAGGAGGATTTGTCTTCTACCAAGGTGGGACTTCAGCCAATTTGTTTCCTATATTTGGCTTGTAGTAGGAGCCATAAAATAATTGGAACTGGATTTTTTGTTTCCTGGTTTTGAAACTATGTTGGCATTTTACTATGTTTCTGTTTATTTTGCCCTTTTAGGGTCTCCGTGTACTTGTGTAGGCTGATTTCTCCTTTGTAAGCAGTGTCATTGCTATTCACTGTCTAGAGGTGCAGTGTGGGGCTTGAAGGAACTGGCTGGGTAACTGGATTTGATGACTTCAACAGATCTGTACTACATGTCAAGTCCAAAACGATGTACAAGGGCATCTGTGCTTCTGTCAGTACAGCAGGAGCACAGGCAGGCTCAGGATTCCTCCTAACATGAAATGAGACAGAGCTGAAACCCTCGTATCTTTACAGATGTTGCTGCTGTGGCTCTCTGTAGTTTTCTTTCGCCCTAAAGACCACATTTCCCTCAACAGAGTTGTTTTGTTTCTGAACTCGTGTGGCATGGCCAAGTATCCCAGCTGTTGGATGAACTGTTCTCATGAGAGGATATTGGAAATTAACTTGCCTCTGGAAAAAAAAAGCCTTTTTACCAGTATTTTATACATGAAGGGGCAAGGGTGGGACATGATGTGATTCATGTGATGGGAATAAAGATGATCTTTTTTCAACCAAATGGAGGTTTTTACCTTGGCTAACATGGAATGTGCTCAGGTTCCTCACCAAGCTGGACACATTCCGGTATTCTCAGTATTGAGACAGGTAGGCACAAGCTGGCTTGGCCAAATGAGGAACCCCTGCCTGAGCTCAGATGTGAAGAGGAAGTTTTACAGGAAGTGGGAATGGGCTCAGTTCCCCTTGGAGGAATGGATAATGAAGGACAAAGCTCAGCCAGCATTGAAACTAGTGAGGGATAAGAAGGGCTTGTATAAACGCATTGGCAGCAAAAGGAATGAAAGCCTCCAGCCAGTGGGGACACAAGAGGAGGCAGCTGAGTGACCCAATCCTTCCTCCTGTGATCTCTCCCACTGTTTGCCTGCCCAGGAAGGTGAGTAGTGGAAGATGCTCCACCTGAAGGAACTGAAGTCTCCACCAAAGGGAGAGGTGGCTGTTTCCGCTACCATGAGGAGGGGGAGCATGGAGCCAAATGGAAACATGCAGGGAGGCATAAACCAGGAATGTCCTGCATATGGAGGGAGAAAATGTGCCATGAGGAGAATGGAGATGGGAAATGCAGGGTGGATTTTCTTCCCAGTTCACTGAGAATGGACAGAGAGAAGAGGGGCCTCTGCAGAGGAGAAGGCACCAGCAGGGAGAGGGTTCATGTGGAGTAGCCCAGTTTGCATCTTTTAGTATGGAAGGTGCGAAAGATCATCTTTCCCTTGCAATTTATGTTTTGCGTTGCAGTCATTCAAGTTCCCCACAGCTACAAACCACTTATTAAATGACAAAACATCCAGCAAAGAATGCAAAAAGCAACATCTCCTGTAGCATGAGGCAAAACCAGTAATAACACTACCCGTGACTGTAGTAACAATATCAAATGTCTCAACAGTAGAAGAAAAATACCTCTTTTTGAGCTGTGACATAATGCAAAAGTGATGGTGTCATGTCTTCACAGTAATACTGTGTAAGTATAAGAATTTTAGAATGGAATCACTGAATGGTTTGTGTTGGAAGGAATGTCAAAGCTCATCCAGTTCCAACCCTCTGCCACAGGCAGGGACACTTTCTACTAGAGCAGGTTCCTCCAAAGCCCTGTCCAACCTGACTTTCAACACATTAAAATGTTATTTATAATATATTTGAATGTATTCTATATATATTATACATAATATATAATGTATATATAATTTATATTAAAATATAAATATTTCTATGGAAAGCCCACATTTCCATATTCTTAGAGTGGCAGCCAGAGGAAGACATGGGTGCCCTGTGCTGCCTGTGGAGTACACATCATGGAGAAAGACCTGGCTTCTTCCATCCTTTCTGCTCTGCCCCTTTTTTCTGCACAGGCTTTTAGCACATTTAGGATTTGGTTACCCAGTAGTCTGAACAAACCTAAGAGGGCACCAGGAGCAACAACAAGGAATTCCGGTGTGTCCAGGAATCTGTGCCTAAAGGGAAAAAGTGCCTCTCCTCTGAGTCACAAGTGACAACTGCTGACAACCATTTCTATCCCAGGTATCCATAGGCATTTCTAGTCGGACCAGTCCTGTTCCCACAACGCTGGTAGCCCAGACAAGGCAGAAATGGCCCAGCAGGCAGGATGCACCCATCGGAGTGCTCACAGCAAGCACAGGCACTGCTGAGCTTCCAAGAAACTGAGGTTGAAGTAAGTACACGCTCCAAACCCCTCCCTGGCAGACCAGAAGGGGCTGGTATTTGCCTATATCCCATCAACTTCTCCTGGCAAGGGCCACATCTAGCCTCTAGGGGGTAAAGGTTCCAGCACCGACCAGCCTACCCATCACTAGAGACTGGGAGTTTAACACAGGAATATTGTGGCTGTGACCATAGTGGTAGTCACATGAAAGTCCTCACTCTGCTACCTTGGAGTAGCTGCTGTTTGGCATACTGCTGAAAATATTCCTTGTCCTGTGGTGAATACAAAACAATCAGAAGGAGCTGACAGCCCAATGACACATAATATTGGGGTTTTACCTAGTCATAATACTGGAGGAGGGTCATCTCTGTGTTTTACACCCTTGCAGCCTGTTAATCACTTTCCCCAACCCTCCCAGGTAACTGCAGGGAACAGTAAAATGATAGGTTTCCTGCTCTTCAAAGGCAGCAGCGCATGCAGGACATGCTTGAGGAGACTGAGGATATGGGATTTCAGATCTCAGAGCTCTATCACGTGTTGGTCGCACCCACCTTACAAGACAGACCCACTTCTTGTGGTCCCTACCCCCCAGTTACTATGGCCAGGGGATGTTGTGCAGTCACAAGCATGACCTTCCAAGCCCTTCTCTGCACCTCCTCTGCAGGGCAGTCCCAACCAAAAGCAGGCAGTTACTGCACTAAGCCTTTCACCAACTGGCAATTAAATGAGATTAGGATAATGGGGCCCAATTATGGCATCTATCTAAAATTACAACACTCCAGCCCACAAATCCTGCAAATAAGCTACTGCAGCCAATCCAGAAGCTGACATCTGCCACCACTTTCATTTGAAGTGGCAAAAGGAAAATCAAATAAAGGCTGAGTGGAGGGTTTACTGTGGAGGCATTTCCTTATTCAACAGGAGTCTAACAAATCACTGCAGGTGAATTTTAGAATGAGTCCAAGAGTATTCATAACTTTTTTATTCTAAATTACCAACAAGAACCTTAACAGAACTGAACTTTAAAATAAGCCTGATTTTGTACATTCTATTCCACATGTATTGTGTTACACTGATAGGAATACAAATGGGAAAAATCTAGTACTTTGAGGAACATACTTTTCAAAATGTGAAAAGCATTTCTTTCTTGACAAATACCAGATGTGGTTTCTTAATTCTTTGTATATTTAGATCCTGTTTTTAACTTTGCATCTGCTTTTAGAAATACACTGCTTAAGCCAAACATTTACACAGACCCAAATATGTATTCTGAGTGACTTAAACTATTCCTGCCTCCACCCTCCCCAACAGAGACCGGTTATGTTAGAACCTCAAACATGTTTTATGTGTTAGAAAACTTAAAAACTCTAATGGAAACTAGATGAGCACTTAGGTGTACTCTTTAAACTTCCCCTGCTTGGTATTACTCATATTGTAAAGAAGTCACAGAGGATTCCCCATTAACATATGACCTGAAGCACCACGGGCTCACTCATGTGACAACGTCAAGGCTTGAAGCTTCAAAGGCGTGATCAGGATGTTTTCAACGAAGGCAGAAGTCTCTGTAAATGACAATGTAGTTTAAAACCCAAACTACGCACTTCCCACACCCTATGTGGACAAACTCAAATGCCAACAAAATAACAAGCAAAAAGTGCATGCCCAGGGAAAAAACTCTTCCAGCTTTGGCAGATGCAGATCATTTTAATTTAACATTACACAGTAGGAAGTCTCAGCCTCCTTGCAAGCTGAAGAAACTCTCAGAACTATATGCTCTCCAGGTTGCAACAGGCCCTCAAATGACTACAGTTGTTATGACATTAGAAAGCCTCCTGCAGAGAAAGCTTTCTGCACCTCCCCATCAAACAACCAAATGTTCTCAGATATGTCCAGTAGAAGTCCCACAGAAACCACGCTCGGCACCATACTCTCCTGAGAACAGCAGCAGGGAGCGTTGCTTTGCAGATGCAAGACATGCTTATGGTGCAGGGTAGAAATTCCTGCAAATCACTCTGTTGTGTGGTTCATGACTTCCACTAACATAGGACTCCAATAGTTCCTGCTGTGCCAAGGCCTGAATTCACACATACCTGCCACTTTTGCAGGGCATTTCCTCTCTCCCCTTTGGCCCAGCATAATTCCAGCCTCTCTTTTACAATTAGCACAAAACACAACTCTGAAAGAGCCTCTTTTCAAACACACACTTGTTTTAAAGCTAAGGGGCAAGATTTTAGGGGTACGTGCAATCCCCCTGTACTGTTCTGTTTCCCACTGTCACTTCTTTGATTAGGAACTTAATCAGACCCTACCTCCTCTACTTAAACTCCTACCCCCTGAAATCCATCACCACTTCACAAGAGTTCTGCCTTTTCCAAATCACTGGAACAACTTCACAGTTAACTACTGTTAACTACTCACTGCAGTCAGAGGAGGGAAGGGCTCTGAACTGGTGATGGGTAAATTTATCGTCCATCTACTCAGTAACAGTCACCAAATGAAGATGAGGGTAACTTACAAAACAAATGCTTGGAGGAAGATCTGGTAACCAAGGACAGTTATCCACAAGTGACATTCCAGTTTGGTTTGGCAGATTCAGCCTGACACTATGGCAACTGGAGTCACTGACTTGTGCAGAAGCCATGCCTGCAAAGCCCCCCAGGTACCAGGTTTAGTTAGCTGCTCCAAGTAGGAAACAAGACAGCCATTCCCCAAAGCATCTTTAAGCTTCTGCTTTGTAGTTAATAGCAAATAACCATCTGTGACTTCAGTATCAGACACTAAAACAGGGGAAGCTCCTTCCCACTTCCACCCTCCCCTCAAGTAGCCCTGGTTTAAGCAGTCTTTGTTTTACCCTGCTCTGAGTTACTGGCTGGGCTCAAACCACGACACACCAGATTCTCTCAGAATTTGCTCTCAAGAAGGCAAGTGTTATATACTACCCCTCCTGCCCATGCAGCAGTGGCCATAGAGCACTACTGCAGCCAGAGATTACAGCAACTGTCACCATCTACAGAATTAACAGTGCCAAAACATGGATAATACTTACAGCCTTTCCATGATACAGTATATGGGAAGGACTCAGGGGCACGTACTCTTGAAGGCAAGCAATTCTTTTGCTCAAAGGTGGTCCTGGAACTGAAACACTACAGTTACTTCTCCTGACAGGTGATCAAATTTATGCATTTTACAACAGCACTGAGAAGAGCAGGGACATAAGGGGATGGTACTTTGTCACTTGGAGGTGGTGGTGCTTAGAAGAATATATTTTTTATATACATATATATATATATATATATACACACACACATGCTGTGAACACTAGGAAGTTTTCCAAGAAGGGCAACAAGTGAAATCAGGTAGAACTGTTGTCACCCTTTATGAAAGGAGAGACAGATCATGGCTGAGCTCAAACAGACCTGCAGAGCTGCCAAGTGCATTACTGTTGCTGCACAGTGGCTTAGACAAATACTAGCAAAGTCAGCCCAAGTCATATCATCAAAGCTGGATTGGGGGCAGGTTGCAATATCTCTCTATAGAAAACATTATTGTAAGGAATCAAACTCATATTCCCTACCTGTTTATGCCAGAGTTGCACATGCCCCAAATAAAAGGAGACTCTGACTGCTCCAGCAATTCTGCAAAAGGGAACAGATGTCATGGCTCAGAACTAAAACTCCAGCAACCACCATCAGATCAGGAATATCTGTCATATTTCTACATGTTCAAGAGGGAGTAAAGGTTGATCTAATGATGAATGTGTCTGCTTCACTGTCATTTAACTGAGGAACATAAAAGTTCTCAAGTTTCCATTATCATCACTGCACATAAGATACCAAACCTTACGTGAGAAGGAGCAGAGGTTTGGAAATATACCTCCATGCCAGTTATGGCAGGTATGTTGAATAGTTCTCTACACCAAGAAAAGCCTGCTGGGTGAAGAGGTGCATGCTTTTAGGAATGAGCATAAGCAAGGTGTCCTAAAAGCGAGACCCAAGTGAACAGCATCTCTAGTTTCACACTGCCACAAGTAGAGCTGAAGGACAGGACCAAGGAGAAGGCAGAGGTGCGGCAGATGGGGAAGTTCCTCACCTGCTTCCCAGTCTTCATCACATGGAGGTGCCTGCCACGTGCTCACAGCATTCATCTGTTCTCTCTTGAAGTCAGAGGACTGATTCACTTCAGGAAGGGAGAAAACTCAGTGACTAGCAGTCAGTCCTGCTTTAGAGGCATTAAATGCTTTGGATCAAGTTGTAAAACATCTCCTGGCTTTAGACTAAGTTTTCCCAAAGCTGCTATGCCACACAAAACTATAGACAATAATCTGACTTCCACTTTTTGGTCATCCTATGCGCTGTCCTTACAAGCAGGAGACTTTTATGTCCCCAGGATGACCAAACTTCTCTAAGCTCGAGCGGTTCTCTTACCTACATCTTGCTCAATGAACCCTCTGTCACTGCACTTCGTTATATGACCGCTGAGGTCAGCTCGAGGAACTAGATGGCGAGCGTTGAAGGGGCACGTGGCCAATTCCTTTGCAACTTTAGGGTAGCTCTAGACAAGGGAAAACCAAAATCATGTGCCATATCTCTCAAGTTCATTTATCTCTTGCTAATCCACAGAAAAAAAACCCACCCTCAAGGATATTTGTGATGTTGCTTTAAAAAGATATAAAAAAATAAAGACTAAACAAGGAAGGGGGAACTAACATGACTGTTCTTTAAAAGAATTCACTGAGAAACTGAGCCACCATTGCGTTGACTGAAATGAAACATACCCTCAGCTAAACTTCCTACAGTTTGCTGCAATGCTGGCAATATGTCTGCACAGTTTAAAGCACAGATGAAACTATTTTAATAACAGTAGGGGAGAGATGCTCTGCTGGTCAGGGAACAGGCTTTCACCCAAGGTAGATGAAGAGGCAGAAGTGCCTTGTACTGATGCTGCTCCAGGCAGTGTCTCCTCACTACCACCGATACGTGACTGCAGCACAAGCTGCAGGCACATCCAAGGTGTCTGTCATTACCCAGCCTATACAGCCAGGGTTGCCGTGTCTTCATGTGCCCATCATTTGCTTCAATTAGCTTCAGCAAGCTATTCTTGCCACGCAGCAGAAGCTTTTCAATGCTAATGCAGTTCAAGCTGAAAGGATTCAACCTGCTCTGCTTGGAGTGTCCCCGTTTGTGTGGAATGGCTACATTCTGCACAAGCAATGGGAAGCTGAGGCAGTTGGGAACATCTAATTAGATTTTATGCATGGAGCATGCAAAGGAAATTCAACCAACTACCAAGTAAGAAGGCAATCTCCACCCAGACGCTTGCCACTACAAAGAAAACAGTAGCATCTTCAGATGGATGAGATAATAATCCCTGAGCCCTTCTTCTGCTAATTACTTAGACACCAACTCTGTCTGACTGGTGACCACTATCTCACCTTGTCCTCCTAACTAGGTAAGCTTGCCAAAACTGTCTGCTCAGCAGTTATGCAACACAAGGACAAACCCAACGTGGTTCAAAGTTCCCTTGCCAACACCATTCACCTAACTCACATGCACATTTCTGCCAAAATCTTCAGGGGTCAACAAGGAAAATTTCAGCCCTCTTTAAAGTTGGAATGATGGAGGTACTTGCCACTTAGTTCTGTCCCCTGCTTTCACTAGTTAGTTAACATTTTTTAAGGCTCTAGTTTCACAAAAATGAATTGTTTATAAGTATCGATACCAGGACACGTCCCCAACAACTATACCTTAACTGCATGACACAGCACTGTTATACTATTTTAAAAATACATTGTCAAGGTTACACTGGTAAACCTAAAGAGGAACAATTGGGTTTTAAAAGGTATCAGCAAAACCTCAGGCTCAGTCAGATGCCAGCACTTGCAGGTTTAAAGTAAATAAACCATGAGGACAACAAAGGAGAAGAGAGGAAGGAATGCTTCCTATTAAATGATTTGTATTTAAATTCTGGCTAAAAGATGGGGAGGGGAAAAGCCCTCTCCCGTATGTGCTAAGGTCAGGAAGTACAGTTTCTGACAGATGCACTTAAATAGTTACTAGCAAGACCAAAAAAAAAAATCCTAACCCTGTTTGCAGCTGCATTTCCAGCACTTCAAGAGTGAATTTCAACATCACAACACTTCCACTCTGATGAGCCAGAAGCAGGTCACATAACTCAGACTGAGTTCTCTCTTCAACTTAAAGAGGAAAAACGTATCTGACCTCCATGTGAGCTGCTGGAAGAGAGTAGAGTTTCCTCCTTGACCCGACCATGAAGAATCTCTACCTCCTTTCAACAAAAGCCACACTGGTCATGGGTAAATTAACACGTGCTTGAAGCTATTACTAATCAAATAATAAAGTTATGAAATAAAGGCTAAACAAGGCTATTTGTCAGAAACTTACAGCAGCCAGCAAGAAAATGCAATAAGAATAAAGAACATGCACGTCATATTCACAGGCACAGAATTATAGGTCTGGCAGTCCAGCTTACCTTCCTACACTTTACCAGGTGATAGGGAAACCGACAGGCTCTGATTCGATGATGTTTATTATATGGACATTGTATTAATCTCTCTGGATCCAAAACATCTAGTAGAATGGAAGAGGGAAAAAAAAATGGTTAGGAAGAAAAGATTTGGGGTCACTAACACAGCGAAGTGGGGAAAAAAACATACCATCACCTCAGGGCTGTGATCTTAAGGAGTTAAACCGGTTGTTCTCAGTTTGAAATCATTCATTAAGGCAGGCACCTGTTTTGCATAACCAAATTCATTTTGAAGTTTCTGTGACTGGGATGTTAGTCAAAACAGACAGAGAACAGTCTGTCACTGAGCACTGAGCATAACAACCCTCTAAGTTACCATATTAGGCAGGTAACCACACTTACTCAAAGTGAATGAAAACAGCACTACTCTTCCAGCTATCTTAGAGGAAAATCAGTAGAATGACGACATGCCCTCCAGGAGCACCGTCAGCCTGAAACAACTCTTTCTGGATCAACAGCTAGTTTTGCTGGATGAAGAACACCCGGAAATTTTGTTTCATTTCCAAGGAAGCAGTGTGCCTCATGTGGAGCACGGGCTTTGTAAAGGAACTTTTTTAGAAATCAGGCAATTATTTAGGAGCTGAAATGCTACTAAAGCAGCTAAAATACCTAAGAACACAGACACTGAACAGTGAAGCAGCCTGAGTGCAGGCATACATGATACAGATTTTTATCTATCTTTAGATAAAATGTATTCACAGAAGCCTAGAATGATTTGAGACCTTAAAGTTCATTGAGTTCCAACCCCCTGTCATGCACAGGGGCACCTTCCACTAGACCAGGTTGCTCCAAGCCCTGTCCAACCTGGCCTTGAATACTTATATTAAAATATAAGTATGAATATATCTATGGAAAGAACACATTTCCATGTTCTTAGTGAGGAAGAGGGGCAACCAGAAGGAAACGCAGGTGTCTTGTGCTGCCTGTGGGTCTGCTTGAGGGTCACACACCAGGGAAACAGACCTGCCACTCTGACACTCTTTTTGCAGTGCTTTTAGCACGCTTAGGATTTGCGCACCTGGTGTCTTAAATAGACCCAAGTATGGCCTGCTGCTGTTTAGCCTCTTCCCTGCCATCACATTCCCTTCTCTTACACATGCATTGGTGCTCAGTTGTCTCAACAGCCAGGTCAGGGAGCTGTATCAGCCTACAGGCTGACAACTGGTTAAGATCACAGAATGGTTTGTGTTGGAAGAGACCTTAAAAGTCATCTAGTTCCAACCCTTCTCCCATGGACAAGGAAGATGCAGTTTCACCAGTCATAATAAGCAGACTTTCTGTTATGAGCCACAAGATAAAGTTGTGAGCCTGAGCCAGTACAAAGGAAGGGACAGACCCAATCCTTCTTTCCATCTCAGCTGTGCAGTGCTGCTGCAGCCAGCTCTGCTACCTGTGAGCACCTCTCACCTCTATTAGTCACTTTAGATCATTGAGAACAGCTGAAAGCTAAAGTCTTCACTCAGAAGGACTGACAAGCTTTGTACTGATTCCACTGTCCCTGGAAGAGCAATCAGAAGTGGTTTCTGTCTTGAAGCAGCTCAACACAAATCAGACCAAGTGCACTACCAGGAAAGGGAAGGAGATAGAGACAAGAGGAAAAGGAAAGCTCTCACCATATTACGTAAAACAACAGACACAAAAACAAGCACAGGAGCTGGCCTGATCAGGTAAAGAGATACAATTAACATTGTATCTCTGCTGTAAGGAGCAGAGCCTCTCCAGCACCACAGCAACGCCATGCTCGAAGGAGATACCTGTCCCTAACCCTACTGCCTGCACACCCAAATCCACAGCAATCCTAAAAACGTGTCTGGAGTCAGCAGAGACCACAGTACAGGCGGGAGCAACGCTTTAACGAAATTAAGTCACTTTGTCCAGATACTTCCTGAAGTCCACACCTGAAGCACGGAGCACCAATATTATATGGTTACCAGAGTGGTAACCACATATAAGATTGCCCTAGTTAAAATAATCAACAACCCACTTGGCTCCACACAAAGCCCAGCGACAAACCCTGAGCTACTCGCATAGGGCCGGGCCGGGCCGGGCCGGGCTGGGCTGGGGCCTGCACACAGTGAACGGCCGCCACCTTCCCCTTCTTTCCTCTTCCTTCTCCTTCCCTTTCCCCCTGCAAGATCCCATCCCGAGCCTCACCGAAGTCATCCTCCAGCTCCATGGGGAAGCGATGCAGAGAGCGCGGAGCACACGACACCGGCCGGCGCCGCGCCTCAGGCACCGCGGCCTCGCGCCTTGCGCCGCCTTCGCGCCTGCGCGCATGTTTCCTAGCAACGGCGCGGGGCCCCTCCCGCCGTACAGCGGTTGCCATGGCAACGCCGTGGGTTGCGTCTGTGTCCGGCGCCATCTTACCCGGGCCGCGGCGGGCCGGGCCGTGAGGGGACGGGCGGCTCCTCCCGACCCAACCTCGCCACCGGCGCCCCAAATAGGGCCCGAAACCTCGAAACTGCGTCCCAGGGTAGGGGCAATGTGTCCGTGTCGCTGAGGGTGAGCTGGAAGGTGGCCGAGGGCAGGGTGGAGCCGTGCCTCCTGCAAACCCGCTGAGCGCTATTGCTTTGGAGCAATGGTTTCTGCTCGCAGAGGTCTCGTGCCTCAAAGGCTCTAAGCAAAGAGACAGCTTTAAATGAAGGCCGCGTTTTTATACCCTACTCACAGGCACAGGCGGTGCAGGTGATAAAAAACAGAGGTTTTTCTGTCAATTGAAAGCAGAGATCCCTGCTGCTTCCTCTCCCCACATTGCCGGCTTTAAAAGCTTCTGCCTCACGATTGCCTCATTTTGCAGCCAAAAAATACATGTTCAGTGAATGCAGAAATGGTTTTGTTTTGAAGCAGAAGGTTGGTGATGTAGGGATCTGGATCTGCAAACCACGGTGCACGTCCCTTCAGTTTGGAGTCAGAGCATGGAATGGTTTGGGTTGAAAATGACCTTAAAGCTCACCCAGTTCCAACCCCTGCCACGGGCAGGGACCCCTTCCACTGGAGCAGCTTGCTCCAAGCCCCTGTGTCCAACCTGGCCTTGAACACTGCCAGGGATGGGGCAGCCACAGCTTCTCTGGGCACCCTGTGCCAGCGCCTCAGCACCCTCAGGGTACAGAACTTCTTCCTTGTATCTAACTGAACTTCCCCTGTTTCAGTTTGAACCCATCAGCCCTTGTCCTATCACTACAAGCCCTGATGAAGAGTCCCTTTCCAGCATCCTGGTATCCCCCTTCAGACACTGGAAGCTGCTCTGAGGTCTCCACTACAGGCTGGCAAGTGCATGGTTTGCTGGCAGGAGATCCTGCCCTGCCTGGTTTCATTTCAGGAGGTAACTGAAGACATTACCTATGTTCTCTGGTAGTAACAGCAGGAGAATCATCTTCAGATACAAGTGGTAGTATGTTTATAGAGTCGTAACAGGACACCAGGGGAGCAGTAAAGGCTTGAGTGGAGATATTAGTGACAGACATTCTCAGCCACAGACAGAGGCTTGCCTCTGCATGTCCTTCTATATGCAAAACTATGTAGAACCTTGAATTGTTTCCAGGAGCCTGAGATGGGCTAAATCTGTCAAAGGACTGAGATGTCTCCCTGCATGCATGATCTTGTAGTGGAGTATTTCTCATGTGCACTAATGCAGATCATAACCCAGCTCTGATCATTATGTAAACCCAAGGGTTTATACACAGGAATGACCCTTTTCATCCCCATTTCCAGAGTGTTCCCCAGCCAGGGAGTGATTGACATGTGTCTTAGATGCCCGTCCTGAGCTGTCTGTTGGGCTGCAGGATGTAAAGTGGACATTGCTGATACAAGGGTGGGCAATGGTGACAGGGCATGGGGCACATGACACATGGCTTCTGCAGAGCTCACCCTGAGCAGCAGTGCATCTTGCCTTGCCTTCTGCTTTCTTGTTTCCACATATGATCTTCACCTCGTTTTTCTTGAAGCAAAATCAAGCAGAAGGAAAGCAGCTCCTCACTTGCTGACAGTCTGTCAGCAGTGTTTGAAGTGCTGAATACTGTGTACTGCTCTCCAACCATGGTGGTAAAGACTGTGCCAAATTCAGGGCTACATGTT
The DNA here is from genome assembly GCF_033815535.1 of Pezoporus flaviventris. Lineage (NCBI taxonomy): Eukaryota > Metazoa > Chordata > Aves > Psittaciformes > Psittacidae > Pezoporus > Pezoporus flaviventris. The sequence continues at coordinate 894,362 of NW_026892639.1, read as the reverse complement.
GTGAATTCAAAAGGCATCATGACCATGGCCATCTTCTTTGGCAAGGAAGCTGAGCCATGTGTGTCTGTTCCCTCTTTAGACTGATTAGCACCTGCCCAACAGCAAGCTCATCTTCCAATGGGATGATCTCCCCAGTGGAGAATACGTTTATATTGTTGTTCTCCAGCAGAACTAATTTTCCTGACTTGCATTTGAGCTTTTGCTAGCAAAGGGCTCGCAGATGTGTGTAGAGAAAGCTGCCAGTGTCTCTGCTGCTGATTAGGGCTCTGGGAGGTTCTTGCATCATGCTCAGGAATGTCCTGAAGCAGTTCAGCAGCCCCCTTCCTCAGCTGCAACCTTCTGTGCAGTCTTTCCTAATAGTGACAGCACTGCTTTAGAGAACTCCTCTTAAAGAACGATTGCCCACAACTGCCTGCCTCTCTCCAGAGACTTTCCTCAGGAAATCCACAGCAGAGATGGCAGTAGGATGCTGACGTGCATTGTGAGCTGAATCACCTCATTCTTACTCCTGCTATTCTCTGGGAGCATTTTCTACCTGAGCCTTTGCTCCCCACCCAGTAAAGCAACATCCACTTCTCAAGTCCCTGTTGGGTTGTTGCCCTCCCAAGGCCTTCCACAGCCCAGGCTCCTCAACCAAGCTTTGGAGTTGCCACACACCCCTTCTGCAGCATTTGCGCCAAGCCCAAGAGGCCATTTTTGGGCAAAGGCTCAACAAAGCTAGGCCTGATGGCCAGGGACTCTGGAGGAGTCATGGATGCTTCTCTCACCTGCAAGTGACAGTGCCTGAAGAGGGCCCACTGCAGAGTGTCCAACCCTCCCTTCCTTTGGGGAGGGTGAAGGCTCTCCATGTGCTCCCCCCACACCAACTAATAACCTTGAAGAAACACTCACACTTCCTACTGTGGGTGTCTGGAGTGTCAACAGAGGGAAGGACCATGCAGTGGCAGGTAACAGTCATTCTGTTAACAACTATAGCACAACCATCCCCAAAAACTCCTTCCCAGAGCCAGCCCTGAGAACATCTATCTCACTGGGCATCTTGGGAGATGGTCTGTAGGGCAAAGGATGACAGAGAGGCCTGGGTTGGGATGCAGCAGATCTTTAATGAGGCAAAAATGGGAAACAAGGACACTGTGAGTGGAGATCCTGGTGCAGGGAGCATCAGGGGCAGAGAGGAGTCTGCCCCCCATGGCTGTGGGGAGAAAGAGTGGCAGAGGGAAAAAGCAGCATGGGCCATGCTGTGTGAGAGCACAAGGCTGGCCCCGTCCTTGTGCAAGTGGTGCTGGGGTTGCTCAGCTGCTCTGGAAGCAACAACCCAAGGCCCTGTCCCCAGTGAGGTCCCATCTTCTGGGTCCCTGGGCCCTTCCCCAGGGCCATCACCAGCAGCTTTAGCAGGGGAGGCACCTCCTGCCGCAGTAGCGGCCACCCAAGCCGGAGAGGCCCAAGCCGGAGAGGCCAAAGCCCCCGGAGTTGATGGGCACTCCCTCGGAGCTGAGGATGCTGCCAACGGCAGCGGAGGTGGAGGAGCCCACAACGGTGTTCTGTGGGAAGGAGGTGAGGATGGGGCCAGGCAGGGTCACCACCACGGGGGAGGGCTGGATGGCAACAATGGAGTCCTGGCACTGCCTGACACAGGGCTCATTGCAGCTGTTGGCCAGCGGGGTCGGGCCACAGGGCTGGCAGGGCACACACGGGCTGTAGCAGGACATGTCTGGATGCAAGAGCTTCACCTGGGAAATAGAGCAGGGGGAAACAGAGCAGGGACATGGGTCAGGAGCAGTCTCTCACACCACCACAAGGAATTCAAGGCAAGCCAATTTTGAGAGAAGAGCTGGAGGTTTTGTAGGTACACCCATGGACTTCAACTTCCCCTCAGCCCAAAAGTGCCCCATCAAGAGTGGCCAAGCCCAGAGGGGTCCCACCTAGCCCATAGCTCAGAATGCACATCAGCCAAGACCCAGACTTCTCTGTGCTAGACCTTCTTCCTCCGTCTTTCTTCTATGGCAATGACCTCCAAGTCCTGCTGTGGCATGATGGAGCAGGCATTTGCTGATGTGTATGTTGGTCTGAGGCCTCAGCCTGTGGAAGGATGAGAAGCAGAAAGGGCTGTAGACTCACCTGGGTCCCAAGGAGAGGAGAGCAAGAGAAGTGGATGAGAGAACAAGGCTTTGGGGTTACTTTTATACTGCTCTTGCACCGCCCTGGCCCTGAGGCTGCCTCTGCGCAGGCAGTAATTTTCCAACAGACTCATCTTTAATGGAAAGTATTCTTCCTAATCACACAGCTTGTAATTTGGTTTCCTTCTTTGACTCCTCTTTATTTCCTCATTTCTGGCATGCCCTTTGTGCCAGAGACGCTCCTACCAAATGCTGGAATGAGAGGGTCAAGCACTTCCAGGGCAGGAATGCAGCAGTGCTGGGGACAGCACTCAAGTGCTGAAGATGTCCCATGCAGCCAGGGGACCCCAGCTTGGGGTTCCTTGGTGGGCTCTCTTGTAACTCTTTTTTCAGGAAGGGTGACAGGTACTCCAAGTGTTGCAGTCCCCAGTTGTCTACACATAGGTTCCCGTGCAGAAGGACTTGCTCTGTCGTTCTCTATCCCTCTACCCCAGCTCACTCTGACAGTCAGTTCAGACTGACAGCTCACTCCTCAGGCTGGTGGGCCATGCTTCTGGTTTCAGCCCTCTTTCTCCTTATGTTGCTTAGTTTGAGGAGAAATTTTTCCCCTTTCTTGGCCTTCTCTCCTCTAGGTGTGCAAGCCAGCCTGCGCATCTAGGTGGCTGTAGCACCCAGAAGTCACAGAATTCCCACTTCCGTAACTCGGGTACTGGCTAAAATGTCTTGGAAATAGAATCAGCAGAGTGAGAACCTGCCTCTTTGATCCTCTCCGCATCCCAGAGCCAGTGCTTCTTAGCTGTGTCAAGGTGTGTGCAGTAATGTCGCTAGTGGTATTGAGGGGCCATGGAGGATGGGATAGGATAAGAGAGGATGCAGTTGCAGGCAGAGAATTTGTCTCTGCTTTTGCACACTCCATTGCTATTAGGAAGAACCACTGTACAGTGATTAGAGAGGTCGAAAAGCCTGGCTGCAAGAGAGGAAGCAAGTTAAGAGAGGAACAGCCCAAAGTGAAATGCAAAGTTTCTTGCAAAGCAGTTTTCAATAGAGAGAACATTTCCCCTCTTCTGCAGTGCCTTTTCTTTCACTGACAACAGTCTCTGAGGGAGTTCTCATCCTGACACTCCTCATAGGGGTAGCAGCAGTGTTTGGAGAGTGTGGTGATGAATCAGACAATCCTTCCCTTCCAGGCAGTTCCTGGCAGAATAGGACTTCAGTGTGGGACACAGAAGCTCTGTGTGATTGAAGACCAAATGAGTTGTCAGCTGTTTGCCTCTCCCTTTGCAGCCTGGACCAACTGTCCTTCCTCTAAAGCATAGGGACACCAGGTCATCTGTCCTTATGTTTGGTAGTGACTCAATGTCTCTGCCCAACGCAGTGTCAGGTCAATTAGCTGCAGCGGTGGCCATGGCTTTGACTTGAACATGAGGAGCCTGTGTCCCTTCTCAAACACTGTTAATACTGCAAAAGAAACAGGTTCACTCAGGAGTGGCTTTCATGAAGTGTGGAGGATTTTCTGGCTTTTTTCCCTGTACAGAAAGCTAACCCTGTTGCTTTGAACTCCTTAACACTGAGAGGATAAGATGTATCCTGACCTGGAGAAGCAGGGAGTGGTGACTGACAGTCATGCTAAGACACTTTGAATGTTGGTACACTTATTTAAATTGTGTTTCCAAGTTGGTGTGAAACTGTCCTTGTGAGGCTCTGAGATCTGCAGTAGCAGAGTGAGGGTATGAAAAGGAATGCTCAGGAGACAGGGTCTCAGTACTAGCACCCAGGCCAGATCTCCACCAGGTCCATGCCATTGCTCTTCAGCTGCCACTTGCCTCCTTTTGGCCTGTGGAACCTATTGCTCTGTGGTGTGCATGTACAGAAGAACAAAGAGTGCCCCCGGCATGACCAGGACATCTCCTCATGAAGAAGACACATACACAGGGAGACACAGGCATGTGCTCATGCACACCTCTGTGCTTGTGCACACTTAAAAATGCATATATACACAGGTTTTAGGGAAAGCCAATTCTTTTGATACAAAAATGAATACAGAAAAATGAGAAGACATACAAGCGTGCATACGTATAACTGAAGTTACACAGATGTTGTTTGTACATAGACTGCACAGAGAAATAACCCTAATATGCTGAAGGCATTGATTGGAGACACCAAGAAATTGGACAGAGAGTGGAAACGGCAAAACAGATGGCAGATTTGTCATCAAAGCAAGATCATCAGGAGGAGGAGGTTCAAAACGAGCAGTGGAGCCCACTCACCAGTGATCATTGAGAAATGCCAGACCCCTTATTTTGAACAGGGTGATGAACAACTCCACTGTGTCTATATCCAGAAAATGGGTCAGGTCTTCAGCCCATAATGATGCATTCCTGACCTGAAAATCTTAGGGTTTCTCATCTCAGAACTTGAAAGAACTCTCAAAGGCAAATGGCCATGGAATAAATCACAGTATGAAAGAACTGAACTCTGGACAGCAAAAGGTCCTGGGCTTGGATGATCCTTGGCTTGAATGTCTTCAATTAGAGACTGCTGGAAAATTACTGCCTGTATAGAGCATGACTACATGCCTGGGGCAAAGCTGGAGCACTATAAAAGCCAGTGCAAATACCCAGTTGGACATCCACTTCTCTCACCTCTCTATCCTAAAGGATCAGGTGAGTCTGAAGCTCTTTATCTTCCTTTCTTTCCTCCTATGAACACCATTAATGCTCCAAACCAGCATCATGCCTGGGATCCCTCACAGTGGTGTGAGAGACTGCTTCTAACCCGTGTCATTGCCCTGTCTCCAGGTGAAGCTCTGCCATCCAGACATGTCCTGCTACAACCCGTGTGTGCCCTGCCAGCCCTGCGGCCCGACCCCGCTGGCCAACAGCTGCAATGAGCCCTGTGTCAGGCAGTGCCAGGACTCCATTGTTGCTATCCAGCCCTCCCCTGTGGTGGTGACCCTGCCCGGCCCCATCCTCACCTCCTTCCCGCAGAACACCGTCGTGGGCTCCTCCACCTCTGCTGCCGTTGGCAGCATCCTCAGCTCCGAGGGAGTGCCCATCAACTCCGGGGGCTTTGGCCTCTCCAGCTTGGGCCTCTCCGGCTTGGGTGGCCGCTACTGCGGCAGGAGGTGCCTCCCCTGCTAAAGCTGCTGGCAATGGCCCTGGGGAAGGGCACAGGGACCCAGAAGATGGCACCGCACTGGGGATGCCGACTCCTCTCTGCCTTCGGTGCTCCCTGCACCAGGAGCTCCACTCACAGTGTCCTTGTTTCCCTGTTTTGACTCATTAAAGTTCTGCTGCATCCCAGCCTGTGACTTTGTGTCATCCTTTTTTATGCAGATGCCAAGATCCCAAGAAACGCATTTCCTGTGCAATTTTGACCTTGCTTGATTTCATGGCAAATACACCTTGCAGAAGAATCAGAATTATTCTTTGGCCTTTCTCGATCACTTCTTTTGTTTTGCCCCGCGTGATAGGGTAACCAAACTGCAACTACACTGAGAGGAGGGAGAGGCATTGTCTTCAGAATTTCAGACAGGAAGATGCTCTCTTCACCACAGGTGTATCCAAATCCAGGCAATACATTGCTGCCAAGCTGTTAGAATACAGCACTGTTTCATTCTGCTGCAAGCTCAGGCGTGTTGCATCCCAACCCGAAGGAAGTGAAGCAGGAGGGCCAGGAGTCCTCCTTGGATGGATAAGGAGCTCCTGAGGAAAATTCAATTGAAAAAAGAGGCTTATAATAAGTGGAAGCAAGGACAGGTGGCATGGGAATAGTACAGGGATGTTGTCCGAGAAGCCAGGGACCAGGTTAGGAAAGCTAAGGCTCAGTTAGAATTAAACTTAGCTAGAGGTATTATAGATAACAGGAAGGGATTCTACAGGTACATAACAAATAAAAACCAGACTAGGGAGAATGTAGGCCCCCTCAGGAAGCTCTCAGGAGAACTGGCTACACGGGATTTGGAGAAGGCTGAGGTTCTGAATGACTTCTTTGCCTCGGTCTTCACTGGCAAAGGCTCTGACCAAACCACCCAAGTCTTGGAAGGCAGATGCAGGGACTGTGAGAATGAAGACCCTGTGCCCACTGTAGGAGAGGAGCTGGTTCGAGACCATCTTAAAAATCTGAACGTGCACAAGTCCATGGGTCCTGATGAGATCCATCCGCGGGTCCTGAAGGAGCTGGCGAATGAAGTTGCGAAGCCGCTGGCCATCATATTTGAGAAATCATGGCAGTCAGGTGAAGTTCCCGATGACTGGAAAAAGGGAAATTCCCATTTTCAAGAAAGGGAAAATGGATGACCCAGGTAATTACAGACCAGTCAGTCTCACCTCTGTGCCTGGCAACATCTTGGAGCAGATTCTCCTGGCAGGCATGCTAAGGCACATGAAAAACAACAAGGTGCTTGGTGACAGCCAGCATGGCTTCACTAAGGGGAAATCCTGCCTGACCAATTTGTTGGCTTTCTATGATGGGGCTACAGAACTGATGGACAGGGGTAGAGCAGTTGATGTCATCTACCTGGACTTGTGCAAAGCGTTCGACACTGTCGCACACAACATCCTTGTCTCTAATTTGGAGTGACATCAATTTGATGGATGGACCACTAGGTGGATAAAGAACTGGCTGGATGGCCGCACAAAAGAGTTGTGGTCAATGGCTCAGTGTCCGGCTGGAGATGGGTAATGAGTGGTGTCCCTCAGGGATCGGTGTTCGGACCGGTCTTGTTTAACATCATTGTCGCTGACATGGACAGTGGGATTGAGTGCGCCCTCAGCAATTTTGCCGATGACACCAAGCTGTGTGGTTTGGTTGATACGCTGGAGGGAAGGAACGCCATCCAGAGGGACCTCGACACACTTGTGAGGTGGGCTGATGCCAACCTCATGGAGTTTAACCATGCCAAATGCAAGGTCCTACACCTGGGTGGGAGCAATCCCAGGCACAGCTACAGGTTGGGCAGAGAAGAGATTCAGAGCAGCCCTGCAGAGAAGAACTTGGGGGTGTTGGTTGATGATAAAATGAACATGAGCCAGCAGTGTGCGCTTGCAGCCCAGAAAGCCAACCATATCCTGGGCTGCATCAAAAGGAGCGTGACCAGCAGGTCAAAGGAGGTGATGCTGCCCCTTTACTCTGCACTTGTGAGACCTCACCTGGAGCATTGTGTGCAGTTCTGGTGTCCTCAACATAAAAAGGGCATGGAACTGTTGGAACAAGTCCAGAGAAGAGCCACGAGGATGATCAGGGGACTGGAGCACCTCCTGTATGAAGACAGGCTGAGGAAGTTGGGGCTGTTCAGCCTGGAGAAGAGAAGCTGCGTGGAGACCTCATAGCAGCCTTCCCTTATCTGACGGGGGCCTATAGGGATGCTGGAGAGGGACTCTTCATTAGAGACTGTAGTGACAGGACAAAGGGTAATGGGTTAAAACTTAAACAGGGGAAGTTTAGGTTGGATATAAGGAGCAAATTCTTTCCTGTTAGGGTGGTGAGGCACTGGAATAGGTTGCCCAGGGAGGTTGTGAATGCTGCATCCCTGGCAGTGTTCAAGGCCAGGGTGGACAAGGCCTTGGGTGATATGATTTAGCATAAGGTATCCCTGCCCATGGCAGAGGGGTTGGAACTAGATGATCTTAAGGTCCTTTCCAACCCTAAGGATTCTATAATTCTATGATTCTGGACAAGACCTCCTTGTCATCAGGTGACTTCCATCACAACTAATCCTCTCAGGTACTTTATACCTCTCTAAGCCTTGGTTCACCTTCCTTGCTGGATCACAAGATCTTGAACAGATATCTTGCCCTCATACTTGACAGCACACACCTCCAGGCACTGCAATTCACAGCTTCTTTTCCAAGTCCACTGTCAATTCCTGGGTGATCAGCTGTTGAGGGATCCCAGCCCTTTGGTTTCCTTACCTACCAGTTCCTGACTGTGGGCCCCACTCCCCAGACATCAGAGTTGCCATGCAGTAACCTGCTCACCAGGCTGGTGGCTGTAATGTTTCCACATCCTGAAGTCCTCTTGAGGTCAGGGACTGCCTGCTTGGATGGGTCTTGGAGCAACCTGGTCTAGTGGAAGGTGTCCCTGCCCATGGCAGGGAGTTGAAACTGGATGAGCTTCTTCCCCAAGCCTTTCTATGATTCAACTCTGTACTTTCTGTCACGTTAGTTATTGTCTCACTTCATCCTGCCACTCCTTTGCAAAGGGCTGCCTTTCTCATCACACACTTCTCTCCTCACTTCTTTACTAATCAAAGAGAAGGACCCATTCACTTCATTGTCCACTATTTCTTTTTCATTACCAGAACAATCACTGCAGATAGTGTTTGGGTTCCTGTCCCAGCCATGGTGTCCTCACCTGTGGTTGGGGTCTCTGCCTCATCTAACATGATCTTAGATGTAGTTGGGGTCCCTGCTGAATCTTGACATCTCCAGGGCATTTAGGTCCCTGTTTTAATCATGGCCCTCTGATGTTGTGGCTCATTAAACAGAGGCCAAGTACAAGCAAGGCCAATACAGTGCTAAAAGCAGCTGATTTTCAAACAGCAGCCACCCAGGGACTGGTCACCTCAAGGCACATTTCTCTGTCACCACACCCAGAAGTTGTCACCTCTTAAACCAGCATGACAGCAGTTTCCACAAACCTACATTAAGCCAACAGTTCATTAGTATTTGTGAAAACCTCACAGAAGAGTGAACAAGGACCTTGGGAACCTGCACAACAGAATGAGCCACATCAGTTTTAGATGGGGAGCTGTATTCCCTCATATTCTCCACTAGACAGCTCAATAGCACAGTTGGAGCATCAGTACCAGGGCAATTACTGATTGCTTCAGAAGGCAAAAACCTTAATAAGGAAGTGAAGCCCAAGCGGGAGATACAGAGGAGGAGGAAGCAGGGACAGGCCACTTTGGATGTTGTCAGAGTACCCAGAAATGCGATGGGGAAAGCCAAGGCCCATTTGGGATTCTATCTAGCAGGGGATATTAAGAACAACAGGAAGGGCTTCTTCAAACAGATCAATAATAAGAGGAAAATGTGGGAACACTCCAGACTGGAGCAGGGACCCTGATGACAGAAGACACAAAAAAGAGAGATACTGAATTCTGCCTTTTCTTCAGTCTTCAACGTCAAAGCGAACCCGCAGGAATCCCTGAGCCAGAAGACCAGAGAGAAGGTCTGGACAAAGGAAGTCTTTCCCTTGGTTTAGGAGGCTTGGTTAGAGAGAAGGAGATTGGACCAGATGACCTCTGGTGGTTCTTTCCAGCCTCAACCATTCTGTGAAAGACCCAATGCCCAAACCTCCTCCTTCCTCTTACCATTTATTGCTCACCATGATGTCATATGGTATGGAAAATGCCTTTGATCAGTCTGGCACATCAGTCCTTCCTTTGTCCCCCTCCCAACCTCTTGCCCACCCCCGCCTACAATCATTTTGGAGACGCAGTCAGAGAGACAGCATTGCTGCTGTGCAAGCTCTGCCCAGCAAAACCCAAAACATTTATGTGTTACCAGCACCATTCCAGGTACAACTACAAAGAACCAGTGGGAGGAAAGGGCTAATAGGGGCCACTCCATCAGGGCGGCGGGGCCCCAACTCCATCCCAAGAAAAACGGGGATCCATACCCCAAGAAAAACTGGGAAGCAGTTCTCTCCCTGAGCATTTTGGGAGAGCATCTGTATGAAAAAGGATGAGAGAGAGGCATCGGTTGGGATGCAGCAGAACTTTAATGAGTCAAAACAGGGAAACAAGGACACAGTGAGTGGAGATCTTGGTGCAGGGAGCACCAAAGGCAGAAAGGGGTCGGCATCCCCAGTGTGGTGCCAACTTCTGGGTCTCTGGGCCATTCCCCAGGGCCATCGCCAGCAGTTTTAGCAGGGGGGGCACCTTCTGCCACAGTAGCGGCCACTCAAGCCGGAGAGGCCCAAGCCGGAGATGCCAAAGCCCCCGGAGTTGATGGGCACTCCCTCGGAGCTGAGGATGCTGCCAACGGCAGCGGAGGTGGAGGAGCCCACGGCGGTGTTCTGAGGGAAGGAGCTGAGGATGGGGCCGGGCAGGGTCACCACCACGGGGAGGGCTGGATGGCAACGATGGAGTCCTGGCACTGCCTGACACAGGGCTCATTGCAGCTGTTGGCCAGCGGGGTTGGGCCGCAGGGCTGGCAGGGCACGCACGGGCTGTAGCAGGACATGTCTGGATGGCAGAGCTTCACCTGGAGACAGGGCAGGGGCAAGCAGAGCAGGGACATGGGTTAGGAGCAGACTCTCACCCCAAGACAAGCCAAGGTTGAAACAAGAGCTGGAGATGTTGTAGGGAGATCCATGGATTTCAGATTCCCCTCAGACAAAAAATGCTCCATCAAGAACAGTGAAGTACAGGGAGCTCCCACTGTACCCATCGCTCACTTCAGCCAGCCCCAGCCTATCTGCATGATACACCTTCTGCTCCCTTCCCTCTCTCATTATTACCGGCCCCTTGACCCAGCATAGGACAAAAGGCAAGCGTATGCTGAGAAAAGCTGAAGAGGAAAAGGAGGCAGAAGAAAAGAAAAGGTTTCAGACTCACCTTGTTTTCAAGGAGATGAAGGCAAGGGCAGTGGATGAGAGAGTGAGGAGAAGTTCCTGCTTTTATACTGCTCCTGCACCGCCCCAGGCCCACAGTCACTGCACACAGGCACTAATTTTCCAGCAGACTCACCTCCAAAGCAAAACATACCCCTAATGGCACAGGTTGGGGTTTGGTTTCCATCAACGCAGCCATTTCAATTCCTCATTTCTGAAATGACCATTATGTCACAGAAGATCCTTTCAAGTATCAAGATGAGAGGCCCAAATATTTCCTGTCAGGAGCACATCAATAGTAGCAGAAGATATACTCCAAGTGGTGGAGGTGTGTGTGGAGGCAAGCGGCATAGGTCTGGAGAGATCTGATGAGGCTGTTTTCAACCTCTGGAGAGGAACGTGCTGTGCCGCCAATGCAGTCTTCCCCTGCCTGTGTCCATTTGTTTGGCCTCTTTCCCCTCTTGTGACAATATCAGGGGTCTGTCGTGGTTTAAACCCAGTCAGTCAACTTGTTCACTCACTCACCCCCCCCCCCCCCCCTCCCTCCCCCTACTCCCAGAGGGATGGAGAGGAGAATCAAACGAATTCAAGATCCACAGGTTGAGATAACATGTTAGTAACTAAGGTATAACACAAATCACTACTGCTGCCACCAATAATAATCATGATAAAGGAAGTAACAAGGGAAGAGAATACAACACCTCACCACCAGCCGACTGATAACTCGCCCCCCCCCACCCTGACCAAGCTCTGACCAATACCTCCTCCAACCCTGCTGTCTTAGCCCTTTTGGGTAACTCCATGTTACATCCTGGGCATGATGTGCTGTTATATGGAATACCAATTTGACTAGCTTGGGTCAGGTGTCCTGTCTCTTCTTCCTCCCGGCTTCCCCTCCTTCCTGGCAGAGCATGAGGCTCACAAAGTCCTTGGCCAAACCAAAACATCATTGATATCAGCTCTGTTCCCAAGTTGAAAGTCAAAACACAGCGCTGCACCAACTGCAAAGAAGGAGAAAAATGACTGCTACTGCTGAACCCAGGACAGGGTCCCAACCAAGGGCATCTGCAGGCACATCAGTAGCACCGGCATGGCAGAGCAACACATCAGAAATGAGGAAATCAGATGGAAAACAGCCCCCATCCTGTGCCATTAGGTGAGTGTTTTGCTTTGGAGGTGAGTCTGCTGGAAAATTACTGCCCGTGTGCAGTGACTGTGGGCCAGGGGCGGTGCAGGAGCAGTATAAAAGGGGGAACTTCTCCTCACTCTCTCATCCACTGCTCTCGCCACCATCTCCTTGAGAACAAGGTGAGTATGAAACTCATTCTCATTATCTTCCTGTTTCTCCTCATCCTCCTTTGAGATTTCTCAGCATAAACCTGCTCCTTCATCCTACACTGGAGTTGAAGCAGCTTGTCACAGGACAGGAAAAATGGTAGTAGTTTTGGCATGGAGTTAGGCTGGGTCTTGGCTGAGCAATGGTCTGGGTGGTGACCTTGCTGGCTTTAGTTGTTCTTGGCAGGGCTCTTTTGCACTGAAGGGAAGCGGAAGGCAGTGGGACTCCTTACGCAGCCACAAGCTCATGACTCCATCTTGTTGCTTAGCTCCTTTGTGGTGGGCTTCAGGCTGCTCCTAACCCAAGTCCCTGCTCTGCTTTCCCCTGCCCTATCTCCAGGTGAAGCTCTGCCATCCAGACATGTCCTGCTACAACCCGTGTGTGCCCTGCCAGCCCTGCGGCCCGACCCCGCTGGCCAACAGCTGCAATGAGCCCTGTGTCAGGCAGTGCCAGGACTCCAATGTCGTCATCCAGCCCTCCCCCGTGGTGGTGACCCTGCCCGGCCCCATCCTCAGCTCCTTCCCACAGAACACCGCCGTGGGCTCCTCCACCTCCGCTGCCGTTGGCAGCATCCTCAGCTCCGAGGGAGTGCCCATCAACTCCGGGGGCTTTGGCCTCTCCGGCTTGGGCCTCTCCGGCTTGGGCGGCCGCTACTGTGGCAGGAGGTCTTTCCCCTGCTAAAGCTGCTGGCGACGGCCCTGGGGAAGGGCCCAGGGACCCAGAAGATGGCACCGCACTGGGGATGCCGACTCCTCTCTGCCTTCGGTGCTCCCTGCACCAGGAGCTCCACTCACAGTGTCCTTGTTTCCCTGTTTTGACTCATTAAAGTTCTGCTGCATCCCAGCCTGTGACTTTGTGTCATCCTTTTTTATGCAGATGCCAAGATCCCAAGAAAAGCATTTCCTGTGCAATTTTGACCTTGCTTGATTTCATGGCAAATACACCTTGCAGAAGAATCAGAATTCTTTGGCCTTTCTCAATCACTTCCTTTGTTTTGGTGATGGGGTAACCAAACTGCAACTACACTGAGAGGAGGGAGAGGCATTGTCTTCAGAATTTCAGACAGGAAGATGCTCTCTTCACCACAGGTGTATCCAAATCCAGGCAGTACATTGCTGCCAAGCTGTTAGAATACAGCAGTAGTTCATTCTGGACCACCTTTTCAGATGGCGCTTGTACACAGGGCATTCTCCGGTCCTTAGGAGACCTCCTTGTCATCAGATGACTGCCGCAGAAAAAATAACTCAGTCAGGGATCAGTGTGATCAGATATTGCAAAGCCTTAGCTCCTTATATACTATCCCTTACATGCATTTACAGGGACTTGGCATATTATGATTGGATACATGTCTTGAAGACCCTTAGCAACTAACATGCAATTGGTTAAGCACAGGTGTGAGAACTTGACCTCGAAAGCTTGCCAAGAGTCCCCAGTTCTCATAACTCAGTGAATTCCAGCTTCTTTTTATCTTGCTTGCTTAAGCTTCCTGGGGCCTCTCATGGCCTTGCTGTATCTTTCAGGATTATTCAGAGTTCATGTACCAAATATGCATTCTCCTGGGAGAACCCTGTGTCCACAGATGACTTCCATCACAACTAATCCTCTCAGGTACTTTATACCTCTCTAAGCCTTGGTTCACCTTCCTTGCTGGATCACAAGATCTTGAACAGATATCTTGCCCTCATACTTGACAGCACACACCTCCAGGCACTGCAATTCACAGCTTCTTTTCCAAGTCCACTGTCAATTCCTGGGTGATCAGCTGTTGAGGGATCCCAGCTGTTTGGCTTCCTTACCTACCAGTTCCTGACTGTGGGCCCCACTCCCCAGACATCAGAGTTGCCATGCAGTAACCTGCTCACCAGGCTGGTGGCTGTAATGTTTCCCTGTATTGAAGCTCTCTTGAGGTCAAGGACTGGGTGCATCCAAATCCAGCTTGGATGGGGCTTGGAGCAACCTGGTCTAGTGGAAGGTGTCCCTGTCTGTGGCAGGGTGTTGGAACTGGGTGAGCTTCTTCCCCAAGCCTTTCTATGATTCAACTCTGTACTTTCTGTCACTTCAGTTACTTGTCTCACTTCATCCTGCCACTCCTTTGCTGAAGGGCTGCCTTTCTCATCACACACTTCCCTCCTCACTTCTTTACTGATCAATGAGAAGGACCCATTCACTTCATTGTCCACTATTTCTTTTTCATTACCAGAACAATCACTGCAGATAGTGTTTGGGTTCCTGTCCCAGCCATGCTGTCCTCCCCTGTGGTTTGGGTCTCTGCCTCAGCTACCATATCTCCGGCAGGAGACCAGTGGTGTCCCTCAGGGATAGGGGTTGGGACCAGTCTTGTTCAACATCTTTATGGTGACATGGACAGTGGGATTGAGCGCTCCCTCAGGAAGTTTGCCGATAACACCAAGCTGTGCAGTTCAGTTGATACCCTGGAGGGAAGGAATGCCATCCAGAGGGACCTCGACACACTTGTGAGGTGGGCTGATGCCAACCTCATGAGGTTTAACCATGCCAAGTGCAAGGTCCTACACCTGGGTGGGAGCAATCCCAGGCACAGCTACAGGTTGGGCAAAGAAGAGATTCAGAGCAGCCCTGCGGAGGAGGACTTGGGGGTGTTGGTTGATGAGAAAATGAACATGAGGCGGCTTCAGTGTGCGCTTGCAGTCCAGAAAGCAACCGTATCGTGGGCTGCATCAAAAGCAGCGTGACCAGCAGGGCGAAGGAGGTGATCCTGCACCTCTACTCTGCTCTTGTGAGACCTCACCTGGAGCATTGTGTGCAGTTCTGGTGTCCTCAGCAGAAAAAGGGCATGGAACTGTTGGAACAAGTCCAGAGGAGGCCACGAGGATGCTCAGGGGCTGGAGCAGCTCCCATATGAAGACAGGCTGAGGAAGTTAAGGCTGTTCAGCCTGGAGAAGAGAAGGCTGCGTGGAGACCTCAGAGCAGCTTCCAGTATCTGAAGGGGGCCTATAGGGATGCTGGGGAGGGACTCTTCCTTAGGGACTGTAGGACAAGGGTTAACAAGTTAAAACTGAAACAGGGGAAGTTTAGATTGGATATAAGGAAGAAATCCTTTCCTGTTAGGGTGGTGAGGCACTGGAATTGGTTGCCCAGGGAGGTTGTGAATGCTCCATCCGTGGCAGTATTCAAGGCCAGGTTGGACAAAGCCTTGGGTGGTATGGTTTAGTGTGAGGTGTCCCTGCCCATGGCAGGGGGGTTTGGAACTGAATAATCTTAAGGTCCTTTCCATCCCTAACTATTCTATAATTCTATATAGTTTGGGTCCCTGCTCAATCTTGACATCTTCAGTGGTTATTCAGGTCCCTGTTTTAATCATGGCCCTCTGATGTTGTGGCTCATTAAACAGAGGTCAAGTACAAGCAAGGCCAATACAGTGCTAAAAGCAGCTGATTTTCAAGCAACAGCCACCCAGGGACTGGTCCCCTCAAGGCACATTTCTCTGTCACCACACCCAGAAGTTGCCACCTCTTAAACCAGCATGACAGCAGTTTCCACAAACCCACATTAAGCCAAGAGTTCATTAGTATTTGTAAAAACCTCACAGAAGAGTGAACAAGGACCTTGGGAACCTGCACAACAGAATGAGCCACATCAGTTTTAGATGGGGAGAGGGAGCTGTATTCCCTCATATTCTCCACTAGACAGCTCAATAGCACAGTTGGAGCATCAGTGCCAGGGCAATTACTGATTGCTTCAGAAGGCAAAAACCTTAATAAGGACGTGAAGCCCAAGCGGAAGATACAGAGGAGGAGGAAGCAGGGACAGGCCACTTTGGATGTTGTCAGAGTACCCAGAAATGCGATGGGGAAAGCCAAGGCCCATTTGGGATTCTATCTAGCAGGGGATATTAAGAACAACAGGAAGGGCTTCTTCAAACAGATCAATAATAAGAGGAAAATGTGGGAACACTCCAGACTGGAGCAGGGACCCTGATGACAGAAGACACAAAGAAGGCAGAGATACTGAATGCTGCCTTTTCTTCAGTCTTCAACGTCAAAGCGAACCCGCAGGAATCCCTGAGCCAGAAGACCAGAGAGAAGGTCTGGACAAAGGAAGTCTTTCCCTTGGTTTAGGAGGCTTGGTTAGAGAGAAGGAGATTGGACCAGATGACCTCTGGTGGTTCTTTCCAGCCTCAAACATTCTGTGAATGACCCAATGCCCAAACCTCCTCCTTCCTCTTACCATTTATTGCTCACCATGATGTCATATGGTATGGAAAATGCCTTTGATCAGTCTGGCACATCAGTCCTTCCTTTCTCCCCTCCCAACCTCTTGCCCACCCCCGCCTACAATCATTTTGGAGACGCAGTCAGAGAGACAGCATTGGTGCTGACAGGCTCTGCCCAGCAAAACCCAAAACATTTATGCGTTACCAGCACCATTCCAGGTACAGCTACAAAGAACCAGTGGGAGGGCCAATAGGGGGCCAACTCCATACAAGTAAATCCTGCCCTACGCTATTACAAATCACTACAGAATTATCCCCTCCCAAAACCATCCCTGAGCATCAGTTCTCTCCCTGAGCATTTTGGGAGGGCATCTGTATGAAAAAGGATGAGAGAGAGACATGGGTTGGGATGCAGCAGAACTTTAATGAGTCAAAACAGGGAAACAAGGAACCAGTGAGTGGAGATCTTGGTGCAGGGAGCACCAAGTTGGCAGGTGCCATCTTCTGTGTCCCTGGGCCCTTCCCCAGGGCCATCGCCAGCAGCTTTAGCAGGGGAAGGACCTCCTGCCACAGTAGCGGCCGCCCAAGCCGGAGAGGCCCAAGCCGGAGATGCCAAAGCCCCCGGAGTTGATGGGCACTCCCTCGGAGCTGAGGATGCTGCCAACGGCAGCGGAGGTGGAGGAGCCCACGGCGGTGTTCTGTGGGAAGGAGCTGAGGATGGGGCCAGGCAGGGTCACCACCACCGGGGAGGGCTGGATGACGACATTGGAGTCCTGGCACTGCCTGACACAGGGCTCATTGCAGCTGTTGGCCAGCGGGGTCGGGCCGCAGGGCTGGCAGGGCACGCAAGGGGTGTAGCAGGACATATCTGGATGGCAGAGCTTCACCTGGAGATAGGGCAGGGGCAGGCAGAGCAGTGACATGGGTTAGAAGCAGTCTCTCACCCCAAGACAAGCCAAGGTTGAAACAAGAGCTGGAGATGTTGTAGGGAGATCCACGGAATTCAGCTTCCCCTCAGACAAAAAATGCTCCATCAAGAACAGTGAAGTACAGGGAGCTCCCAGTGTAGCCATCGCTCACTTCAGCCAGCCCCAGCCCATCTGCATGATACACCTTCTGCTCCCTTCCCTCTCTCATTAGTAGCAGGCCCTTGACCCAGCATAGAACAAAAGGCAAGCGTATGCTGAGAGAAGCGGAAGAGGAAAAGGAGGCAGAAGAAAAGGTTTCAGACTCACCTTGTTTTCAAGGAGATGAAGGCAAGGGCAGTGGATGAGAGAGTGAGGAGAAGTTCCTGCTTTTATACTGCTCCTGCACCGCCCCAGGCCCACAGTCACTGCACACAGGCACTAATTTTCCAGCAGACTCACCTCCAAAGCAAAACATACCCCTAATGGCACAGGTTGGGGTTTGGTTTCCATCAACGCAGCCATTTCAATTCCTCATTTCTGAAATGACCATTATGTCACAGAAGATCCTTTCAAGTATCAAGATGAGAGGCCCAAATATTTCCTGTCAGGAGCACATCAATAGCAGCAGAAGATATACCCCAAGTGGTGGAGGTGTGTGTGGAGGTAAGAAGCATGCGTCTGGAGAGATCTGATGAGGCTGTTTTCAACCCTCTGGAGAGGAACGTGCTGTGCCGCCAATGCAGTCTTCTCCTGCCTGTGTCCACTTGTTTGGCCGCTTTCCCCTCTTGTGACAATATCTGGGGTCCCCACCAATACCATCTGCAGGCACATCAGTAGCACAGGCGTGGCAGAGAAACGCATCAGAAATGAGGAAATCAGATGGAAAACAGCCCCCGTCCTGTGCCATTAGGTGAGTGTTTTGCTTTGGAGGTGAGTCTGCTGGAAAATTACTTCCCGTGTGCAGTGACTGTGGGCCAGGGGCGGTGCAGGAGCAGTATAAAAGGGGGAACTTCTCCTCACTCTCTCATCCACTGCTCTCGCCACCATCTCCTTGAGAACAAGGTGAGTATGAAACTCTTTCTCATTCTCATTGTCTTCCTGTTTCTCCTCATCCTCCTTTGAGATTTCTCAGCATAAACCTGCTCCTTCATCCTACACTGGAGTTGAAGCAGCTTGTCACAGGACAGGAAAAATGGTAGTAGTTTTGGCATGGAGTTAGGCTGGGTCTTGGCTGAGCAATGGTCTGGGTGGTGACCTTCTGGCTTTGGTTGGTCTTGGCAGGGCTCTTTTGCACTGAAGGGAAGTGGAAGGCAGTGGGACTCCTTACGCAGCCACAAGCTCATGACTCCATCTTATTGCTTGGCTGCTTTGTGGTGGGCTTCAGGCTGCTCCTAACCCATGTCCCTGCTCTGCTTGCCCCTGCCCTGTCTGCAGGTGAAGCTCTCTCATCCAGACATGTCCTGCTACAGCCCGTGCGTGCCCTGCCAGCCCTGCGGCCCGACCCCGCTGGCCAACAGCTGCAATGAGCCCTGTGTCAGGCAGTGCCAGGACTCCAATGTCGTCATCCAGCCCTCCCCCGTGGTGGTGACCCTGCCCGGCCCCATCCTCACCTCCTTCCCGCAGAACACCGCCGTGGGCTCCTCCACCTCCGCTGCCGTTGGCAGCATCCTCAGCTCCGAGGGAGTGCCCATCAACTCCGGGGGCTTTGGCCTCTCTGGCTTGGGCCTCTCCGGCTTGGGCGGCCGCTACTGTGGCAGGAGGTCCTTCCCCTGCTAAAGCTGCTGGCGATGGCCCTGGGGAAGGGCCCAGGGACCCAGAAGTTGGCATCGCACTGGGGATGCTGACTCCTTTCTGCCTTTGGGGCTCCCTGCACCAGGAGCTCCACTCACTGTGTCCTTGTTTCCCTGTTTTGACTCATTAAAGTTCTGCTGCATCCCAACCCATGCCTCTCTCTCATCATTTCCCCTGCAGATGCTCTCCCAAGGTGCCCAAGGATAGAGTTGTTTCTCTGTGTGAATCTGGGGTGGGGTTTTTGGGATGAGTGTGTAGTGGTTGTTAACACAATTGTTGTGAATGGAAAGACTCAGGGCAGTCTTTCCAAAGTGTCCGTTCTTTGGAGCATGGCTGCGCATCCTGTGCTCGTGTGAGGTGCCCGGTGTTGCCTTTGCACCACTTGAGTTTTCTCTTTTTTTCCCCTTCCGCTCATAGACTGTCACTCCGGCCCACAGGCAGAGAACATCCTCCTTGCCCTGCTCCTTCCCTGCCTGTGCCCAGCGTTTCCTGGGGATGCTTCTGGAGAGCGGGAGTATGTGAGGAAGAGGCAGCGTGTGCAGGCCTAGTGTCTCAAGGGTCTGTCCAGGAGCTCTCACCAGTAGTGCGGTGACCAGAGGCAAAGGCTGCAGAGGCTTTTGGCTGAGAAAGGGGAGCAGCTGAACTGCTGCAGGAGAGAACTGGGTTAAGATCCCACATGTCCACCCAGATCCCTGCATGGCCGCAACCAGCCCTAGCTGTCCGCACATGCTTCCACCCTGACAAGCAGCAGCCTAAGGCAGGGCCAGTTTTTCTGGTAGCACCATCAAAACTGTTTCTGCACAAAAAGGACTGTCATCGGCATCATGGCCAATACCAATAGGACTCATCCCACTCTGCTCAGCACTCACCAGCTGGGCTCTAAAACACTGCTCTAACACAAGAAAGATCTAATGGGAGAAAGACCTTGACCAAATGGCATGAGTTCAGCAGAGGGTGTCCAAGTTGGTAAGGACCTGGAGCACGTGTTTAGGAGGAGTGGCTGAGGGCGTGGGCTTTGCAGATTGTGAGGAGAAGGCTTTGGTGGGAGACCTAAGAGCAGCTTAGGTGTAGCCATGGTGAGGTCCCCCAGAGCACAGATCCAGGCTCAATCATGCTCACTGTGGCAGAGTGTGGTTGGTGAACTGGAGACATCGGGCTCACTGTGAGAGATGAGAGGTTTGGACTCGATCGGCAGCAACTGGTTTTCACCAGGAAGAGAGTCAAGGAGTGGAAAAGGTTGCCTGGGGAGGTAGTGCAGTAACAGGGCTTGGATGCTCATGTCTGATTGATCTTGGAGCAAGGGGTTGGGCCCTATGACCTCTGGAGGTACTTTCTAACTTGAGTACGCTGTGATCCCATCATGCCAGGATGGCCTTTGTGCCTCTGCCCTCTGGCAGGGATAGGGCTGGCAATGAGGAGGAAGGACTCAGCTACTTGGCCAAGGAGACAGGCAGTGTGCAGGAACTCTCCTGAATCCTCTGCGTAAAGAAAAAGCAGATTGCCACAACATCTCTGCACCGGATCAGAGCCCACAAGACCTGTGGAGCCCAGCTGTAGAGACAGTGGTTTCCCACGGACGCTGTGGCAGTATGTTCCTTTACTGTTGTTACGGTTTGATTTTCTGGCTGGTGTTCTCCCGCCCTGCAACTCAAAATCTCAATGCTGCGAAAGGGCAAGTTCTCCTGTGCTTTCTGGGGAAGGTGTTGATGCTGCCCTGTCAATAACAATTCATCCTTTCTTCTCCTGACTGCCTTCTTCACAACGCTGAGCTTCCCAAGGAAAAGGAAGAGGTGTATGCACCCAGCTGATGGTAGTGACTGGGTCATTCAGTCATTCAGTCCTGCTATACACCACATTGGCAGAGAAGTTCAGAAACAAGAGAGTCACAGAATTCATGACTGAGAAAACTCAGTGCAAACCCATGTTGACAATAACTGCGCAATAATATCCAACACCCAGTCCCAGAACCCTTTGTGCAACATCTCTCTCCCTGGGCATCTTGGGAGAGCATCTGCAGGGGAAAGGACAAGACAAAGGCATGGACTGGGCTGCTACAGAGATTTAATGAGGCAAAATAGGGGAGCGAGGTCAATCAGAGTAGAGGTCACAGAGCAGGGAGCATCACGGTCAGAAAGGAGTCTGTGACCGCCAGTGGAGTGCCATCTTCTGTGTCCCTGGGCCCTTCCCCAGGGCCGTCGCCAGCAGCTTTAGCAGGGGAGGCACCTACTGCCACCGTAGCGGCCGCCCAAGCCGGAGAGGCCCAAGCCGGAGAGGCCAAAGCCCCCGGAGTTGATGGGCACTCCCTCGGAGCTGAGGATGCTGCCAACGGCAGCGGAGGTGGAGGAGCCCACGGCGGTGTTCTGTGGGAAGGAGCTGAGGATGGGGCCGGGCAGGGTCACCACCACGGGGGAGGGCTGGATGAAGACATTGGAGTCCTGGCACTGCCTGACACAGGGCTCATTGCAGCTGTTGGCCAGCGGGGTCGGGCCGCAGGGCTGGCAGGGCACGCACGGGCTGTAGCAGGACATGTCTGGATGAGAGAGCTTCACCTGGAGACAGGGCAGGGGCAAGCAGAGCAGGGACATGGGTTAGGAGCAGACTCTCACTCCACGAGCAAGGATGAAAGGCTTGCTCCATAGACAAGAGCTGGAGGCTGTGCAGAGAGGCGCTTGGACTTTTCCTTTCTCTGAGAAGACCCCTGCCTATATTGACTAAGCCCAGGAAGGTCCACACGAACTCTGTAGCCCTGGGGACACCAAATGCAAGCCCCAAGCCCTGTCCATGTCATAGACAAGTCCAGGTCCATGTCACACTTTCCGCCCTCTTCCCTTCACTGTAGGAAGAAGTTCCAAGTCCCAGCACAAGACAAAGAGGCAGGTATGTCCTCAGAAATGTCAGTGGAGGAGAAGGATGAGAAAGAGCTTCACACTCACCTTGTCCTCAAGGAGATGGAAGCGAGAGCAGTGGATGAGAGAGCGTGGAGAATTTCCCCTTTTATACTGCTCCTGTGCCGCCCCAGGCCCACAGTCACTGCACACGGGCTGTAATTTTCCAGGAGATTCACCTCCAAAGCAAAACGCCCACCTAATGGCACCTGTTGAGGTTTGGTTTCCATCAACAATACATGTCCTCGTTTGCGACACACCCACCAGCTTATGGAAGATCCTTTCAAGTACCAGGATGAGAAGCCTAAGAATTTCCTGTGCAGGAACACATCACTACGGGCAGAAGACAATTCCCAAGGGGATCCCCATGGATTTGGGTTCTTCCTCATTACCTGTGAGGTGTGTTGGGGCTCAGGACAAGGTCTTGCTTTTCGCACACTCCTCCCTGCAAATTGGCTGGGGCTTTGCACCCTGGCCAGCCAGAGACACAGGGTTCTGGCCAAGTTTCCAAAGCTCCTGCAGCCCCTGAGCTATGGGAGCTGTAGCAGGAAAGTCCTGCTGAGGGCGATGGCCATGAGGTCATCCTGGAGCCCTGGACTTGGGTGATGCCCTGTGCTCAGAGCTCATTTTCACAGGGCAGGGATGGAACTGCCCTGGCCGCAGGGGAATTGAGCCCTGTGTGGACATGGGCTGCACTCCTGGCTTGTCCTCACACCAAAGGCTGACACACGCCAGGCCAGAATTAGAGTGTGACTCACTACGGGTAGGAAGAGTCTATCCCAGGAACCTTGCCGATGGAAGGCATTCTCCTGCCCTCCTGGAATGCGTCCCAGCTGCCTCCAGGGCTGCAGGGCAGGGAAGCGCATCGCTCCTTGATGTGCTTTGAGAGCTGGTTTCATACTCAGAGGTGTTCTGAGCACTCCTCCTCCTTGAGCATCCCCAGGCATGTGGCACTGGGGGATTCTGCAGCCCTCATTGCTTGGGCAGTTGGAAGAGATTTTCTTGCCTCCCCAGTGGTGCTGGGTTGTGTTCCACCCTGAGGAGGCCTTTGGGGCGTGGGATAGGAGGAAGGACAGAGCCCTAATGGCCGGAGCAGACGTATCGCCCCAGATTGAGGGATGAGTCCCAAACAAAGGGGAGATGTTTTCTGCAACCCTTTCTTTCCCTCCATGTTATGTTGTGGAGCTCATCCTCAGGAAGAGAAGCCTTTGGGTATTCTGCTGACATGTGCAGTGTGGGGAAGAGCTGAGCTTCTTCCTGCAAAGGAAGTTGCCAGCAGCCATGCTTCACTGCCCCAAGCCAACATTCCAAGTGCCTGTATGGGGCTCCTTGAATACTTGGGCCTCCTCTTCTGCCCCACTGGCATGATTCTACCTGGGACAGCCTTGGGCTTCTCATCCTGTGACATGAAAGGAGCTGCATGGCAGGTTAAGCACATCAGGAATGAGGAAATGAAATGGCAGCATTGATGGAAACCAAACCCCAATCTGTGCCATCAGATGGGTGTTTTGCTTTGGAGGTGAATCTGCTGGAAAATTAGTGCCTTTGTGCAGTGACTGTGGGCCTGGGGCTGTGCAGGAGCTGTATAAAAGCAGGAACTTCTCCTCACTCTCTCATCCACTGCTCTCGCTTCCATCTCCTTGAGAACAAGGTGAGTATGAAACCATTTCTCCTTCTCCTTCTTGCATTCCTCCAGGGTACCTCAGCTCATTCCTGCTCCTATGAGCCCCAATTGGTCTTGGAACTTCTGGACAGGGAAAGTGAATGGGGCAGCAAGTGTGTCATGCAGATAGGCTGGGGCTTGGTTATGGTTTCCTGGCCTATGGGCTTGGAAGGACTCTCTGGGCTTGGTTGCTCTTGTCAGGGTCTTTTGGGCTGACGGGAAGAAGTCCATGGATCTCTATACAACACCTCCAGCTCTTGTACCTGCCTTGTCTCTGTCATGGTAAAGTAAGAGTCTGCTCCTGACCCATGTCCCTGCTCTGCTTTCCCCTGTCCTGTCTCCAGGTGAAGCTCTCTCATCCAGACATGTCCTGCTACAACCCGTGCGTGCCCTGCCAGCCCTGCGGCCCGACCCCGCTGGCCAACAGCTGCAATGAGCCCTGTGTCAGGCAGTGCCAGGACTCCAATGTCTTCATCCAGCCCTCGCCAGTGGTGGTGACCCTGCCCGGCCCCATCCTCAGCTCCTTCCCACAGAACACCGCCGTGGGCTCCTCCACCTCTGCTGCCGTTGGCAGCATCCTCAGCTCCGAGGGAGTGCCCATCAACTCCGGGGGCTTTGGCATCTCCAGCTTGGGCCTCTCCGGCTTGGGCGGCCGCTACTGCGGCAGGAGGTCCTTCCCCTGCTAAAGCTGCTGGTGACGGCCCTGGGGAAGGGCCCAGGGACCCAGAAGATGGCACCGCACTGGGGATGCCGACTGCTTTCTGCCTTCGGTGCTCCCTGCACCAGGAGCTCCACTCACAGTGTCCTTGTTTCCCTGTTTTGACTCATTAAAGTTCTGCTGCATCCCAGCCTGTGACTTTGTGTCATCCTTTTTTATGCAGATGCCAAGATCCCAAGAAAAGCATTTCCTGTGCAATTTTGACCTTGCTTGATTTCATGGCAAATACACCTTGCAGAAGAATCAGAATTCTTTGGCCTTTCTCAATCACTTCCTTTGTTTTGGTGATGGGGTAACCAAACTGCAACTACACTGAGAGGAGGGAGAGGCATTGTCTTCAGAATTTCAGACAGGAAGATGCTCTCTTCACCACAGGTGTATCCAAATCCAGGCAGTACATTGCTGCCAAGCTGTTAGAATACAGCAGTAATTCATTCTGGACCACCTTTTCAGATGGCGCTTGTACACAGGGCATTCTCCGGTCCTTAGGAGACCTCCTTGTCATCAGATGACTGCCGCAGAAAAAATAACTCAGTCAGGGATCAGTGTGATCAGATATTGCAAAGCCTTAGCTCCTTATATACTATCCCTTACATGCATTTACAGGGATTTGGCATATTATGATTGGATACATGTCTTGAAGACCCTTAGCGACTAACATGCAATTGGTTAAGCACAGGTGTGAGAACTTGACCTCGAAAGCTTGCCAAGAGTCCCCAGTTCTCATAACTCAGTGAATTCCAGCTTCTTTTTATCTTGCTTGCTTAAGCTTCCTGGGGCCTCTCATGGCCTTGCTGTATCTTTCAGGATTATTCAGAGTTCATGTACCAAATATGCATTCTCCTGGAGAACCCTGTGTCCACAGATGACTTCCATCACAACTAATCCTCTCAGGTACTTTATACCTCTCTAAGCCTTGGTTCACCTTCCTTGCTCGATCACAAGATCTTGAACAGATATCTTGCCCTCATACTTGTCAAGCACACACCTCCAGGCACTGCAATTCACAGCTTCTTTTCCAAGTCCACTGTCACTTCCTGGGTGATCAGCTGTTGAGGGATCCCAGCTGTTTGGCTTCCTTACCTACCAGTTCCTGACTGTTGGCCCCACTCCCCAGACATCAGAGTTGCCATGCAGTAACCTGCTCACCAGGCTGGTGGCTGTAATGTTTCCCTGTATTGAAGCTCTCTTGAGGTCAAGGACTGGGTGCAACCAAATCCAGCTTGGATGGGGCTTGGAGCAACCTGGTCTAGTGGAAGGTGTCCCTGTCCGTGGCAGGGTGTTGGAACTGGGTGAGCTTCTTCCCCAAGCCTTTCTATGATTCAACTCTGTACTTTCTGTCACTTCAGTTACTTGTCTCACTTCATCCTGCCACTCCTTTGCTGAAGGGCTGCCTTTCTCATCGCACACTTCCCTCCTCACTTCTTTACTAATCAATGAGAAGGACCCATTCACTTCATTGTCCACTATTTCTTTTTCATTACCAGAACAATCACTGCAGATAGTGTTTGGGTTCCTGTCCCAGCCATGCTGTCCTCACCTGTGGTTTGGGTCTATGCCTCAGCTACCATATCTCTGTCTGGAGACCAGTAACAAGTGGTGTCCCTCAGGGATAGGGGTTGGGACCAGTCTTGTTCAACATCTTTGTTGGTGACATGGACAGTGGGATTGAGCGCGCCCTCAGGAAGTTTGCCGATAACACCAAGCTGTGCAGTTCAGTTGATACCCTGGAGGGAAGGAATGCCATCCAGAGGGACCTCAACATGCTTGTGAGGTGGGCTGATGCCAACCTCATGAGGTTTAACCATGCCAAGTGCAAGGTCCTACACCTGGGTGGGAGCAATCCCAGGCACAGCTACAGGTTGGGCCGAGAAGAGATTCAGAGCAGCCCTGCGGAGGAGGACTTGGGGGTGTTGGTTGATGAGAAAATGAACATGAGCCGGCTTCAGTGTGTGCTTGCAGTCCAGAAAGCAAACATATCGTGGGCTGCATCAAAAGAAGCGTGACCAGCAGGGCGAAGGAGGTGATCCTGCCCCTCTGCTCTGCTCTCGTGAGGCCTCACCTGGAGCATTGTGTGCAGTTCTGGTGTCCTCAGCATAAAAAGGGCATGGAACTGTTGGAACAAGTCCAGAGGAGGCCACGAGGATGATCAGGGGCTGGAGCAGCTCCTGTATGAAGACAGGCTGAGGAAGTTGGGGCTGTTCAGCCTGGAGAAGAGAAGGCTGCGTGGAGACCTCAGAGCAGCTTCCAGTATCTGAAGGGGGCCTATAGGGATGCTGGGGAGGGACTCTTCCTTAGGGACTGTAGGACAAGGGTTAACAAGTTAAAACTGAAACAGGGGAAGTTTAGATTGGATATAAGGAAGAAATCCTTTCCTGTTAGGGTGGTGAGGCACTGGAATGGGTTGCCCAGGGAGGTTGTGAATGCTCCATCCGTGGCAGTATTCAAGGCCAGGTTGGACAAAGCCTTGGGTGGTATGGTTTAGCGTGAGGTGTCCCTGCCCATGGCATGGGGGTTTGGAACTGAATAATCTTAAGGTCCTTTCCATCCCTAACTATTCTATAATTCTATATAGTTTGGGTCCCTGCTCAATCTTGACATCTTCAGTGGTCATTCAGGTCCCTGTTTTAATCATGGCCCTCTGATGTTGTGGCTCATTAAACAGAGGTCAAGTACAAGCAAGGCCAATACAGTGCTAAAAGCAGCTGATTTTCAAGCAACAGCCACCCAGGGACTGGTCCCCTCAAGGCACATTTCTCTGTCACCGCACCCAGAAGTTGTCACCTCTTAAGCCAGCATGACAGCAGTTTCCACAAACCTACATTAAGCCAAGAGTTCATTAGTATTTGTAAAAACCTCACAGAAGAGTGAACAAGGACCTTGGGAACCTGCACAACAGAATGAGCCACATCAGTTTTAGATGGGGAGAGGGAGCTGTATTCCCTCATATTCTCCACTAGACAGCTCAATAGCACAGTTGGAGCATCAGTGCCAGGGCAATTACTGATTGATTCAGAAGACAAAAACCTTAATAAGGACGTGAAGCCCAAGCAGGAGATACAGAGGAGGAGGAAGCAGGGACAGGCCACTTTGGATGTTGTCAGAGTACCCAGAAATGCGATGGGGAAAACCAAGGCCCATTTGGGATTCTATCTAGCAGGGGATATTAAGAACAACAGGAAGGGCTTCTTCAAACAGATCAATAATAAGAGGAAAATGTGGGAACACTCCAGACTGGAGCAGGGACCCTGATGACAGAAGACACAAAGAAGGCAGAGATACTGAATGCTGCCTTTTCTTCAGTCTTCAACGTCAAAGCGAACCCGCAGGAATCCCTGAGCCAGAAGACCAGAGAGAAGGTCTGGACAAAGGAAGTCTTTCCCTTGGTTTAGGAGGCTTGGTTAGAGAGAAGGAGATTGGACCAGATGACCTCTGGTGGTTCTTTCCAGCCTCAACCATTCTGTGAATGACCCAATGCCCAAACCTCCTCCTTCCTCTTACCATTTATTGCTCACCATGATGTCATATGGTATGGAAAATGCCTTTGATCAGTCTGGCACATCAGTCCTTCCTTTGTCCCCTCCCAACCTCTTGCCCACCCCCGCCTACAATCATTTTGGAGACGCAGTCAGAGAGACAGCATTGGTGCTGTGCAAGCTCTGCCCAGCAAAACCCAAAACATTTATGTGTTACCAGCACCATTCCAGGTACAGCTACAAAGAATCAGTGGGAGGGCTAATAGGGGGCCAACTCCATCCAGGTAAATCCTGCACAATGCTATTACAAATCACTACAGAATTATCCCCTCCCAAAACCACCCCTGAGCATCAGTTCTCTCCCTGAGCATTTTGGGAGAGCATCTGTATGAAAAAGGATGAGAGAGAGGCATGGGTTGGGATGCAGCAGAACTTTAATGAGTCAAAACAGGGAAACAAGGACACAGTGAGTGGAGATCTTGGTGCAGGGAGCACCAAGTTGGCAGGTGCCATCTTCTGTGTCCCTGGGCCCTTCCCCAGGGCCATCGCCAGCAGCTTTAGCAGGGGAAGGACCTCCTGCCACAGTAGCGGCCACTCAAGCCGGAGAGGCCCAAGCCGGAGATGCCAAAGCCCCCGGAGTTGATGGGCACTCCCTCGGAGCTGAGGATGCTGCCAACGGCAGCGGAGGTGGAAGAGCCCACGGCGGTGTTCTGTGGGAAGGAGCTGAGGATGGGGCCGGGCAGGGTCACCACCACGGGGGAGGGCTGGATGACGACATTGGAGTCCTGGCACTGCCTGACACAGGGCTCATTGCAGCTGTTGGCCAGCGGGGTTGGGCCGCAGGGCTGGCAGGGCACACACGGGCTGTAGCAGGACATGTCTGGATGGCAGAGCTTCACCTGTAGACAGGGCAGGGGCAAGCAGAGCAGGGACATGGGTTAGAAGCAGACTCTCACCCCAAGACAAGCCAAGGTTGAAACAAGAGCTGGAGATGTTGTAGGGACATCCACGGAATTCAGCTTCCCCTCAGACAAAACATGCTCCATCAAGAACAGTGAAGTACAGGGAGCTCCCAGTGTAGCCATCGCTCACTTCAGCCAGCCCCAGCCCATCTGCATGATACACCTTCTGCTCCCTTCCCTCTCTCATTAGTAGCAGCCCCTTGACCCAGCATAGGACAAAAGGCAAGCGTATGCTGAGAAAAGCTGAAGAGGAAAAGGAGGCAGAAGAAAAGAAAAGGCTTCAGACTCACCTTGTTTTCAAGGAGATGAAGGCAAGGGCAGTGGATGAGAGAGTGAGGAGAAGTTCCTGCTTTTATACTGCTCCTGCACCGCCCCAGGCCCACAGTCACTGCACACAGGCACTAATTTTCCAGCAGACTCGCCTCCAAAGCAAAACATACGCCTAATGGCACAGGTTGGGGTTTGGTTTCCATCAACGCAGCCATTTCAATTCCTCATTTCTGAAATGACCATTATGTCACAGAAGATCCTTTCAAGTATCAAGATGAGAGGCCCAAATATTTCCTGTCAGGAGCACATCAATAGTAGCAGAAGATATACTCCAAGTGGTGGAGGTGTGTGTGGAGGTAAGCGGCATAGGTCTGGAGAGATCTGATGAGGCTGTTTTCAACCCTCTGGAGAGGAACGTGCTGTGCCGCCAATGCAGTCTTCTCCTGCCTGTGTCCACTTGTTTGGCCGCTTTCCCCTCTTGTGACAATATCTGGGGTCCCAAGCAAGACCATCTGCAGGCACATCAGTAGCACAGGCGTGGCAGAGAAACGCATCAGAAATGAGGAAATCAGATGGAAAACAACCCCCGTCCTGTGCCATTAGGTGAGTGTTTTGCTTTGGAGGTGAGTCTGCTGGAAAATTACTGCCCGTGTGCAGTGACTGTGGGCCAGGGGCGGTGCAGGAGCAGTATAAAAGGGGGAACTTCTCCTCACTCTCTCATCCACTGCTCTCGCCACCATCTCCTTGAGAACAAGGTGAGTATGAAACTCTTTCTCATTCTTATTGTCTTCCTGTTTCTCCTCATCCTCCTTTGAGATTTCTCAGCATAAACCTGCTCCTTCATCCTACACTGGAGTTGAAGCAGCTTGTCACAGGACAGGAAAAATGGTAGTAGTTTTGGCATGGAGTTAGGCTGGGTCTTGGCTGAGCAATGGTCTGGGTGGTGACCTTCTGGCTTTGGTTGCTCTTGGCAGGGCTCTTTTGCACTGAAGGGAAGCGGAAGGCAGTGGGACTCCTTACGCAGCCACAAGCTCATGACTCCATCTTATTGCTTGGCTGCTTTGTGGTGGGCTTCAGGCTGCTTCTAACCCATGTCACTGCTCTGCCTGCCCCTGCCCTATCTCCAGGTGAAGCTCTGCCATCCAGACATGTCCTGCTACAACCCGTGTGTGCCCTGCCAGCCCTGCGGCCCGACCCCGCTGGCCAACAGCTGCAATGAGCCCTGTGTCAGGCAGTGCCAGGACTCCAATGTCGTCATCCAGCCCTCGCCAGTGGTGGTGACCCTGCCCGGCCCCATCCTCAGCTCCTTCCCACAGAACACCGTCGTGGGCTCCTCCACCTCCGCTGCCGTTGGCAGCATCCTCAGCTCCGAGGGAGTGCCCATCAACTCCGGGGGCTTTGGCCTCTCCGGCTTGGGCCTCTCCGGCTTGGGCGGCCGCTACTGCGGCAGGAGGTGCCTCCCCTGCTAAAGCTGCTGGCGACGGCCCTGGGGAAGGGCCCAGGGACCCAGAAGTTGGCATCGCACTGGGGATGCCGACTGCTTTCTGCCTTTGGACTCCCTGCACCAGGAGCTCCACTCACTGTGTCCTTGTTTCCCTGTTTTGACTCATTAAAGTTCTGCTGCATCCCAACCCATGCCTCTCTCTCATCATTTCCCCTGCAGATGCTCTCCCAAGGTGCCCAAGGATAGAGTTGTTTCTCTGTGTGATTCTGGGATGGGGTTTTTGGGATGAGTGTGTAGTGGTTGTTAATACAATTGTTGTGAATGGAAAGACTCAGGGCAGTCTTTCCAAAGTGTCCGTTCTTTGGAGCATGGCTGCGCATCCTGTGCTCGTGTGAGGTGCCCGGTGTTGCCTTTGCACCACTTGAGTTTTCTCTTTTTTTCCCCTTCCGCTCATAGACTGTCACTCCGGCCCACAGGCAGAGAACATCCTCCTTGCCCTGCTCCTTCCCTGCCTGTGCCCAGCGTTTCCTGGGGATGTTTCTGGAGAGCGGGAGCATGTGAGGAAGAGGCAGCGTGTGCAGGCCTAGTGTCTCAAGGGTCTGTCCAGGAGCTCTCACCAGCAGTGCGGTGACCAGAGGCAAAGGCTGCAGAGGCTTTTGACTGAGAAAGGGGAGCAGCTGAACTGCTGCAGGAGAGAACTGGGTAAGATCCCACATGTCCACCCAGATCCCTGCATGGCCGCAACCAGCCCTAGCTGTCCGCACATGCTTCCACCCTGACAAGCAGCAGCCTAAGGCAGGGCCAGTTTTTCTGGTAGCACCATCAAAACTGTTTCTGCACAAAAAGGACTGTCATCGGCATCATGGCCAATACCAATAGGACTCATCCCACTCTGCTCAGCACTCACCAGCTGGGCTCTAAAACACTGCTCTAACACAAGAAAGATCTAATGGGAGAAAGACCTTGACCAAATGGCATGAGTTCAGCAGAGGGTGTCCAAGTTGGTAAGGACCTGGAGCACGTGTTTAGGAGGAGTGGCTGAGGGCGTGGGCTTTGCAGATTGTGAGGAGAAGGCTTTGGTGGGAGACCTAAGAGCAGCTTAGGTGTAGCCATGGTGAGGTCCCCCAGAGCACAGATCCAGGCTCAATCATGCTCACTGTGGCAGAGTGTGGTTGGAGAACTGGAGACATCGGGCTCACTGTGAGAGATGAGAGGTTTGGACTCGATCGGCAGCAACTGGTTTTCACCAGGAAGAGAGTCAAGGAGTGGAAAAGGTTGCCTGGGGAGGTAGTGCAGTAACAGGGCTTGGATGCTCATGTCTGATTGATCTTGGAGCAAGGGGTTGGGCCCTATGACCTCTGGAGGTACTTTCTAACTTGAGTACGCTGTGATCCCATCATGCCAGGATGGCCTTTGTGCCTCTGCCCTCTGGCAGGGATAGGGCTGGCAATGAGGAGGAAGGACTCAGCTGCTTGGCCAAGGAGACAGGCAGTGTGCAGGAACTCTCCTGAATCCTCTGCGTAAAGAAAAAGCAGATTGCCACAACATCTCTGCACCGGATCAGAGCCCACAAGACCTGTGGAGCCCAGCTGTAGAGACAGTGGTTTCCCACGGACGCTGTGGCAGTATGTTCCTTTACTGTTGTTACGGTTTGATTTTCTGGCTGGTGTTCTCCCGCCCTGCAACTCAAAATCTCAATGCTGCGAAAGGGCAAGTTCTCCTGTGCTTTCTGGGGAAGGTGTTGATGCTGCCCTGTCAATAAACGTTCATCCTTTCTTCTCCTGACTGCCTTCTTCACAACGCTGAGCTTCCCAAGGAAAAGGAAGAGGTGTATGCACCCAGCTGATGGTAGTGACTGGGTCATTCAGTCATTCAGTCCTGCTATACACCACATTGGCAGAGAAGTTCAGAAACAAGAGAGTCACAGAATTCATGACTGAGAAAACTCAGTGCAAACCCATGTTGACAATAACTGCGCAATAATATCCAACACCCAGTCCCAGAACCCTTTGTGCAACATCTCTCTCCCTGGGCATCTTGGGAGAGCATCTGCAGGGGAAAGGACAAGACAAAGGCATGGACTGGGCTGCTACAGAGATTTAATGAGGCAAAATAGGGGAGCGAGGTCAATCAGAGTAGAGGTCACAGAGCACGGAGCATCACGGTCAGAAAGGAGTCTGTGACCGCCAGTGGAGTGCCATCTTCTGTGTCCCTGGGCCCTTCCCCAGGGCCGTCGCCAGCAGCTTTAGCAGGGGAGGCACCTACTGCCACCGTAGCGGCCGCCCAAGCCGGAGAGGCCCAAGCTGGAGAGGCCAAAGCCCCCGGAGTTGATGGGCACTCCCTCGGAGCTGAGGATGCTGCCAACGGCAGCGGAGGTGGAGGAGCCCACGGCGGTGTTCTGCGGGAAGGAGCTGAGGATGGGGCCGGGCAGGGTCACCACCACGGGGGAGGGCTGGATGAAGACATTGGAGTCCTGGCACTGCCTGACACAGGGCTCATTGCAGCTGTTGGCCAGCGGGGTCGGGCCGCAGGGCTGGCAGGGCACGCACGGGCTGTAGCAGGACATGTCTGGATGCGAGAGCTTCACCTGGAGACAGGGCAGGGGCAAGCAGAGCAGGGACATGGGTTAGGAGCAGACTCTCACTCCACGACCAAGGATGAAAGGCATGCTCCATAGACAAGAGCTGGAGGCTGTGCAGAGAGGCGCTTGGACTTTTCCTTTCTCTGAGAAGACCCCTGCCTATATTGACTAAGCCCAGGAAGGTCCACACGAACTCTGTAGCCCTGGGGACACCAAATGCAAGCCCCAAGCCCTGTCCATGTCATAGACAAGTCCAGGTCCATGTCACACTTTCCGCCCTCTTCCCTTCACTGTAGGAAGAACTTCCAAGACCCAGCACAAGACAAAGAGGCAGGTATGTCCTCAGAAATGTCAGTGGAGGAGAAGGATGAGAAAGAGCTTCACACTCACCTTGTCCTCAAGGAGATGGAAGCGAGAGCAGTGGATGAGAGAGCGTGGAGAATTTCCCCTTTTATACTGCTCCTGTGCCGCCCCAGGCCCACAGTCACTGCACACGGGCAGTAATTTTCCAGCAGATTCACCTCCAAAGAAAAACGCCCACCTAATGGCACCTGTTGAGGTTTGGTTTCCATCAACAATACATGTCCTCATTTGCGACACACCCACCAGCTTATGGAAGATCCTTTCAAGTACCAGGATGAGAAGCCTAAGAATTTCCTGTGCAGGAACACATCACTACGGGCAGAAGACAATTCCCAAGGGGATCCCCATGGATTTGGGTTCTTCCTCATTACCTGTGAGGTGTGTTGGGGCTCAGGACAAGGTCTTGCTTTTCGCACACTCCTCCCTGCAAATTGGCTGGGGCTTTGCACCCTGGCCAGCCAGAGACACAGGGTTCTGGCCAAGTTTCCAAAGCTCCTGCAGCCCCTGAGCTATGGGAGCTGTAGCAGGAAAGTCCTGCTGAGGGCGATGGCCATGAGGTCATCCTGGAGCCCTGGACTTGGGTGATGCCCTGTGCTCAGAGCTCATTTTCACAGGGCAGGGATGGAACTGCCCTGGCCGCAGGGGAATTGAGCCCTGTGTGGACATGGGCTGCACTCCTGGCTTGTCCTCACACCAAAGGCTGACACACGCCAGGCCAGAATTAGAGTGTGACTCACTACGGGTAGGAAGAGTCTATCCCAGGAACCTTGCCGATGGAAGGCATTCTCCTGCCCTCCTGGAATGCGTCCCAGCTGCCTCCAGGGCTGCAGGGCAGGGAAGCGCATCGCTCCTTGATGTGCTTTGAGAGCTGGTTTCATACTCAGAGGTGTTCTGAGCACTCCTCCTCCTTGAGCATCCCCAGGCATGTGGCACTGGGGGATTCTGCAGCCCTCATTGCTTGGGCAGTTGGAAGAGATTTTCTTGCCTCCCCAGTGGTGCTGGGTTGTGTTCCACCCTGAGGAGGCCTTTGGGGCGTGGGATAGGAGGAAGGACAGAGCCCTAATGGCCGGAGCAGACGTATCGCCCCAGATTGAGGGATGAGTCCCAAACAAAGGGGAGATGTTTTCTGCAACCCTTTCTTTCCCTCCATGTTATGTTGTGGAGCGCATCCTCAGGAAGAGAAGCCTTTGGGTATTCTGCTGACATGTGCAGTGTGGGGAAGAGCTGAGCTTCTTCCTGCAAAGGAAGTTGCCAGCAGCCATGCTTCACTGCCCCAAGCCAACATCGCATGTGCCTGTTTGGGACTATTCAAATACCTGGGGCTTCTCTTCTGCTCCCTGGTGTGATTCTCCCTGGGATAGCCTTGGGCTCCTCATCCCGGGACATGAAAGGAGCTGCATGGCAAGTTCATCACATCAGGAATGAGGAAATGAAATGGCAGCATTGATGGAAACCAAACCCCAACCTGTGCCATCAGGTGGGTGTTTTGCTTTGGAGGTGAGTTTGTTGGAAAATTAGTGCCTTTGTGCAGTGACTGTGGGCCTGGGGCTGTGCAGGAGCTGTATAAAAGCAGGAACTTCTCCTCACTCCCTCATCCACTGCTCTCGCCTCCACCTCCCTGAAGACAAGGTGAGTATGAAGCCCTTTCTCTACCCCTTTCTGCTTCTCCTCCTCCTTTGAGATTTCTCAGCACTTTACTGCCCCTTTGACCCATGAGCGCCTTGGCTTTTCTTGTCATGGGGAATAGGGAGGAAGATTTTCCATGGCTGGATCTTGGCTGAGGAGACTTCTGAGCTCTGGGGTTGTTCTTGGTCTATCTTGGCAGGGATCTTCTGAGGGAAAGGAGAAGCTTAAATGCCTCCTTGTACAGTCTCCAGCTCTTGTCTACCGAGCATGCCTTTCATTCTTCCTGGTGTGGTGAAAGGCTGCTCCTGACACTTGGCCCTGCTCTACTTGCTCCTGCTCTATTTCCCAGGTGAAGCTCTCGCATCCAGACATGTCCTGCTACAACCCGTGCGTGCCCTGCCAGCCCTGCGGCCCGACCCCGCTGGCCAACAGCTGCAATGAGCCCTGTGTCAGGCAGTGCCAGGACTCCAATGTCTTCATCCAGCCCTCCCCTGTGGTTGTGACCCTGCCCGGCCCCATCCTCAGCTCCTTCCCTCAGAACACCGCCGTGGGCTCCTCCACCTCCGCTGCCGTTGGCAGCATCCTCAGCTCCGAGGGAGTGCCCATCAACTCCGGGGGCTTTGGCCTCTCCGGCTTGGGCCTCTCCAGCTTGGGCGGCCGCTACTGCGGCAGGAGGTCCTTCCCCTGCTAAAGCTGCTGGCGATGGCCCTGGGGAAGGGCTCAGGAACCTGGAAGATGGCACCGCACTGGGGAAGGAGCCTTTGGTTGCTGCTTCCAGAGCAGCTGAGCAACCCCAGCACCTCTTGAAAAACGACGGGGCTTGGCCGGTCTGTCGCACAGCACAGCCCACACCGGCCTCTTCTATTGTCTGTAGTGGGGCCTCCGTTCCCATTTTTCTATTTTGACTGATTAAATTTCTTCTGCATCCCAACCCATGCCTTTGCCTCATCCTTTTCACTGGAGATAGTCCCCCAAATGCCATGTGTCTCAGGTGTGGTTCTGGGATGGGGTTTTGGAGATACTTGTGCTCTGACAGGTAACACAGGCTTGCTTCTGATATTTGTTACACATTGGGTGAACCTCTGCTTTCTAAACTTCTCGACCTATCTTAGTCTGGGCAGAATGACCAGATGCTCTTCAGTGAACATTGCTACTCCAGTAATGACTTTTGGTCTCCCACTAAAGCATTCTCTTCTCCACGCTCAGCAAAATCTGTACTGTCCTCCTATCATGGCCAGCCATGTTCACCAACCTCCACACCTTCCTAGCTACTCACTACCTCACTTCCTGCCCTGAGTCTGACAGTCACTTGGGCCTCTCCAGCTTGGGCCGCCGCTACTGCGGCAGGAGTTGTCTCCCCTGCTAAAGCTGCTGCCTGCACTGAGGTGTCCACTTGGGTCAACTTCTTTTCCCTGTTTTGACTCATTAAAGTTCTGCTGCATCCCAGCTTGCGCTTTTTGTCTCATCCTTTCCCTTGCAGATGCTCTCCCAAGATGTCCACGGAAGAGATGTTGCTCAGGGCTGGTCCTGGGAGGGTGTTGTTGAGGATAGTTTTGCAGTGACTGTCAGAGCAGGCTGGCAGTGAGTATGTCATCCATCAAATGACCCTCTACTTTCTTAAAAAAGTCTGCCTTTTGGGGCTGGGATACAATTACCCCACATTGGTCAGAACCTTCAATCCACTCAGCTGTGCACACATTTCCTGTTCTTCAGTAACTTCAACATTTTCAGGTAGGTATTGTGGAGTGAATGTGGTACTGACAAGACACAGCAGTTGTTTCCCAGGCGAGGCCAGGAGAAACTTGTCCTTACCACAGCTTTCTCAAAGAGAAAGAAATGTTTCAGTGAGGGACCCTATTGTAGAGTCATATAATTATAGAACCATAGAATGATTTTGGTTGGAAGAGACCTTTAAAGATCATAGACATCAAACTCCATACTATGGGCAGGTACATCTGTCACTGCACCATGTTACTCAAAGTTCTGTCAAACCTGATGTTCAACACTTCAGTGATGGAGCATCCCATCTTTCTCCAGGCAATCTTTTCCAGTGTCTCACCTTCATCAACATAATAAATTTCTTCCTTATGTCTAACCTTCACGACCCCTATTTCAGTTTAAAAGTGTTTCTCCTTGTCCTGTTAGGACAGTCAGAACTCTACTTTGGACTTCTAAGTTCCCTCTATATGTTGAAAGGCTGCAATAACATCTCCACATGGACTTCTCCACGATGAAAACACCCAACTCCCTCAGTCTTTCCTCATCTGAAGGAGCTGAAGGCATCTGATAAATTTTGTAGCTCTTCTCTGGACCTACTCTAACAGGTCTATGTCTTGTCTCTACTGGGGACACCGACTGGCCTCAGTGTTCCTCTAATGAGTGAGAACTAGAAGCAGAGAATCACTCCCCCAGTGTGCTGGCCATGCTTCTTTTGATGCAGCCCAGGATGTGCTTGGCTTTCTGAGCTGCCAGCACATACTGCTGGCTTCTGCCTTGTTTATCAACCTCCAGTGTCCTTTAGTCCTCAAGCTTTCATCTTCCAGTCTGTATTAGTATTGCCCAAGTGCAGGTGCAGGGCCTTGCCCTTGATCTTGTTGAATATCCTGAGTTTCACATGAGATCATTCCTCAAGCTTGTCAGGGTTCCTCTGAACACCATTCCTCCTTTATGCATGTCAGTTGCCCCTCAGCTTGGTGTCCTGGAGCAGCTCTCTGAGGGTGCACTCAACACCACTACCTGTGTCACTGACGAAGAGATGAAATAGTATTGCTCTCAGTACGGACCGCTGAAGGAAACCTCTTGTCACTTGTTTCCACTTGGACCTTGAGCTATTCACAATAACTCTTTGCAGCCAAAGTGCCCTCAGAACAATTTCACTTGCAGCAGGCAGTAATTCTCAGACTCACATCCAAACAAAAATATCTTATGTCAGAGGTTGTGTTTTGATCATTTTAGTGCTGAGCTTCAAACGTGTGGTTAAAACATTGCAGATAACAAGCCTAAGCTTTGGATATTGGTGCATGGTGGGTGGAAGTGGTGTGCAAATAGCTGGATGGGACACTGCTGGGAGACCTGACTTGAACTGACCAAAGGACTATGCCATGCTGTATAACATCATGCTCAGCAATAAATTTGTGGGCAGTCTTTCCAAAGAGGTCATTCTTTGGAGCATGCCTGGGCATCCTCTGCTGGTGCAAGGTGCTGGGCGCTGCCTTTGTGACACTTGGGTTTTCTCGTTTTTCCCCTTCCTCTCATAGACTGCCACACAGGCTCACAGGCAGAGAATATCCCATTTGCCCTGCTCCT
The DNA here is from genome assembly GCF_033815535.1 of Pezoporus flaviventris. Taxonomy (NCBI): domain Eukaryota; kingdom Metazoa; phylum Chordata; class Aves; order Psittaciformes; family Psittacidae; genus Pezoporus; species Pezoporus flaviventris. Next base: position 856,165 of record NW_026892639.1, on the reverse strand, counting down.
TCCTTGTTATGCCCTAGGCTTCCTGGGAATGTTTCTGGAGAGCGGGAGCCAGGAAGAGACTCAGGGCAGGAAGTGAGGTAGTGAGTAGCTAGGAAGGTGTGGAGGTTGGTGAACATGGCTGGCCATGATAGGAGGACAGTACAGATTTTGCTGAGCGTGGAGAAGAGAATGCTTTAGTGGGAGACCAAAAGTCATTACTGGAGTAGCAATGTTCACTGAAGAGCATCTGGTCATTCTGCCCAGACTAAGATAGGTCGAGAAGTTTAGAAAGCAGAGGTTCACCCAATGTGTAACAAATATCAGAAGCAAGCCTGTGTTACCTGTCAGAGCACAAGTATCTCCAAAACCCCATCCCAGAACCACCCCTGAGACACATGGCATTTGAGGGAGTATCTCCAGTGAAAAGGATGAGGCAAAGGCATGGGTTGGGATGCAGAAGAAATTTAATGAGTCAAAATAGAAAAATGGGAATGGAGGCCCCACTACAGACAATAGCAGAGGCCGGTGTGGGCTGTGCTGTGCGAGAGACCGGCCAAGCCCCGTCCTTTTTCAAGAGGTGCTGGGGTTGCTCAGCTGCTCTGGAAGCAGCAACCAAAGGCTCCTTCCCCAGTGCGATGCCATCTTCCAGGTTCCTGAGCCCTTCCCCAGGGCCATCGCCAGCAGCTTTAGCAGGGGAAGGACCTCCTGCCACAGTAGCGGCCGCCCAAGCCGGAGAGGCCCAAGCCGGAGAGGCCAAAGCCCCCGGAGTTGATGGGCACTCCCTCGGAGCTGAGGATGCTGCCAACGGCAGCGGAGGTGGAGGAGCCCACGGCGGTGTTCTGTGGGAAGGAGCTGAGGATGGGGCCGGGCAGGGTCACCACCACTGGCGAGGGCTGGATGAAGACATTGGAGTCCTGGCACTGCCTGACACAGGGCTCATTGCAGCTGTTGGCCAGCGGGGTCGGGCCGCAGGGCTGGCAGGGCACGCATGGGTTGTAGCAGGACATGTCTGGATGCGAGAGCTTCACCTGGAGACAGGACAGGGGAAAGCAGAGCAGGGACATGGGTCAGGAGCAGCCTTTCACCACACCAGGAAGAATGAAAGGCATGCTCGGTAGACAAGAGCTGGAGACTGTACAAGGAGGCATTTAAGCTTCTCCTTTCCCTCAGAAGATCCCTGCCAAGATAGACCAAGAATAACCCCAGAGCTCAGAAGTCTCCTCAGCCAAGATCCAGCCATGGAAAATCTTCCTCCCTATTCCCCATGACAAGAAAAGCCAAGGCGCTCATGGGTCAAAGGGGCAGTAAAGTGCTGAGAAATCTCAAAGGAGGAGAGAAGCAGAAAGGGGTAGAGAAAGGGCTTCATACTCACCTTGTCTTCAGGGAGGTGGAGGCGAGAGCAGTGGATGAGGGAGTGAGGAGAAGTTCCTGCTTTTATACAGCTCCTGCACAGCCCCAGGCCCACAGTCACTGCACAAAGGCACTAATTTTCCAACAAACTCACCTCCAAAGCAAAACACCCACCTGATGGCACAGGTTGGGGTTTGGTTTCCATCAATGCTGCCATTTCATTTCCTCATTCCTGATGTGATGAACTTGCCATGCAGCTCCTTTCATGTCCCGGGATGAGGAGCCCAAGGCTATCCCAGGGAGAATCACACCAGGGAGCAGAAGAGAAGCCCCAGGTATTTGAATAGTCCCAAACAGGCACATGCGATGTTGGCTTGGGGCAGTGAAGCATGGCTGCTGGCAACTTCCTTTGCAGGAAGAAGCTCAGCTCTTCCCCACACTGCACATGTCAGCAGAATACCCAAAGGCTTCTCTTCCTGAGGATGAGCTCCACAACATAACATGGAGGGAAAGAAAGGGTTGCAGAAAGCATCTCCCCTGTGTCTGGGACTCATCCCTCAATCTGAGGTGATACGTCTTCTCCGGCCATTAGGGCTCTGTCCTTCCTCCCATCCCACGCCCCAAAGGCCTCCTCAGGGTGGAACACAACCCAGCACCACTGGGGAGGCAAGAAAATCTCTTCCAACTGCCCAAGCAATGAGGGCTGCAGAATCCCCCAGTGCCACATGCCTGAAGATGCTCAAGGAGGAGGAGTGCTCAGAACACCTCTGAGTATGAAACCAGCTCTCAAAGCACATCAAGGAGCGATGCGCTTCCCTGCCCTGCAGCCCTGGAGGCAGCTGGGACGCATTCCAGGAGGGCAGGAGAATGCCTTCCATCGGCAAGGTTCCTGGGATAGACTCTCCCTGCCCGTGGCGAGTCACACTCTAATTCTGGCCTGGCGTGTGTCAGCCTTTGGTGTGAGGACAAGCCAGGAGTGCAGCCCATGTCCACACAGGGCTCAATTCCCCTGCGGCCAGGGCAGTTCCATCCCTGCCCTGTGAAAATGAGCTCTGAGCACAGGGCATCACCCAAGTCCAGGGCTCCAGGATGACCTCATGGCCATCGCCCTCAGCAGGACTTTCCTGCTACAGCTCCCATAGCTCAGGGGCTGCAGGAGCTTTGGAAACTTGGCCAGAACCCTGTGTCTCTGGCTGGCCAGGGTGCAAAGCCCCAGCCAATTTGCAGGGAGGAGTGTGCGAAAAGCAAGACCTTGTCCTGAGCCCCAACACACCCCACAGGTAATGAGGAAGAACCCAAATCCATGGGGATCCCCTTGGGAATTGTCTTCTGCCCGTAGTGATGTGTTCCTGCACAGGAAATTCTTAGGCTTCTCATCCTGGTACTTGAAAGGATCTTCCATAAGCTGGTGGGTGTGTCGCAAACGAGGACATGTATTGTTCATGGAAACCAAACCTCAACAGGTGCCATTAGGTGGGCGTTTTGCTTTGGAGGTGAATCTGCTGGAAAATTACTGCCCGTGTGCAGTGACTGTGGGCCTGGGGCGGCACAGGAGCAGTATAAAAGGGGAAATTCTCCACGCTCTCTCATCCACTGCTCTCGCTTCCATCTCCTTGAGGACAAGGTGAGTGTGAAGCTCTTTCTCATCCTTCACCTCCACTGACATTTCTGAGGACATACCTGCCTCTTTATCTTGTGCTGGGACTTGGAACTTCTTCCTACAGTGAAGGGAAGAGGGCGGAAAGTGTGACATGGACCTGGACTTGTCTATGACATGGACAGGGCTTGGGGCTTGCATTTGGTGTCCCCAGGGCTACAGAGTTCGTGTGGACCTTCCTGGGCTTAGTCAATATAGGCAGGGGTCTTCTCAGAGAAAGGAAAAGTCCAAGCGCCTCTCTGCACGGCCTCCAGCTCTTGTCTATGGAGCAAGCCTTTCATCCTTGCTCGTGGAGTGAGAGTCTGCTCCTAACCCATGTCCCTGCTCTGCTTGCCCCTGCCCTGTCTCCAGGTGAAGCTCTCTCATCCAGACATGTCCTGCTACAACCCGTGTGTGCCCTGCCAGCCCTGCGGCCCGACCCCGCTGGCCAACAGCTGCAATGAGCCCTGTGTCAGGCAGTGCCAGGACTCCAATGTCTTCATCCAGCCCTCGCCAGTGGTGGTGACCCTACCTGGCCCCATCCTCAGCTCCTTCCCACAGAACACCGCCGTGGGCTCCTCCACCTCCGCTGCCGTTGGCAGCATCCTCAGCTCCGAGGGAGTGCCCATCAACTCCGGGGGCTTTGGCCTCTCCAGCTTGGGCCTCTCCGGCTTGGGCGGCCGCTACTGTGGCAGTAGGTGCCTCCCCTGCTAAAGCTGCTGGCGACGGCCCTGGGGAAGGGCCCAGGGACACAGAAGATGGCACTCCACTGGCGGTCACAGACTCCTTTCTGACCGTGATGCTCCCTGCTCTGTGACCTCTACTCTGATTGACCTCGCTCCCCTATTTTGCCTCATTAAATCTCTGTAGCAGCCCAGTCCATGCCTTTGTCTTGTCCTTTCCCCTGCAGATGCTCTCCCAAGATGCCCAGGGAGAGAGATGTTGCACAAAGGGTTCTGGGACTGGGTGTTGGATATTATTGCGCAGTTATTGTCAACATGGGTTTGCACTGAGTTTTCTCAGTCATGAATTCTGTGACTCTCTTGTTTCTGAACTTCTCTGCCAATGTGGTGTATAGCAGGACTGAATGACTGAATGACCCAGTCACTACCATCAGCTGGGTGCATACACCTCTTCCTTTTCCTTGGGAAGCTCAGCGTTGTGAAGAAGGCAGTCAGGAGAAGAAAGGATGAATGGTTATTGACAGGGCAGCATCAACACCTTCCCCAGAAAGCACAGGAGAACTTGCCCTTTCGCAGCATTGAGATTTTGAGTCCTTGGCCAAGCAGCTGAGTCCTTCCTCCTCATTGCCAGCCCTATCCCTGCCAGAGGGCAGAGGCACAAAGGCCATCCTGGCATGATGGGATCACAGCGTACTCAATTAGAAAGTACCTCCAGAGGTCATAGGGCCCAACCCCTTGCTCCAAGATCAATCAGACATGAGCATCCAAGCCCTGTTACTGCACTACCTCCCCAGGCAACCTTTTCCACTCCTTGACTCTCTTCCTGGTGAAAACCAGTTGCTGCCGATCGAGTCCAAACCTCTCATCTCTCACAGTGAGCCCGATGTCTCCAGTTCTCCAACCACACTCTGCCACAGTGAGCACTGTTGAGCCTGGATCTGTGCTCTGGGGGACCTCACCATGGCTACACCTAAGCTGCTCTTAGGTCTCCCACCAAAGCCTTCTCCTCACAATCTGCAAAGCCCACGCCCTCAGCCACTCCTCCTAAACACGTGCTCCAGGTCCTTACCAACTTGGACACCCTCTGCTGAACTCATGCCATTTGGTCAAGGTCTTTCTCCCATTAGATCTTTCTTGTGTTAGAGCAGTGTTTTAGAGCCCAGCTGGTGAGTGCTGAGCAGAGTGGGATGAGTCCTATTGGTATTGGCCATGATGCCGATGACAGTCCTTTTTGTGCAGAAACAGTTTTGATGGTGCTACCAGAAAAACTGGCCCTGCCTTAGGCTGCTGCTTGTCAGGGTGGAAGCATGTGCGGACAGCTAGGGCTGGTTGCGGCCATGCAGGGATCTGGGTGGACATGTGGGATCTTACCCAGTTCTCTCCTGCAGCAGTTCAGCTGCTCCCCTTTCTCAGCCAAAAGCCTCTGCAGCCTTTGCCTCTGGTCACCGCACTGCTGGTGAGAGCTCCTGGACAGACCCTTGAGACACTAGGCCTGCACACGCTGCCTCTTCCTCACCTGCTCCCGCTCTCCAGAAGCATCCCCAGGAAACGCTGGGCACAGGCAGGGAAGGAGCAGGGCAAGGAGGATGTTCTCTGCCTGTGGGCCGGAGTGACAGTCTATGAGCGGAAGGGGAAAAAAAGAGAAAACTCAAGTGGTGCAAAGGCAACACCGGGCACCTCACACGAGCAGAGGATGCGCAGCCATGCTCCAAAGAACGGACACTTTGGAAAGACTGCCCTGAGTCTTTCCATTCACAACAATTGTATTAACAACCACTACACACTCATCCCAAAAACCCCATCCCAGAATCACACAGAGAAACAACTCTATCCTTGGGCACCTTGGGAGAGCATCTGCAGGGGAAATGATGAGAGAGAGGCATGGGTTGGGATGCAGCAGAACTTTAATGAGTCAAAACAGGGAAACAAGGACACAGTGAGTGGAGCTCCTGGTGCAGGGAGTCCAAAGGCAGAAAGCAGTCGGCATCCCCAGTGCGATGCCAACTTCTGGGTCCCTGGGCCCTTCCCCAGGGCCGTCGCCAGCAGCTTTAGCAGGGGAGGCACCTCCTGCCGCAGTAGCGGCCGCCCAAGCCGGAGAGGCCCAAGCTGGAGAGGCCAAAGCCCCCGGAGTTGATGGGCACTCCCTCGGAGCTGAGGATGCTGCCAACGGCAGCGGAGGTGGAGGAGCCCACGGCGGTGTTCTGAGGGAAGGAGCTGAGGATGGGGCCGGGCAGGGTCACCACCACGGGGGAGGGCTGGATGACGACATTGGAGTCCTGGCACTGCCTGACACAGGGCTCATTGCAGCTGTTGGCCAGCGGGGTCGGGCCGCAGGGCTGGCAGGGCACACACGGGTTGTAGCAGGACATGTCTGGATGGCAGAGCTTCACCTGGAGATAGGGCAGGGGCAGGCAGAGCAGTGACATGGGTTAGGAGCAGCCTGAAGCCCACCACAAAGCAGCCAAGCAATAAGATGGAGTCATGAGCTTGTGGCTGCGTAAGGAGTCCCACTGCCTTCAGCTTCCCTTCAGTGCAAAAGAGCCCTGCCAAGAGCAACCAAAGCCAGAAGGTCACCACCCAGACCATTGCTCAGCCAAGACCCAGCCTAACTCCATGCCAAAACTACTACCATTTTTCCTGTCCTGTGACAAGCTGCTTCAACTCCAGTGTAGGATGAAGGAGCAGGTTTATGCTGAGAAATCTCAAAGGAGGATGAGGAGAAACAGTAAGACAATGAGAATGAGAAAGAGTTTCATACTCACCTTGTTCTCAAGGAGATGGTGGCGAGAGCAGTGGATGAGAGAGTGAGGAGAAGTTCCCCCTTTTATACTGCTCCTGCACCGCCCCTGACCCACAGTCACTGCACACGGGCAGTAATTTTCCAGCAGACTCACCTCCAAAGCAAAACACTCACCTAATGGCACAGGACGGGGGCTGTTTTCCATCTGATTTCCTCATTTCTGATGTGTTTCTCTGCCACGCCTGTGCTACTGATGTGCCTGCAGATGGTCTTGCTTGGGACCCCAGATATTGTCACAAGGGGGGAAAGCGGCCAAACAAGTGGACACAGGCAGGAGAGGACTGCATTGGCGGCACAGCACGTTCCTCTCCAGAGGGTTGAAAACAGCCTCATCAGATCTCTCCAGACGCATGCCTCTTACCTCCACAAACACCTCCACCACTTGGAGTATATCTTCTGCTGCTATTGATGTGTTCCTGACAGGAAATATTTGGGCCTCTCATCTTGATACTTGAAAGGATCTTCTGTGACATAATGGTCATTTCAGAAATGAGGAATTGAAATGGGTGCGTTGATGGAAACCAAACCCCAACCTGTGCCATTAGGCGTATGTTTTGCTTTGGAGGTGAGTCTGCTGGAAAATTAGTGCCTGTGTGCAGTGACTGTGGGCCTGGGGCGGTGCAGGAGCAGTATAAAAGCAGGAACTTCTCCTCACTCTCTCATCCACTGCCCTTGCCTTCATCTCCTTGAAAACAAGGTGAGTCTGAAGCCTTTTCTTTTCTTCTGCCTCCTTTTCCTCTTCAGCTTTTCTCAGCATACGCTTGCCTTTTGTCCTATGCTGGGTCAAGGGGCTGCTACTAATGAGAGAGGGAAGGGAGCAGAAGGTGTATCATGCAGATGGGCTGGGGCTGGCTGAAGTGAGCGATGGCTACACTGGGAGCTCCCTGTACATCACTGTTCTTGATGGAGCATGTTTTGTCTGAGGGGAAGCTGAATTCCGTGGATGTCCCTACAACATCTCCAGGTCTTGTTTCAACCTTGGCTTGTCTTGGGGTGAGAGTCTGCTTCTAACCCATGTCCCTGCTCTGCTTGCCCCTGCCCTGTCTACAGGTGAAGCTCTGTCATCCAGACATGTCCTGCTACAGCCCGTGTGCGCCCTGCCAGCCCTGCGGCCCGACCCCGCTGGCCAACAGCTGCAATGAGCCCTGTGTCAGGCAGTGCCAGGACTCCAATGTCGTCATCCAGCCCTCGCCAGTGGTGGTGACCCTGCCCGGCCCCATCCTCAGCTCCTTCCCACAGAACACCGCCGTGGGCTCTTCCACCTCCGCTGCCATTGGCAGCATCCTCAGCTCCGAGGGAGTGCCCATCAACTCCGGGGGCTTTGGCATCTCCGGCTTGGGCCTCTCCGGCTTGAGTGGCCGCTACTGTGGCAGGAGGTCCTTCCCCTGCTAAAGCTGCTGGCGATGGCCCTGGGGAAGGGCCCAGGGACACAGAAGATGGCACCTGCCAACTTGGTGCTCCCTGAACCAAGATCTCCACTCACTGTGTCCTTGTTTCCCTGTTTTGACTCATTAAAGTTCTGCTGCATCCCAACCCATGCCTCTCTCTCATCCTTTTTCATACAGATGCTCTCCCAAAATGCTCAGGGGGAGAACTGATGCTCAGGGGTGGTTTTGGGAGGGGATAATTCTGTAGTGATTTGTAATAGCATTGTGCAGGATTTACCTGGATGGAGTTGGCCCCCTATTAGCCCTCCCACTGATTCTTTGTAGCTGTACCTGGAATGGTGCTGGTAACACATAAATGTTTTGGGTTTTGCTGGGCAGAGCTTGCACAGCACCAATGCTGTCTCTCTGACTGCGTCTCCAAAATGATTGTAGGCGGGGGTGGGCAAGAGGTTGGGAGGGGACAAAGGAAGGACTGATGTGCCAGACTGATCAAAGGCATTTTCCATACCATATGACATCATGGTGAGCAATAAATGGTAAGAGGAAGGAGGAGGTTTGGGCATTGGGTCATTCACAGAATGGTTGAGGCTGGAAAGAACCACCAGAGGTCATCTGGTCCAATCTCCTTCTCTCTAACCAAGCCTCCTAAACCAAGGGAAAGACTTCCTTTGTCCAGACCTTCTCTCTGGTCTTCTGGCTCAGGGATTCCTGCGGGTTCGCTTTGACGTTGAAGACTGAAGAAAAGGCAGCATTCAGTATCTCTGCCTTCTTTGTGTCTTCTGTCATCAGGGTCCCTGCTCCAGTCTGGAGTGTTCCCACATTTTCCTCTTATTATTGATCTGTTTGAAGAAGCCCTTCCTGTTGTTCTTAATATCCCCTGCTAGATAGAATCCCAAATGGGCCTTGGTTTTCCCCATCGCATTTCTGGGTACTCTGACAACATCCAAAGTGGCCTGTCCCTGCTTCCTCCTCCTCTGTATCTCCTGCTTGGGCTTCACGTCCTTATTAAGGTTTTTGTCTTCTGAATCAATCAGTAATTGCCCTGGCACTGATGCTCCAACTGTGCTATTGAGCTGTCTAGTGGAGAATATGAGGGAATACAGCTCCCCATCCAAAACTGATGTGGCTCATTCTGTTGTGCAGGTTCCCAAGGTCCTTGTTCACTCTTCTGTGAGGTTTTTACAAATACTAATGAACTCTTGGCTTAATGTGGGTTTGTGGAAACTGCTGTCATGCTGGCTTAAGAGGTGGCAACTTCTGGGTGTGGTGACAGAGAAATGTGCCTTGAGGTGACCAGTCCCTGGGTGGCTGTTGCTTGAAAATCAGCTGCTTTTAGCACTGTATTGGCCTTGCTTGTACTTGACCTCTGTTTAATGAGCCACAACATCAGAGGGCCATGATTAAAACAGGGACCTGAATGACCACTGAAGATGTCAAGATTGAGCAGGGACCCAAACTATATAGAATTATAGAATAGTTAGGGATGGAAAGGACCTTAAGATTATTCAGTTCCAAACCCCCATGCCATGGGCAGGGACACCTCACGCTAAACCATACCACCCAAGGCTTTGTCCAAACTGGCCTTGAACACTGCCACGGATGGAGCATTCACAACCTCCCTGGGCAACCCATTCCAGTGCCTCACCACCCTAACAGGAAAGGATTTCTTCCTTATATCCAATCTAAACTTCCCCTGTTTCAGTTTTAACTTGTTAACCCTTGTCCTACAGTCCCTAAGGAAGAGTCCCTCCCCAGCATCCCTATAGGCCCCCTTCAGATACTGGAAGCTGCTCTGAGGTCTCCACGCAGCCTTCTCTTCTCCAGGCTGAACAGCCCCAACTTCCTCAGCCTGTCTTCATACAGGAGCTGCTCCAACCCCTGATCATCCTCGTGGCCTTCTCTGGATTTGTTCCAACAGTTCCATGCCCTTTTTATGCTGAGGACACCAGAACTGCACACAATGCTCCAGGTGAGGTCTCACAAGAGCAGAGCAGAGGGGCAGGATCACCTCCTTCAACCTGCTGGTCACGCTGCTTTTGATGCAGCCCACGATACGGTTGCTTCCTGGGCTGCAAGCGCACACTGAAGCCGGCTCATGTTCATTTTCTCATCAACCAACACCCCCAAGTCCTCCTCCTTGGGCTGCTCTGAATCTCTTCTTTGCCCAACCTGTAGCTGTGCCTGGGATTGCTCCCACCCAGGTGTAGGACCTTGCACTTGGCATGGTTAAACCTCATGAGGTTGGCATCAGCCTGCCTCACAAGTGTGTCGAGGTCCCTCTGGATGGCATTCCTTCCCTCCAGGGTATCAACTGAACTGCACAGCTTGGTGTTATCGGCAAACTTCCTGAGGGCGCGCTCAATCCCACTGTCCATGTCACCAACAAAGATGTTGAACAAGACTGGTCCCAACCCCTATCCCTGAGGGACACCACTTGTTACTGGTCTCCAGACGGAGATATGGTAGCTGAGGCAGAGACCCAAACCACAGGTGAGGACAGCATGGCTGGGACAGGAACCCAAACACTATCTGCAGTGATTGTTCTGGTAATGAAAAAGAAATAGTGGACAATGAAGTGAATGGGTCCTTCTCATTGATTAGTAAAGAAGTGAGGAGAGAAGTGTGTGATGAGAAAGGCAGCCCTTCAGCAAAGGAGTGGCAGGATGAAGTGAGACAAGTAACTGAAGTGACAGAAAGTACAGAGTTGAATCATAGAAAGGCTTGGGGAAGAAGCTCATCCAGTTCCAACACCCTGCCACGGACAGGGACACCTTCCACTAGACCAGGTTGCTCCAAGCCCCATCCAAGCTGGATTTGGATGCACCCAGTCCTTGACCTCAAGAGAGCTTCAATACAGGGAAACATTACAGCCACCAGCCTGGTGAGCAGGTTACTGCATGGCAACTCTGATGTCTGGGGAGTGGGGCCAACAGTCAGGAACTGGTAGGTAAGGAAGCCAAACAGCTGGGATCCCTCAACAGCTGATCACCCAGGAATTGACAGTGGACTTGGAAAAGAAGCTGTGAATTGCAGTGCCTGGAGGTGTGTGCTGTCAAGTATGAGGGCAAGATATCTGTTCAAGATCTTGTGATCCAGCAAGGAAGGTGAACCAAGGCTTAGAGAGGTATAAAGTACCTGAGAGGATTAGTTGTGATGGAAGTCATCTGTGGACACAGGGTTCTCCCAGGAGAATGCATATTTGGTACATGAACTCTGAATAATCCTGAAAGATACAGCAAGGCCATGAGAGGCCCCAGGAAGCTTAAGCAAGCAAGATAGAAAGAAGCTGGAATTCACTGAGTTATGAGAACTGGGGACTCTTGGCAAGCTTTCGAGGTCAAGTTCTCACACCTGTGCTTAACCAATTGCATGTTAGTCGCTAAGGGTCTTCAAGACATGTATCCAATCATAATATGCCAAATCCCTGTAAATGCATGTAAGGGATAGTATATAAGGAGCTAAGGCTTTGCAATATCTGATCACACTGATCCCTGACTGAGTTATTTTTTCTGCGGCAGTCATCTGATGACAAGGAGGTCTCCTAAGGACCGGAGAATGCCCTGTGTACAAGCGCCATCTGAAAAGGTGGTCCAGAATGAATTACTGCTGTATTCTAACAGCTTGGCAGCAATGTACTGCCTGGATTTGGATACACCTGTGGTTAAGAGAGCATCTTCCTGTCTGAAATTCTGAAGACAATGCCTCTCCCTCCTCTCAGTGTAGTTGCAGTTTGGTTACCCCATCACCAAAACAAAGGAAGTGATTGAGAAAGGCCAAAGAATTCTGATTCTTCTGCAAGGTGTATTTGCCATGAAATCAAGCAAGGTCAAAATTGCACAGGAAATGCTTTTCTTGGGATCTTGGCATCTGCATAAAAAAGGATGACACAAAGTCACAGGCTGGGATGCAGCAGAACTTTAATGAGTCAAAACAGGGAAACAAGGACACTGTGAGTGGAGCTCCTGGTGCAGGGAGCACCGAAGGCAGAGAGGAGTCGGCATCCCCAGTGCGGTGCCATCTTCTGGGTCCCTGGGCCCTTCCCCAGGGCCGTCGCCAGCAGCTTTAGCAGGGGAAGGACCTCCTGCCGCAGTAGCGGCCACCCAAGCCGGAGAGGCCCAAGCCGGAGATGCCAAAGCCCCCGGAGTTGATGGGCACTCCCTCGGAGCTGAGGATGCTGCCAACGGCAGCAGAGGTGGAGGAGCCCACGGCGGTGTTCTGTGGGAAGGAGCTGAGGATGGGGCCGGGCAGGGTCACCACCACTGGCGAGGGCTGGATGAAGACATTGGAGTCCTGGCACTGCCTGACACAGGGCTCATTGCAGCTGTTGGCCAGCGGGGTCGGGCCGCAGGGCTGGCAGGGCACGCACGGGTTGTAGCAGGACATGTCTGGATGAGAGAGCTTCACCTGGAGACAGGACAGGGGAAAGCAGAGCAGGGACATGGGTCAGGAGCAGACTCTTACTTTACCATGACAGAGACAAGGCAGGTACAAGAGCTGGAGGTGTTGTATAGAGATCCATGGACTTCTTCCCGTCAGCCCAAAAGACCCTGACAAGAGCAACCAAGCCCAGAGACTCCTTCCAAGCCCAAACACATAACCAAGCCCCAGCCTATCTTCATGACACACTTGCTGCCCCATTCACTTTCCCTGTCCAGAAGTTCCAAGACCAATTGGGGGTCATAGGAGCAGGAATGAGCTGAGGTTGTAGCAGGACATGTCTGGATGCAAGAGCTTCACCTGGAGACAGGGCAGGCAGAGCAGGGACATGGGTTAGGAGCAGACTCTCACACCACCATGACAGAGACATGTACAGGGCAGGTACAAGAGCTGGAGGCATTGTTTGGACACCCATGGACTTCTCCTTCCCCTCAGCCCAAAAGATCCTGCCATAAGCAACCAAGCCCAGGGAGTCCTTCCAAGCCCATAGGTCCGGGAATACATAACCAAGCCCCAGCCTATCTGCATGACACACTTGCTGCCCTGTTCCATCTCCCATATCAAGCAGTTCCAAGAGCAAGCGGGGGGTCATAGGGGCAGGTATGAGCTGAGATACCCTGGAGGAATACAAGAAGGAGAAAGGGTTTCATACTCACCTTGTTCTCAAGGAGATGGAGGCGAGAGCAGTGGATGAGAGAGTGAGGAGAAGTTCCTGCTTTTATACTGCTCCTGCACAGCCCCAGGCCCACAGTCACTGCACACGGGCAGTAATTTTGCAGCAGACTCACCTCCAAAGCAAAACACCCACCTGATGGGACTGTTTGGGGTTTGGTTTCCATCAGTGCTGCCATTTCATTTCCTCATTGCTCACATGCCTCCTTTGGGATGTGCTCTGCTTTCATGTGCTGCCATGACATTCCAGAGGATATCGCAGGGAACACCTTGTTTTGTAGGGTGAAGTGCCCTCAAGTGGTGAGTGTGGAGTTTCCGTGCAGCAAAGGGATTCTGGCTTAGGACAGCGAAATGGAATTTCCTACTCCCTTTGCAAGAAGAGGTTTCAACTGTCTTCCTGTTGATGCCCTTTGCCTTGTGGAGAGCATCTGCTCGATTTTCTGAATGTGCAGGTTTAGGAAACCTGAGTGTGAGGTTTCAGAGCCCAAACCCCACCTGGCATTGAACCAGCAACGAGGTCTTCTTTCAGGCACTTCAGTAGCAAAAGGGAGCCTTGGGAAAAGGCCGAATGGAGCAGATCCATTGAGGACAGGGGATACAGGAAAGGTAAAGGTACTCCAAGGGTCCTTGCCCTTGGTCTTTAGTGGATGGATTTACTGTCAAGGGATAAGCAAATGTTCTTAATCTCATCTAACCAAGGTTTTTGATGCTGTAACAGTCATTGCAGACCAACCGATGTAATACAAGCTGGGGAAGAGGGCAGGGCAGGGGATTGAAATCTGGCACGTCTGCTGCTCTCCAAGGGTTGTGATGAGTGGCACAAAGCCCCTTCTAGTTGCCACTGACTACTGGTGCCCTGCAGGGGCCCAGACTGGGGCCGATAGTGTTTAACTCCTTCATGCAAAGTCCTGTACACTCCACAGAGGGAAAGAAAGGGTTGCAGAAAACATCTCCCCAGTGTCTGGGACTCATCCCTCAGTCTGGGGCGATACGTCTTCTCCGGCCATTAGGGCTCCGTTCCTCCTCCCATCCCATGCCCCAAAGGCCTCCTCAGTGTGGAACACAACCCAGCACCACGGGGGAGGCAAGAAAATCTCTTCCAACTGCCCAAGCAATGAGGGCTGCAGAATCCCCCAGTGCCACATGCCTGGGGATGCTCAAGGAGGAGGAGTGCTCAGAACACCTCTGAGTATGAAACCAGCTCTCAAAGCACATCAAGGAGCGATGCGCTTCCCTGCCCTGCAGCCCTGGAGGCAGCTGGGACGCATTCCAGGAGGGCAGGAGAATGCCTTCCATTGGCAAGGTTCCTGGGACAGACTCTCCCTGCCCGTGGCGAGTCACACTCTAATTTTGGCCTGGCGTGTGTCAGCCTTTGGTGTGAGGACAAGCCAGGAGTGCAGCCCATGTCCACACAGGGCTCAATTCCCCTGCGGCCAGGGCAGCTCCATCCATAACCCAGGAAATACAACTCCCAGTGGCCATTGCCTTCAGCATGACCTTGCCGCAGCTTGGGGGACTCACAGGACATCAGCATCTTCTGGTAGAGTGTCTCCTGCTAGACAGGGTCCCAAGAGAGCAGCCAAAGTCCATGGTGATGCGAGGGAAGTGGGAGGAATGAAACACTGCACCAGGGACAAACACACCCCTACAGTAGTGAGAAGGGGCCCAACTCCACACCATTTGGTGAGGAATCAGGGGTTTGGGTGCCCATGGCTCTTAGTGGGAACATCCCCTCCCTGGAGAGCAGGTTGTACACAACATCACCAGACTTCCCCACATCCATGTTCTCCATCTGCACAGAACCCACCAGCACTCGGGGGCATATCTTCTGCCTCTGCTGACATGTTGCTGTCTGGGAATGCGTTGGCCTCTCATTATAGCACTTGAAAGGATCCTCCATGGCCTGGTGGTCATGCCAGAAATGAGGAAATTAAATGGCAGAAACCAAACCCCAACTGGTGCCATCAGGTGGGTGTTTTGCTTTGGAGGTGAGTCTGCCGGAAAATTACTGCCCGTGTGCAGTGACTGTGGGCCTGGGGCTGTGCAGGAGCAGTATAAAAGCAGGAACTTCTCCTCACTCTCTCATCCACTGCTCTCGCCTCCATCTCCTTGAGAACAAGGTGAGTCTGAAGCTCTTGTCCTCTTGCTTATTTCTTCCTTCTCTCCCTCATCTGGGTCATCTCAGCACAGACCTGTCTCCTTGTCCTATGGCATCTTGAGGCTGCTTTCCATGGGAGAGGGAAGGGTGAAGAATGTGCAGCATGAACAGATGTTGGAGCTTGGGTGAGGTGTCTCCTGTGCTGTGGGGCTGAGGATCTCCCTGAGCTTGAATGCTCTTGGTGGACATCTTTTGGGCTAAGGGAAAGGGTCTGTCATGTTGTGGGGTGAGAGTCTGCTCCTGACCCATGTCCCTGCTCTGCTTGCCCCTGCCCTGTCTCCAGGTGAAGCTCTACCTCCAGACATGTCCTGCTACAACCCGTGTGTGCCCTGCCAGCCCTGCGGCCCGACCCCGCTGGCCAACAGCTGCAATGAGCCCTGTGTCAGGCAGTGCCAGGACTCCAATGTCTTCATCCAGCCCTCCCCCGTGGTGGTGACCCTGCCCGGCCCCATCCTCAGCTCCTTCCCTCAGAACACCGCCGTGGGCTCCTCCACCTCCGCTGCCGTTGGCAGCATCCTCAGCTCCGAGGGAGTGCCCATCAACTCCGGGGGCTTTGGCATCTCCGGCTTGGGCCTCTCCGGCTTGGGCGGCCGCTACTGTGGCAGGAGGTCCTTCCCCTGCTAAAGCTGCTGGCGATGGCCCTGGGGAAGGGCCCAGGGACACAGAAGATGTCACCGCACTGGGACGGGGCCTTGGGTTGTTGCTTCCATTGCAGCTGAGCAACCCCAGCCCATGCTGCTTTTCACGTCTGCCACTCTCTCCTTTCCCTCCTCTGTCCTTGTTCTCTTGTGCTCACCTGGGCTGGGAGCCCCTCAAAGGCAGCCTAGGGAGGACCTGCTGGCCCTGCTCCCCCTTTGGGGAGCAGATGGGCACCTGGTGGGACCCACCACAGCCATGGGGCACAGACTCCTTTCTGCCCCTGGTGCTCCCTGCACTCGGGCTTCCACTGAGACCGTTCTGTTTTCCTCATTTGACTCATTAAAGTTCTGCTACATCACTGGCTGTAATTCTGTGCCATCCTTTCTGCCAAGATGCTCTGCCAAGATGCCGAGGGAGAGCAAAGTACACAGAGAGCACCACTGTGTTTCTTTAATGCAGCAGGATAACTTGGTCTCTGCACCTTCCCATGACATGAAATACTCTGCGTCTTTTGGGTTGGGTGGCCATTTCCCATGGAGCCTGCATTCCAGGATCCCTTTTATTCTGCATAAGTTCTCTATCTGGGAAGAAATCCTCCTTCAGTTGCTGTAGAAAGAAATCCTCTGCAGAGATCAAAACCCTTTTGACCCAAGACTGGAGGAACTTTTACCAATTTCTTTCATCCCTTTGAACCCTGCAGTGAGACCAAGTTAAAACAGCCCTGTTTAGCCTATAGCGAGTGTGGCCCTGTCCTGGAGAGAGGAAATCTCCATTAGTGGATAGCTCAACGTAGTAAAACACCATCAGGCAGATGCGGGATGTGGTCCATGAGAAGGAGATTCCTACCACAAGAGGACGCATCCCTGCAGACTTCCTTCCTAGCGCGGGTGCTCAGGATGGGCTCAACATCCCAGCAGCATTTAGTAACCAGCCAATTCCCCATTCCACACCTACAGACGCGGTCAAACGCAGCCGCTTCCGCCGGCCCCGCGTTCCGGGGCTGTATCGGGGCTGGGGATGCGCAGAGCCCGCACCAGTGAGCGGCGGCCGGGATTGGGTCACTGCCGGTACCTGCCGCTTCCCGAGGCTTTGTGCGGGCACCGCAGCGGAGCTGGGCCTCGGCCTCGCCGCCTCCTCCTCCTCCTCCTCCCCGGCGCCGCGGAGCTGCTGCCGGGGCCGGGTCTGCAACGGGGCCGGGGGTTCCGGGGGGCTGCGGCTGCTCCGGCAGGCACCGTCGGTCCCGGCCTCCCGCATGATGCGGGTGTGAGCCCCCGGAGCACGGGGCCGGTCTCTGGGTCAGGCTCCACCCGGCAGGACCCAGACCCTGCTCTGGGCACTGAAGTGCAGCTCTTGCATGAGCCTGGCTCCCAGCACACACACAGGGCGCCTGGTCTCTGTTCCAAGCCCCCCCAAATGCAGCATGGGGCTTTTCTTGGGAGCCCCCAAACTGGCTGAGGGAGCCTGGTGCCAAGCACCCGAAATGCAGCGCTTGGTCTCAGTTTTTGAGCCCTTTGATCCCAGGCTCCAAAACGTAGCATTTAATCTCTGTTTCTCAGCCCTAACAGCAGCCCCACGAGCTCATTTCTCAGCCCCCTAAAAACACAGCATTTAGTCTCATTTTGTGCCCCAAAATGCAGGACCTTGTTGCCATTTATGAGCCCCAAATCTGGCCAAATGAGCCTGGTTTGGAGTGCTCCAAACACAGCACTTAGTGTTGGGGATTTTGTGAGCCCTAAAACTGGCTGAGTGACCCCGGATTCACACTCCACAAACAGCAATCAGTCACTGTTTCTCAGCCCCAAACCCGGCTCACAAATCACAGCAGTTCATCTCTATTTCTGAGACCTAAATGTGGCCATAGGAGCCTTGTTTTGAGCCCCCAAACAGAGTGTTTTGTGTTAGCCCTAAAGCCGGCCAGTGAGTCTAGTGTCAAACCCGACAGACTGAGGACTTGGTCTCTGTGAGTCCCAGAACTGGCCAAGGGAGCGTGGTTTTGAGACCCCAAAGTGCAGGACTTGGCTCCTGGTGCTGGGCAGCCAAAGGCAGGACTTGGTCTGTGCTTCTGAGCCCCAACATCAGCCCAGGAGGTCACCTCCTGTCAGGACTTTCACACATGGGACTTTGTTTCTCAGCTCTGAACCTGGATTTTGAGCAGCCCAAACTGACCCCATGAGCCGAGTTCCAGACTCCAGCACAGGGGGGTTGGTCTCCATTTATGAGCCACAAATCTGGCTTTAGGGACCCCAGTTTCGAGCCCTGAAACCGCAGGACTCGGTCTCTGCTTCTGAACCCGAAACAGCCCCAGGAGCCGGTTTCCAGTCTCCAAGGCTCAGCTCCGAGCCCAGTTCCAGCCCACGCTCAGACCTCGGGCGCTGCTCGCAGGGTTCGAGCGGAGCCCCACGCTCCCGGAGGGCCCCGGCGCCGGTGTCCAGCCCCGCGGGGCTCGGCGCCACCCCGGCAGCCACGGCCGGGAACGCGGGGCTCGTTCCGGTACCGCGGCACCGACCGGGGCCGGTCCGGCTCTGCGGAGCCGCTGGGACCCCAAAGCGCCCGGGAAGGGACCGAGGGAGCGGCCCGAGCGATCGCGCCGCGGCCCCAGGAGCAGAGCCCCTTGTATGGACATCGCCCCGCCCCTCGCCCACTCCTTATGTGGACATCGCCCCGCCCCTCTGGGCCCTCCCCTTCCTTTTCTCCTCCCTCCCCTCGTTTTATAGCTGCAACGTCACCACCATCGCCCCGCCCCCTAAT
The DNA here is from genome assembly GCF_033815535.1 of Pezoporus flaviventris. Lineage (NCBI taxonomy): Eukaryota > Metazoa > Chordata > Aves > Psittaciformes > Psittacidae > Pezoporus > Pezoporus flaviventris. The sequence continues at coordinate 837,675 of NW_026892639.1, read as the reverse complement.
TTCACAGCCAGCCGGGGCAGCCCCAGGTCCTATCGCCCGCCCGCTCATCCCAGCAGCCGCCGTCCCCGGGGGCGCCTCTCTCCTCTCCCTTCCTTCCTTCCCTTCCTTCCCTCCCTTCCCTCCCTTCCTTCCTTCCCTTCCTTCCCTCCCTTCCCTCCCATCCCTTCCCGTTTGATCCCGGCTGTGGCTCTCGAGAGCGGCTTCTCCCCGGGCTGCACGGCCCCAGGATCTTACACCGGGACCCATAAGTACTCCGCGTAGGGGCTGCAGCCTGAAAAGGGGTGACCCCGGAGGTCCCCGGGGTTCAGTGTCTCTGCTGCTCACCAGGAAGAAGGGGACAGATGCAGTTGGGGTGCTGGAAGCTGTCTCTGCCGTTTCCCCAACCTGATTTAGGGGTGACGGGAGCTCTGACCCCAGTGGGATTACAGGCCAGTTGCCAGAAGGCTTTGCCTTAACAGGAGAGCTCCTAGGAGGAGACTTCAGGGCTTCACATGGGATTCCGAACATGCAGAAAGCTGGTGCCTAAGCTTAAATCCCTTCCTTCTGCTCCCATCCCGTGTCAGGGCTTTCCTGTCTCTCTCCTGGTGTCCCAATGGAAAGCAGGGTTCATCCTCCCTGAGTCCAGGGCTAAGCTGTGCTCTGGCATATGCAGATCCCCCTGCAGCAAACCCAGCCTGGCTCATGCTGAAGCTGGAGGAGAAGCTCCCAAACATGGAGCGCACAGGGCAGCGTTGGGCTGCAGCATGAAAGTGCATCTGCAGGCTGAGACTGCCTGGGCAGGAGCAGAAGGGAAGGAGGCCGTCCAAAAGCAAAACTGGGTTTGATGGGAAAGGAGGTGCACAGAGGTTTCCACATCTGTATGGACAGAGAGGTATGGAGGAGGAGAGGAGTCACCTGGGAATGGGGTGGACAGGAAGGGTAGGCTGAAGATATGGCCCAATCTTGGCTTGAATATGAGAATAATGAGAGGAATGGGAGGATGAAGCAATGGGAATTGCAACAGCCGTGGTGGAAGTAACCCCTGGAACCCTCTCTGGGTCACACTGGATGAGCTGGGGCACCCCTCAGCAGGGGAAGCATCACACAGCCAGGAGCACAAAGGCACCTTCTTGTACCCTCATCAGCAGGGGCAGGGAGAGGCTGAGGATGGGAAAGGCAGCCACAAGCACGGGGTGGAATGGAGCAGGAGTGATGCACAGTGGTTTTGCTGGAGGTAGGTTGTGTCAGATGAGGGCAGGGCTGCTGGGTTTGACCCAGGGGATGTGATGCTTCTCTCCAGTGAGGTATAATGGCACTGTTTGCCCCAGAGCCAAGGTGGGGTTGTGATGGGGATGCATGAATGGAGCACTCTGCTCACAGGTTCCTGCTCAGAGGCAAACTGATGGGTTGGGGCAACAGCATAAGCACATCCTGGCAGGGCTGGGACATGGAAGAGCCTGGCTGGGAGATGCTGCTGATGGCTGAGAGCAGGCCAGAGTTAGCTCTGTGATCACAAAAGCAAGACCCAGAGCTTCTGCAGCTCAACCCAGCATTGGCCTGGATCCTGCATGCCCAGCGCGAGAGCAGCAGAGCAGAGGAGAGGCTGATTACAGCCTGCTCAGGCTTATTACACCTCTGTAAACACGTAACGCAATGCAGCCCTTGGCTGCCAACTGGGGCAGCCTCTAGCGTCTCCTTCAGCCCAGTTTAGGAGCAGGGGGTGACAGGGCTCAGACCCCTGTGGCATTGCTTAGACCCCTGTGGCATTGCTTAGACCCCTGTGGCATTGCTTAGACCCCTGTGGCATTGCTTAGACCTTAGACCTGCAGCCCAGCCTGGGGGGAGCAGAGAGATGGAGAGTGCTGGCACCACGTGCCTGCTGCAGAGCCGGGCAGGGAGCAGCAGGAGGATGTCTAACAATAATCCAATGATTGGGGATTAGCCATGATGCCAACAGGGATCTGTGACAAGCCTTGGGGTGATGGGCATGGACCAGAACCAGCTCCTGCTGTCCCTATGAGCTGCGATCCTCCTTTACCAGGGATGGGTTCCCTGTGGCTGGGAGAGCTGCCCAAAGCATGGGCATGTTTGTGGGCAACAGATCTGATTGCATCAAGTCATAGCATCATGAAAATCAGCTTGGTTGGAAAAGCCCTTTAAGCTCACCCAGTCCAACCATTCCCAGCACTGCCCAGGCCACCACTGCCCCATGGCACTGAGGCCTCGTCTCCACGCTGTGTGAACACTTGCAGGGCCGGTGCCTGCAGCCCTGCCCTGGGCAGCCTGTTCCAATGCCTGAGCACCCTCTGGGGCAGGAATTGTTCCTCAGCTCCATCTAAACCTGCCCTGGTGCAGCTTGAGGCCGGTTCCTCTTGTCCCATCCCTTGTTCCTTGGGAGCAGAGCCCAGCCCCTCCTGGCTCCATCCTCCTGTCAGGCACTTGTAGGCAGCGATCAGGTCCCCCCTGAGCCTTCTCTTCTCCAGCCTGAACCCCCCAGGTCCCTCATCCCTTCCCCATCACTCTTCTGCTCCAGGCCCTGCACCAGCTCCATTGCCTTTCTCTGGACCTGCTCCAGCACCTCTGCAATGCCTTTTAACAGCCCAGGAAGGCATTTCCCAGCAGTGACTCCTCAGGTGACCCAGGGTCCCCGGCATTGACTCACCACCACTCTCCACCCTTGGTGGGGTTGCCTGCCTCTCATCTAAGCCAGTCCATCCTCAAGCCTCTGCTCAGGGTGAGATACACGCAGCACCTTGCCCTGGACCAGCCCCAAACGCCCACATGCTGCTCTGCTGATAGATCTGATTCATCCACCATTCATGCTCCTCGGCATCCCCTGTGCCATTCGCCCTGCTCCTGGGCTGAGCTCCTCAGCATCCTCCTGCTGGGGCAGCGTGATGGAGGTGGTCCTGCTCCATGGGCTGCTGCTCCTCCTGCCCTTGGCAGCCCTGCTGCTCTACCGGTACAATGCCACCTTCCACTACTTCTGCAAGGTGGCCTTCTTCAACTGCTGGATCACTGCCATGGCCACCCTCCTGTCCCCCTTTGCAGCTCTTCGGGGACGCTCTGTGGAGAACATGAAGTGAGTATGGCACGGGGATGTGTGTCTGTTGTAGAGGTGGCTGGGTGGAGGAGCTCGGGTGGGTTTGTGGACACATGCTGTCTCCTGCCACAGCCATCCTGATTGAGTCCTGGGGCCACATCAAGGGCTGTGCTCCAGGTGGCAATGAAGTGTGCATCTGCATCTTCTGGTGTGGTGAATTGTTGCTGGCCATCCCAAGGGAGGGATAAACCATGATGGAGGTGGCCAGCTGGGTCAGGATTAATGGTACCTGGAGGATGACATAGCATAAAAGAGACTGTTCTTGGGCATCACTACACTGGGGTCATCAGTTGAGTGGATTACAGGGGGGGCCGGGTTGTCCAAGGTTGGAGGTACCATCATTAGCAGGATGGAAATGCACCCCCATCACCATCTCCCTGCCAGCAGGAACCCCAGGAACTGTGCTTTGGCAGAGAGATTTGGGGATGTCTGGGTGCCATCAGCTGTGGGGCATGGCACAGTCCTGTCCCAGCTCTGCTCCAGGGTGGTGGCAGCCCAGATAACATCGCTGTGCAACACGAGGGGAAGGTCCGATTGCTTTCAAGGGTGTTGCAATCTTGACACTGGATTCCTGGGCATGATAAGGGTACCAGGAGGGATGCCATTATGTCAGGGTGAAAGATGCCCAAGCTTGTGGCATCGCTGGGCTCAAGCCATTGTGTGCTGGTGCCAATGGATTCCGGACCCTCAACAGAAGTTTGATGCAGGAATGCTGTGCACACGCTGTTGCATCCAGAGGTGCTCCGAGCTCTGGCGCAAACGCTTCCGGCTCACTGGAAATCCCTGGGTGACTCAGTGTGACTCACGCTGCCTTATCTTGTCCCACCAACACCTTACAGCCATCCTCCATGGGAGCATCACACCCAGCTTCATCTCCTCCTCAGGCTCCAAATGCCAAGGCCTCCGGCTTGGAGCACGTTCCTGTCATTACTCCTGGCTTTGGGGCATTGCCAGAAGTGTTTTGCTTCTCTGCAGACACAGGTCTCTGAGCCTGCATCTCCCAAGGAATAGGTGTTCTGCTGATACAATGGACCCTCTAAACATCATGTCTCCTTCTTCCTATGTGCCTACCTCTACTCTCCCCTCCTAAGCTTCTTCTCATCCCTCCCTGGTGCTGAGTTCCTGCTCCTGTGGGTTCCCCGGGAGCAGTCACTGCCAGCTGTGTGGCTCTTGGCATGAATGCTCTTCTTGCCATGAGTTGGAGAGTGCCCCATTTCGATGCCAAAAGCGTGCCAGCTCTTTATCTCCACTGTGGGTGCCGCAATCCCTGTTGCTTCATCCTCCTTCCGTTCCTTTCGTTACCCTCATATGTGTGAGTGTCACCCTTCATCAGCTCTGCCATCCGGTCCATCCCTCTCTGGATGGGGACACTGCTCTTCCTTGTTCCTCCTTCCATCTGCACAGATGGGAGGTCCATCTCTTCCCGATGCTGCAGGTCCAGTGAAGCTGTTCTCTATGATTTCCTCTGCAGAATGAAGCAGAGTTGGTTTCCCCTTCCCTGCTTTCTTCCCCCTCCACCTGCAGCACAAAGCTTGGTGCCCACGGTGCTGCCCTTTGGCTGCTCTGCTGGGACAGTCCACGGAGACATCCATATCCCTGTAAAACCATCTAGACTGTTCCTCTGCATGTCCACCTTCATACAGCCATGGAATCAACCAGGCTGGAAAACACCTTGAAGATCATTAAGTCCAGTCTTTCTCCAGCACTGCCAAGGCCACCACTGCCCCATGGCGCTGAGGCCTCGTCTCCACGGGGTGCGAACACTCGCAGGGCCGGTGACTGCAGCCCTGCCCTGGGCAGCCTGTTCCAATGCCTGAGCACCCTCTGGGGCAGGAATTGTTCCTCAGCTCCATCTAAACCTGCCCTGGTGCAGCTTGAGGCCGTTTCCTCTTGTCCTATCCAGACCTCATCCAGCTACAGCTCAGCCCCCCTTGGTTGCTATCCAGCTCCTCTGGCTCTATGTGTCTGCAGTGCTGGTGTCTGGGTTTCCAGCTGTACACTGGGTGAGCCTCAGGGTGAAACTTACCTGGGCAAAGACTGTGGTCCTCACTGGGATGTGATGGTTTGCACCTTGGCTGCAGGCATCCCTTCCCTTCCCTTCCCTTCCCTTCCCTTCCCTTCCCTTCCCTTCCCTTCCCTTCCCTTCCCTTCCCTTCCCTTCCCTTCCCTTCCCTTCCCTTCCCTTCCCTTCCCTTCCCTTCCCTTTTGCTTTCCTATCATCCCTGGGCATCAGGAAGTCTGTTCTTCTCCCTTGTGTTGGCTGCTCTTCCTTATCAGCAGCTCCAATGCAGACTTTCTACTACAGACAGCAGCTGGTCTCTCCTTGGGGGTGGTTATAGAATCATAGAATAGTTCGGTTTGGAAAGGACCTTAAGATCATCCAGTTCCAACCCCCCTGCCGTGGGCAGGGACACCTCACACTAAACCATGTTACAAGGTTAGCTCTGAGCTACGCAGGCTATAAATGTGCTTAGAAAAGCAAAGACTGAGTACAGACTGACACAGTCTATGCTCATTCAGACCACATCTAGCCTGGCCCATCTTGGGCTTTGCTCCCTGGGTGGGAAAGCATCACAGCTCCACTCTGTGTGATCTGCTCCCAGTGTGTTCCTCTGCCCTAGGCTCCTGCGTGCTGCGATCCTGCCCCTCAAACACTTGTATGGCATCAAGATGCAGGTGTGGGGCTTGGAGCACCTGAACACCGAGGAGCCCTACGTGATCGTTTCCAACCACCAAGCTGCCCTTGACCTCATGGGTACGTGCAAGGGAGACTGGGGGCTCAGCACTTGTATAGGCAGCTTTTGGGGTGCTGCAGGTGTGGACCAGGCTCACCCTCTGGGGTCCCAGAGAGGCCAGGACCAGGGTTTGTACAGAGCAGTGTGGTAGGCATAAACCAGAAGAGGTGGTGGGACAGGAGCTCAGGGCTATGGGTGTGCTACAGAAGAGGGTTGGGCCAATGGAGGATGATACCAGGTCACTGCAGCCACAAGGCTGGTTGGTGCTGGGAGCCATTGGGCATGGACAGATCCTTTCCTCTCCCATCCATCCTCCAGGCATGGTGGAGGTCATCCCTGACGGCTGTGTGCCCGTGGCCAAGAAGGAGCTCCTATACATGGGCACGGTGGGGTGGGCCTGCTGGCTCAGTGGCATCATCTTCATCGACCGCTGTAAGAGGGAAGATGCCATCAATGTCATCTCCCAGACAGCCAGGACCATGCGGCGTGAAAAGGTGAGGGAGCAAGGGGGGAGCAAGCACCAATGGGGCAAGCGGGTTTCCAGGGTGACTGGGTTGGGTCCATGCTCACATCTGCCCCTGTCCTGTGCAGCTCCGAGTGTGGATTTTCCCTGAAGGCACCAGGAACCAGGACAAATCCATGCTGCCCTTCAAGCGTGGGGCTTTCCACTTGGCTGTGCAGGCTCAGGTGAGGCCAGCCTTCCCCTCCGCTTGCCCTTGATGGAGCAGGGGAATGTGCACCCTGGGGCAGCGGGATGGGGGACGTGAGGCTCTTCTGGGTTCTGCAGTCCCCAGGGACAGGCACCCTGTGAGGGCACAGGGACCTGCTGAAGCCTGGGCCACGTCAGGAGCTGGAGGGGGTCTGTGTGATGGACACCCCTCATGCTCCGTGTCCTACAGGTTCCCATTTTCCCCATCGTGTTCTCCCCGTACTGGGACTTCTTCAGCTCCAAGGAAAAGAAATTCACCTCTGGTGAGTGATGGACAAGAAGCCCCATTGCTGGAAGGTGGTCAGGGCTGTTGTAGGGATGAGGGATGTGCAGCTTGGAGGCCTCTGTGGAGCGTTGAGGCTGGTGGGGAGACCTGCTTCCCAGCAGGTTCATCTAACAGCACCCCTGGTCTTCCCCTTCTCTATCCAGGGACGTGCACCATCCAAATCCTCCCCAAGGTGGAAACCCAGGGCCTGAGCTCCACGGATGTCCCCAAACTGACCGAGACTGTCCGCCAGGCCATGGCTGATGCTTTTGCTGAGATGTCTGCGAGCTGCTGTGGGGACCAGAGTGCTGAGCATCCTCAGCGCCCGCACTGCGCTGGGGCCGGGGCTGGGGCTGGCAGGGGGACGGGCAGCCCCCAGCGCGAGGAGAACACAACTGGGACCAGCAATTAGGCACATGGATCAACCCCCTCGAGGCCGCGAGGGAGGTGGCACAGCCAGAGCCTGCTGTCCCCTTGTCCCCTGTGGATGTGTCCACCAGACCTGCCACTGCCCCAGCAGCCTGGAGCAAAGGGAAGCAGAGCACTGCAGCACGGGGACAGGGCAGCACCCCAAAACCAGTGCAAGGTGCCCCTAAACCCACTCGCTATGACTGTGCATCCCCTCCCTAGGGCACTGCCTGCCTCCCTCCAGCTTGGTGCTGTGTCTGGTCCTGGGTAACAAGCCCTGTCTGCCTGGATTGCTCCTGCATGCACACTGGGAAGGGGACAGAGATGTGCCAGGCGGGGCTGGGGCTTCACTGCACTGTTTTCCACCCCTGATGGTGTGACTCTCAGTGGGGTTCACCCACGGGCTCGCTGGGTTCCTTCTTCCAGAGGCTACTGCAAACTGGAGATGCTGCTCCGAGGCAGCAAGCTCTGAGGAGGGGTCCAGAGCACAGTGCGTGGCCTGGGGAGGAGCAGCAGGTCCAGGGGACCTTGTCACGATGCTGAACTATGAGACAAGGGTGTGAGATTAAACAGTCCATACTTGGTGCTGTGTGTGCACTGCATCCTGCCTGCGCCTCGAGTGCTGAGGGGAGTGTGGGGAGGGGGATCCATCTCCTTATGGCCATGTGGGGTGTCTGCATCACTGCACATGGAGCATCTCTATGGACACCACAGCTTCTCTGAGGGCTGGAGCAGCTCTGCTCTGGAGCCAGGCTGAGAGAGCTGAGCTGGGTCAGCCTGGAGAAGAGAAGGTTCCTGAAGGGGAGACCTGAGAGCAGCTCCAGTGCCTCAAGGGGCTGCAGGAAACCTGGAGAGGGGCTTGGGACAAGGGATGTAGGGACAGGCCAAGGGGAATGGCTTGAACCTGCCAGAGGGGAGACTGAGATGAGCTCTTAGGCAGAAGCTCTTCCCTGTGAGGGTGCTGAGGCGCTGGCACAGGGTGCCCAGAGAAGCTGTGGCTGCCCCATCCCTGGCAGTGTTCAAGGCCAGGTTGGACACAGGGGCTTGGAGCAAGCTGCTCTAGTGGAAGGTGTCCCTGCCCATGGCAGGGGTTGGAACTGGATGAACAGGAGGGACCTCCCCATGGCCTCCAGACCATGGCACAACCAGACCCATCCATCATCTGCCACCTGCCCTGGCCTGTTCCCTGCAGCCAGGGATGGCTCTAGGCATCGGCTGTCTCCTTCCCAACAGGGTGTCGCAGCCACCCTATGGTGACAGTAGGGCAGGGGGAAAGGCAGCACGTGGCTGTCTCCAGTGCTGGTTGCAGGGAGGGCAGCCTTCACCTCCCATCTTCAAACAAGATGTGCAAACCCTGAGCAAACAAGGGCACAGGTTGGCACCATTCCTGCTCTCGGAGTGCCTGGCTCATTATGGAGGAACCTCTGCAAAGCCGTGGCAATCATCCACCCAGACAGACAACACGAGCAGCACAATAGAGGCTTCCCATGAGCAGCAACTGGCTGGATCAAGAACTGTCCCATGGACACGGTCAGGGGCAGCGTACATGTGAAGACCTCACTTCCCAGAAGGACCCGCTATTCCCTGTGCTCCCTGTGTGCAGTCAGACCATCAGCTCCGAGCTGACTCAGCACTCTCACCACTATGGGTGGCGTTTGGCTGCCCAGAGCCTTGAACCCATCAAAGCTCGGGTCTGGTGGTTAAACATTGTCCTGGTTGGATGGCTGGGTCCCAGACACAGACCTCGCTTGGCTTTTGTTTGCTGCCAGCAGGGAGATGAAAGCTTGAGGAGAGCTATAAAACCCAGCACGATGCCTCTGGGACCACCTTGTTCTATTGGTCTTCCAAGGATGGGATCTGCAGCCGCCCTGCCCTGCCTGCTGCTTTGCACCCTGTACCTCACAGCTGGAGCATCTGCAAAGCCGTAAGCCCTCTTGTGTCTGCCTGTCCATGCCTGTGGATGACGGGTGGTCTCGGTGGTGTGACAGCGCTTGCCATGGCTGTGGAGGCTGGTTGGGGTGGTTCAGGGTGGTGGTTGTCCCCATAACACGACTTTGTCCCTGGGGTTGGTGTCTCTGGGATGCGCTGGTGCAGATGCCACCTCTCACCCAAGCTGGAGGAGGAGCAGAGCCTTCCTTCTCCTGTGGATCAGCCCCACAGCTCTCCCCCAGGGTGGGCTCTGCTCTGGTCTGTGCTCTGGCCAGCCTCCATGGGTACATGGGTGCAAGGCTGGGTGGCGTAGCCCTACAGAGAGCATCCAGGGCTAGAGAACCCCCAGCATCCTTTGCCTTGAGAGTCTGGAGCAGAGGGGAGCACTGGGATTTGGTGGCCTCCTCCCCTGCCAAGGTGTCCCCTCTCCAGGCACTACCTGGTGCTCTTCCCTTCCATACTCTACTACCCATACCCGGGCAAAGTGCACATCCACCTCATGGACCTGGATGAGCCCGTGCGGGTGACCCTGCACCTGGCAAGCCAGCTCAGAGTCCCCAACGTCACCCTGGAGGAGCAGGGCAATGAGATCCTCGAGCTGAACTGGCCCCGCTTCCCCAACGTGAGTCGCAGCCCCTCTGCCATAGCCGGGCTGGGGGAACGGGGAGGGGACTGGGGTCCATTTGGATGGCCAAGAGTCAACTGAAGAGTGGAGGGACATGGAGCATGTATGGGGACCTTGGGAGCATCATCTTCCCATGCATAGCAGGTCCCTGGTGCCTTCAGGGGTCAGCGGGGTGGTGATGGTGAGGTTTGGTGTCGCATTGGCATCCAAAATAAAGGCTTTGAAACCATTCCTGGTGTTTCCCTGTGGGCAGATTTCTACTGCTTCTGCCTGGATGTACCAGGTTGCGGATCTGCACATCTCCATTCAGGGAGGCTCCCTGCAGGTCTCCGAGCAGAGGAAAGTCGTGGTGAAAGCTCTGGACCCGACGGCCTTGGTGCAGACAGACAAGGATGTCTACGAGCCTGGACAAACTGGTGAGGGGCAGGAGGAGCTGGAAGAGCTCCCAGGTTCTTGGGATGGGATCCCCAGGTTTGGGTCCCAGGCTGTAGCGCTCACTCCTGCTCCTGCCTTTGCTCTCTCCAGTGAAGATCCGAATTGTCTGTTTGGATCAAAACCTCATTGCCATCAACAGAGAGGTGAGATGGGCTTGGGGCATGAGGCGGGGGTTGGAGGCAGTAGTGTCCCCATGTGCCTGAGACCATCGGTCTTGGCAGCAGTGGCAAAATCTTCAGTGTCTCCATGAGTATGGAGGAGATGGATTCAGGGATGGAATCCCCAAAACTCTGGAGGGATGTGGGGTATGGTCAGAGGGGATTCTCCCCCTCTGCTGCGCTCTGGGGAGACCCCCCCCTGCAGTCCTGTTCCAGCCCTGGGGCAGCTGCACAAGAGGGATGTGGAGCTGCTGGATGAGGCCAGAGGAGGCCATGGGGATCCTGTAAGGGCTGGAGCAGCTCTGCTCTGGAGCCAGGCTGAGAGAGCTGGGCTGGGGCAGCCTGGAGAAGAGAAGGCTCCTGAAGGGGAGACCTCACAGCAGCTCCAGTGCCTAAAGGGGCTGCAGGAAACCAGGATTGGGGCTCAGCCCCCGGTTTAGGCACGAGCTCAACTCTGCACTTTGACCATGGTAAATGCTTCTTTCTCTCTTTGCAGATTCTCTTGGTGGTCGTGTGGGTGAGTTGCCATCCTGTGGCAGCCTGTCGGCTCCCTTGGGAGGAGCAATGGGCCCCCAGCATGTGTGTGATACTGGGGACAAGGAGCATCCTTGCTGCGGGTGTTGAGAGAAGTTACAGAGAGCAGGCATAAGGGCTTGGGTAGATCTAAGGCAGAAGCTCTTCCCTGTGAGGGTGCTGAGGCGCTGGCACAGGGTGCCCAGAGAAGCTGTGGCTGCCCCATCCCTGGCAGTGTTCAAGGCCAGGTTGGACACAGGGGCTTGGAGCAAGCTGCTCCAGTGGAAGGGGTCCCTGCCCGTGGCAGGGGTTGGAGCTGGATGGGCTTTAAGGTCCCTTCCAACACAAACCATGGTGTGTGATTCTATGATTCCCAGCCCACTAAGAGTCAGGATTCTGCCTGCCTTCGAGACAGGATGTCCTCTGGGAGGTTACACAAAAGAAGGTGGCAATGGCTATTGCTACAGGGACTTTGACCCCAACTGGAGAATCCCCTGAGCAACCAGTCCAGGCTGGAGCACCCCCCTGCCAGCTCCAGCTGCTGTAACCAGGCTGGAGCTCAGATAATACAGCACCCAGGGTGGGGAATTTTCCTTTTGGAGAGGTGATGTCCCCAGGGATGCTCTGAGCGTGATGTCAGGGCAAAACCCCTGCTTCTTTCGAGGATACCCAGAGTGACCTGAGTCCTTGAGGTTCTCACCCCACCTGCCCTGTCTTTGTCTCCATGAGCTGATGCCACACGTCCCCATGTGCAGGATCCCAACGAGAACCCTGTGGCGGAGTGGCGAGAGGTGAGCCTGCAGCAGGGCATCGTGGACCTGTCCTTCTCGCTGGGTGCAGAGCCGGCCCTGGGCACCTACACCATCAGCATGGAGGGCAGCTCTCACCAATTCACTGTGAAGGACTCCGGTGCGTGCGGATGCAGGCTGGGCTCCACGCAGGCTCTTTGGGAGCCATCTCATGGAATGGCAAGAAACTGAGGAAGGAAGAAATGGGAACAATCCCGTTCTCCCCCCCCAGGACAGTCCAACTTTGAAGTGCTGATCCGGCTGCCCCGCTTTGTGACGGAAAAGGATGAGAAGATCCCACTGGACGTCTGTGGGCTGTGAGTTGGAGAGCAGCAAAGCTGCCTGCTCCTGGGGTGATGCTCCCTTCACATCTTCCCCATCTGCTCCCCTTCCTGCTCCCTCCCAACAGGTACCCATCAGGGAAAACCTTCCGAGGCAGAGCTGAGGCCAGCCTGTGCCAGTTCTACAGCTTTGGTGCTGTCCTGAACGCACCTGCGATGACCTGTGCTGAGCTTAGGGGTCAGGTGAAGGCACCAGGAGAGGGAGAAGGCACATGGGTGCTGGTCCTAGCAGTTTTTCCCCATTCTGGGGTGCTTGGGCTGATGATGGCTGGGTGCATCATTTGAGCATCACAAGGTCATCCGGCTCTCATGTGAAACTGCTTCAAAGCCAGAGTTAGAGAATCATAGAGCAGTTTGGGTTGGAAAGGACCTTAAGATCTTCTAGTTCCAATCCCTTGTCATGGGCAGGGACACCTTCCACTAGAGCAGCTTGCTCCAAGCCCCTGTGTCCAACCTGGCCTTGAGCACTGCCAGGGATGGGGCAGCCACAGCTTCTCTGGGCACCCTGTGCCGGTGCCTCAGCATCCTCACAGGGAAGAACTGCCTTAGATCTAACCTGAACTTCCCCTGTTTCAGTTTTAACCCGTTACCCCTTGTCCTATCCCTCCAGTCCCTAATGAAGAGTCCCTCCCCAGCATCCCTGTAGGCCCCCTTCACATACTGGAAAGCCGCTCTGAGGTCTCCACGCAGCCTTCTCTTCTCCAGGCTGAACAGCCCCAACTTTCTCAGCCTGTGTTCATACAGGAGGTGCTCCAGCCCCTGATCAACCTCGTGGCCTCCACAGGGTGCCCAGAGAAGCTGTGGCTGCCCCATCCCTGGCAGTGTTCAAGGCCAGGTTGGACACAGGGGCTTGGAGCAAGCTGCTCCAGTGGAAGGGGTCCCTGCCCGTGGCAGGGGTTGGAACTTCATGAGATTTGAGGTCCCTTCCAACCCAACCCATGCTGTGGCTCTGTGATTCCAACACGGGTGACTCTCTCATTCAGACCGGGAGGAACGGCTGCTTCTCCACCGAGGTGCCAGCCACTTCCTTCAACCTGACCAGCCTGGACTACGAGGATCAGCTCCACGCTTTTGTGTCGCTGCTGGAGGAGGGCACTGGTGAGCACAGTGATGCTGACAGCCCCGCGGTGACGTCCTGGGGTGGTGGCACCTGGAGGATGTGGCACAACTGCTCTGCTCGGGTGTCCCCAGGGTCCCTGTCCTTCCCATCCATTACCACCAGTCCCTCTGTGCCCATGCTTGCTTTGGTGTCATTTTTCCTTCTATTCCTGACTGCTGGAGCAGTCCCCAAGGTCCTGAAGGCTGATGAGGAGGTTCTTCCCCTTCCAGCATCCTCTCCCTCACATATCCCTTCCGTCATGCACCTCACCTTCCTCTGCCTCCCTGAAGACTAGTTGGTGTGCTTGAGTCGTGCCTGGGAAGCTACCAGGGTACTGTTGGTCTTAGTAGGTCTTTTCGGCTTTGAATCTAGTTATAAACTGTCGCATTGGTTGTGTGTTAGGGTTTGTTAGACACATCCTTAGAGTCAAGTAAAAAGCTTAATGGCAGCACAATGCAGCTGCGAGGGGCCTCTTCTTTTGCTTACAGCCATGAAGAGGGGCACTTTCGGGTAACGCTCGGTATTTGGGTAGCACACAGAGCGTGGTCCTGCTCACGCTGTAGATCCTGTCTCACCTGAGGACCTACAAGGATGCTTGAGAGGGACTTCATCAGGGACTGGAGTCATAGGACAAGGGGTGATGGGTTCAAACTGAAACAGGGGACGTTCAGGTTAGATCTAAGGCAGAAGCTCTTCCCTGTGAGGGTGCTGAGGCGCTGGCACAGGGTGCTCAGAGGGGTGGTAAATGCTCCATCCCTGGCGGTGCTCAAGGCCAGGTTGGACAGAGCCTTGGGTGACATGGTTTAATGGGAGGCATCCCTGCCCACGGCAGGGGGTTGGAACTGGATGATCTTGAGGTCCTTTCCAACTCAAACCATTCCATGATTCTATGACTCTGGTTTTGCATGTTGCCCAGTCTGTGTGGCTCTGCACTGTGCAAACTTGCCCCTTAGCCACTGCCTGCAAGAGGAGAGCTTTGTTTCCTATGGCCACTTGCAGAGACAGCAGAACGTGTGACGCTGCACACTTGAGACTCTCTGACCCCTTTTTCCTGGTGGGAATCACAAGGGCATGGTGTTCAGTGCTTCTCCTCTCCGCAGGGATGCAGCGCACAGCCAGAAAGAGCTGTATGATTGTGGATGAAGAGATCATCATCGTGTTTGAAAGCAGTGATGAATTCTACAAGCCTGGGGTCCCCTACACTGGGACGGTAATGGGGGGTGGTCCCTGTGCCCTACAGGGCTCCTGCTGCACCCAATCCCACTCCCTCAGACCTCCAACCCTGTTATCCCACCCAGCATCTCCCCTTTCCTCCTCGTGCAGATGCTGCTGAAGGGACTTAACGGCTCTGCCCTAACAGAGAAGGAGCTCCTGGTGGTGGTTAATGCTGAAGAAATCCAAACTAAAACCCTGCTCACAGATGGGTCGGGGAGAGCCTCCTTCGAGCTGGACACCTCTGGTTGGAAGGACAGGGTCTCCATGCATGTAAGTGACCCATTTCCCTTCAGACACCCGGATTTTGGTAAAGATCACAGAGTTTTTTACACCAAAACTTCCAGCCTCCCCTTGACCACATTTGGTCTTTGTGCACCCAGAGCATCCCACGGTGAAGAGCTCCATGTGTGTATTAACCCTGTTTCATGCCTTGCTGCCAGTCAAACCCTACAGATCTCAGCACCCTTCCTGCCTGCTGCGCTGGGAAAAGGCTCCACTCCCACTATTGGTGTATTCTGTAATGTTCTCCCTCTAATTCCTTCTCTCTGCCTTACTGTTCTCATTCTTCACTGCCAAATTCAGGATCCTTTCCACCTTCACCACTTGGGCACAAGATCAGGTAGTTCTGGGATGCTTCATCAGCATATAGATCCCTGCCTCCTCTTGCCATCCCCTTCGAGTGTCCTTTGGACAAGCCCCATGATGGCACGCAGCTCCACGCTTTTGGGTGCCGAGCACACCTGGATTGTGTTTCTTTGCATGCTCCTGCAGGGATGTCACAGCGAAGAGGGTGGCAGTCACAGGGTGGCTTTCAGCCCCTACTGAGCTCTGCTGCTGAGCTGATCTTTGCCATTGACAGCCCCAATTTCCACCCTTCAGGGTGAGGTCAAAACTGCAGCCTCTGAGGATGAAAACCTGGAGCATCGCAGCTACAAAAGTGCTCCTCGCCACGCGTATGCCGTCTCTGTGGGTACCACAAGTTTCCTGAAGATACACAGGGTGAAAAAGGAGCTGCCCTGCGGCCAGCCCCTGCAGCTCAGCGTGGATTACGTGTTTGATGAGAAGGCCATGGGGAGCAAGCAGCAGAGCCTGGATGTGGTCTTACTGGTGAGCCTTCAACCTGAGGAGAGAGGGGAAGCTGCAGGAGAGGCAGGGCTCAGGGGAGGAGGATCTTCCCCTCCAGCAGAGTTCGTTTCCAGCCAGCCCTGGGCAGATACTCCTGGACTCAGGGATGGACTCTGGAGGTGTCAGGTGCTGGGGCACCATTTCCATCCCATGTTGGTCTAATAGTCTGTCCCTGAGCATCCTCCGCAGCCTCCCCTCATCTCCTGGTGCCGCTTCCCCACCCAGCACAGGTTCCGTTATCCCCACCTCCTCCTCTGCAGGTCCTGGCCAAGGGGACCATCGCCACCGTGCTCAGGAAGGAGCTGCCTGCAGATGCCGGTGGGTCCTGGGGCACGTGGGGCTGTGCAGGGCTCTGCTCCGTGCCTGCTCCTCACTCCCCTCCCTTTGCACTGTCCAGGGCTCAGCGGCTCCTTCTCCCTGGAGCTGCCCATCGGCCTCGAGCTGGTGCCCGCAGCCAAGGTGCTGGGCTACGTGGTGCTGCCCAGCAGCGAGGTGGTGGCCGACAGCACCGAGCTCAAGGTGGCCAAGTGCTTCCCCAGCGAGGTGAGAAGAGGCTGCTGGGCTCGGAGGGGAGATGGGGGCACTGAGCCCTTCCTCACCCCCTGCAACCGGCTGGGCCCAGGCTCTTCTTTCAGGGAGGGGTTTCCTTCCTCTCCTGTCCCTGTTGCTGCTGCAGAGCATCCCCCGGCTTTGAGCTCAGTCCTCCACGATGGTGCCCAGCTGCCTGGGACCAGCTCCCCTCTCCCCTAACCCAAAGGCTTCCCTTCTCTCCAGGTGAACCTGTCCTTCTCGGAGCAGAGGGCTGTGGTGGGCTCCCAGCTCCACATGAAGGTGCAGGCTGCCCCGGGGTCACTCTGTGCTATCTATGGCGTGGATCAACGTGGACAGTCCTCCAGCAGCAAGGGCAAGCTCAACCCCGACGTGGTGAGGCTGGAGTAACCTCGGTGCTAGGCTGGTCCTGAGCTTGCTGCTGGGGCATGGGGGCTATAGTGATAGGACAAGGGGTGACGGGTTCAAACTGAAACAGGGGAAGTTCAGCTTAGATACAGCAAGAAGTTCTTCTCTGTGAGGGTGCTGAGGCACTGGAACAGGTTGTCCAGAGAACCACTGCTGGCAGTGCTCATGGCCAGGTTGGACAGAGCCCTGGGAGACACGGTCCAGTGTGAGGCATCCCTGCCCATGGCAGGGGCTGGAACTGGATGATCTTTGGTCCTTTCCAACCCAAAGCTTCTATGACTCTATGATTTTAGGGGAGGACAAAGAGGGACCTTGGGAAGCATCGCTGCCCTTGGGGAGAAGAGAGATGGGGAAGTGACAGGTCCCAGTGGAAGGGCTGGAGATGGTGGCATCACTATGACACCCAGGGAGGTGCAGAAGCTATGGGGCAGTGACAGGGGCAAAAGGGGTTGGAACTGGGCCAGGAGCATTTCCTGTCTTTCTCACCCAAAGCTCATGTGTTTGGTTTAGGTCTATAACTCACTTCCAATACCTTCTGGATCCACCTATTCTTTTGAACTTGAAGAATTTACTTCATCTCAGGAGCTGAGGTGTGGGTATGGAGGCCAAATTCTCTTCCTTCCATCCATTAACTGTTATGATGTGCCAGGGAAGAGGAGGACCTGCCGCCGCCGACCGAGGAGCTGGCAGGTCCTGCAGCCTGACGCTCAGCCAGGCTCCTATAGCCTGTTTGAGGTATGAGCCCTCCAGCCCTTCCTCACACTCCTCTTCCTCCTTAGGGTGCTGGGAACACCCAGTCCTTTGCCCAGCCAGTGTGTGTGCTCACAGACCAGCTCAGGACACACACATCTGCCAGCTCAGGCCCTGCAGCATTCCATAGGGAAGGGGCAAAGCTCTGCTCTTCCCATCACAAATCTGTGCTTGGAGAGAACAGAAAAGATTGTCCCGGCATTCCCCTGCTTTCTGGGGGGTGCGCGTCTCCCACTGGCAGCAAACCCAGGTGTTGGGGCTGTTTGGGATTGGAGCAGGCAGAGCAGATTCACCGCATCCTCCCCAGCTCTCCCTGATGCAGCAGCTTCTCCTGGCACAAATATTCCTCTCCTGCACTCCCGTTACAGCGTGGCAGGGGGTCCTGATCTTCAGGAGCTCTGTTCTGCCATGGGGCTTTGGTTCCTGGAGTCAGAGAGGGATGGAAAAGGCATGTGGGGATCTGTGGGCTCCGGCGTGGTTGCTGTTCTCTCTCATGTGCTCTGTTTCAGGGTGCAAGTTTGAAGACTGCCACCAACATAGAGCTGGGCTGCCCATCGAGCAGCCATCGGTACCCCCAGAGTGAGTGGGGAGGATCTGTAACAGCCTCAGTGCTGGCTGCAGAATAATGGCCGGAGGCATCCTGCCTCTTCCCATCCTTCCTGGCAGCACGTTCAAGTCACGCCTGTTTGCAGGTCCAGAGCTGGAGGCTGATCCTCTGGCAGATGTCCTGAAGGACCCGGGGATGCAGATGGGTTTCCTGGAAACGTGGCTGTGGGAGCTGGTGCCTGTGGGGTGAGTAAGGAGCCCCAGCAGACCTCAGGTAACTGCACCAGCTTCAGCGCTGGGTGCAGTGCCCAGACCTCCGGTTCAGTGTCCACATAATCAGGAGTGACACTGAGACACGTTCAGCCCCTTCCCTTGGACCTCAGCACTGAGCCTAGGAGAGATCGGGCAGTCTGTCCTATAGGCAGGGGGTGCCCTAAGACACTGATGGTGCCTCTGCCCACCTCCACGTGTATGATGGCCACCAATGGTCCCCAAGACCCAGAGGAAGGGGGTTCTGCTGGCTCTGCCCATCAGACCCACTGTGTAAAACCTATCCATCTCCCACCTCCCTGCAGGGACCATGGCTCTGCGGAGGTGACGGTGCCGGTGCCCAATATCACCACTGAGTGGGAAGTGGGGATGCTCTGTACATCCCCTCTGGGCTTGGGGCTGGCCCCTGCCACCACCATCACAACCTTCAAGCCCTTCTTCGTGGAGCTGGCGCTGCCCTACGCCGTGGTCCAGCACGAAGCCTTCACCCTCGTGGCCACTGTCTTCAACCTCCTGCATCACTGCCTGAGGGTGAGAGGGGCCAGGCAAGGGGCTCTGGGTTGGGGGCCCGGTGGTGGCTGAGGGAGCTGTGGTCTGGCAGGTCCAGGTGGTGCTGATGGAGTCAGTGGAGCTGGAGGTGCTGGCTGGCTCGGATGAGGTGAACGGTGGTTGTGTGTGTGCAGATGAAACAAGGACCTTCCAGTGGGATGTGAGAGCCACCAGCATGGGTATGAAAAGGGCTGGAGATGGGGTAGGAAAGCCCAGACACTGCTTGAAACCCTCCTCTTTGTCACTGCTTTTCTGATCCTTTCCTCCCCCTCCAAGCTTCCTCTCCCCTTTTCCCTTTCCCTTCTCCACTCTCCAATCTCTTCCCTCTATTTCCCGGTCCCGTTACATCCATTGCACGCTCCTCCTTCCCCATGTCCCCAGGGTGGCTCTGAGCTGCAGCCAGCCCCTAAGGCAGTATCACCGCCATGTCCCCATCTCCCTTCACAGGGGAGGTGAACACCACCGTCATCGCCAGGGCCCTGCAATCTGAGGAGCTCTGCGGCACCGAGGTGCCCGTGGTGCCAGCCCATGGGCACATAGACACCGAGACAAAGCTTCTTATGGTGCAGGTGAGCACGGAGGTGCTTGTGCCACCCTCTTGCCAGGAGCAGAGCTGCACCCAAAGCAGTCACCCATGGAGCAGAGCGGAGCAGAGCATCTCCCCATCCCTCAGCCAGGCTGAATGGAGCTTGTGGGTGCTGCAGGGTGCACCAAGTGCATCCATGCTTAGTAGGACCGTCACCCACCATCAGTGGGATGGTGCCTTGCCTTCCCTGTTGGGGTGAGACTGGTACATTTGAGGCTGCTGGGTGTGTGATGTTCTCATCACACCGTGCATGTGCCTGCTCCAAGGACAGCCCAGGTGGCCCTAAGCTCTCATGGGCCATCAGAGCCGATGGGCCGCTGGTCGGGTTCCAGGTAGGGTATTTGTTGGAGGTAGGAAGGCCTTTCTGGGACAGAGAAGGGCAGGCTGACTGACGCCAGTCTCATACCTGCTGTATTCCTGCGTTTAAAGCCTCCAAGACTGATGTGAAGGAAAACTGCAGCTGTGTGGCTCTCCCCCTGCTCCTGACTCCATCCTATCCCACCTGACAGCCGAGGGCTGGCAGCTTTCTCCCATCCCTTCATCCCCTTCACCAGACCCAGTAGGAGCCTGAAGCAGCGTGGTTAAGATGAGGACTCCAAAACCCAGCCCTGGTGCCCACCGTGAAGTTGTGGTTTCCCTTAGGCAATCCCTTGGAGAGGGGATCAGGGCAGTTGAGCTGATCCAGGGCTGGCAAAACACCTTGGGACAGCAGTGCGAGCCTGATGGCTGGGCACGGAGAGGATGCTCAGGGCTGCCCTGACCCTGTCCCTGCTCTGCCAGGCTGAAACAATGAGGAAAAACGGAACTGGGAATAAGCGAAGAGGAAGATGAGCAGCGAAATGTCGGCCCTGCAGGGAAGCTCCCTTGCTTCAGGCTCTTTCCACCATCCCTGCTCAAAGCCAACCCCAAACCACACTTTGTGCGGGGAGCACAACGCTCCCCTCCGCCTCCGTGATGTGTCACTGGGGCTGCACCTTCACTTTGCTTTGCTGAATAGAGAGCTGAGACCAAACCAGAGGGAGCATTCATTGCGCTGGCAACAAGGCAGAGAAGCAGCAGCACAGCGTGGGGTCAGTGGTGCCTGGTCAGGAGGGGCTGGGGGACACTGGCTCCTGCTTCAGGCACCCAATGACGCATCCTCCATGTGCTGTTTCCCCTCAGCATCCCCACAGCAGAGGCAGAGCTCCCCCTGCTCCCGATTCCATCTCCCTTCGGCCTCAGTGCTCACAGCCCCCACTGCCTCCTGCGCTGATGGCCCTGAGCTCCTCTTCACATGGAACCATCCCCGGGATGCCTGCGGGGCACTGACCCATGCCCACACCCTGGAGCAGCAGAATGGGCTCAGGGCCGTGCTCCCACCTTGTCTCCATGGCCTGGCAGGGACCAGCATCCTCCACACACTGAGACTGTGTGGGGCTGCTCCTGAAGGGCAGGGCTGTATCCATGGGGACAGCCCATGGGAAAGAGATCCACCCCATCCATGGCTTCCTGCAGCCTCTGCCCCCCCCCCCATACCCCAAAGGGAAGCGGGCTGTGCCCAGAGCACTGTATGGCAGTCATGGGGCCGCCTCAACTTCCCTAAATTCCCACTAGGAAATAAGGAGCCTGTGCCCAGGCTGGTGTCCGGCTCCCAGCCCAGCACCATTCTGTACCTGTGCCCGTAACTGAGCTGATGCAGTTGGAGGAAACCGGGCAAAAAGACAGCCTGAGCCCTGCACCCAGCCCAAACAGCTGCTTTTGGGCTAGATCTGAAGTACCTGGAAACAAGCCCTTGTGAGACAGCAGCTCACACACTGTACCCAGGATGTGCTGCCTGCTTTCGGTGTGGGGATTCATTCCTGCTCCCTCCTGCTGTGGTTTCCCAGCAAACCCGTGTGTATGAGGCTCCTGCTCCTGGTTTTCAACCTCTACAGCCTATGGGAACCTTTCTTCCCATCTCCAAAGGCCACCAGAGCCTTGAACCCAGGAGGCTGTGGGCAAACAGTGCCCTGGCTGCACCTGCAGGTCCCTCTGCCAGCCCTTGTTTGCTCACTGCATGGAGAGCAAAGATCTCGCTGCAGAGCAGATGCAGGTCTACAGCGTTCCAGCGCCTGGAGGAGGAGGCTGTGGCCATCCCCATCGTCCTCTGGTATGTGGAGACGTGAGGACCCTGCCTGTCCTCATCCTGCATCTAGCACCTGGGGTGTCTGCAGCTCTGTGAGCCCTCTCTGTGTCTGTCTATCCGTCCGTGGCTGGCGGGAGGTGGGAGCTCATCCCATGCCTGTGATTGCTGGCCAGGCCGGTGGGCTGTCCCTGCCCATGGCTGGTGCCTCTGGGATGGTTTATTGTAGGTGCTGCCTCACGTGCAGCTGATGTGCGAGCAGAGCCTTTGCTTTGCTGAGCTGAGGAGTCAAGGGGAACCCAGAAGCAGAGCAGGGATGCTGGCCCTGCACCCCAGCCCAGGTTTCTGTGCAGCCAGGACCTCTTCAAGGCCTCAGTGGGGTCAGTTCCGTGGTGTAGCTCATCCCTACACCTCTCATGTCACCGCTTCTCCTTGCCTGGAGTTGTGGTTGTGTCCCCCCTGTGTACGGGGACAGGAGCAGGACCCCCCGTGCTGGGGTGTGGGGATGCTTCCCCATCATGGATGGTCGCACCTCATCCTTGGGATGTCTCCACAGCTGAGACAGGAGGAGGACACCTTCACCTTCACCCCTCAGGACTTCCCAGTGAGGAACCCCCAAGCCAGGCACCGTGGTGTTGTGTGACTGCTATGAGATAGGTGAGCCCTGCTGGGAGCGTGGCCTTGGTGGCCACCATAGTGGCCCAGAGGGGGCCTGGCTGGGCTTCAATTCCCATTAATGAGCTTGGGCTCACCAACAGGAGCAGCTCACCCTGAGCTCATCCTTCCCATTGCAGGCGATAGCAAGGGTGCTGCCTACAGTGCACCCTGCAGCTCAGGGAGGGGCTGAGCCTGACAGGGCAGAAGGGTCACCCCACCAGCGGGACCCTGATGGGGACCCACTGACCCTGAAGGGGTCTGTGGCCTGTGCTGAGTCCCTGGAGCCAGGGAAAGATGGGCCATGAGTCAGGATGGAGGTGGAGAGAGGGCCTGGAGCCCTGGATTAATGGATGGGGTCTTGCTGGGCAGAGCTTGGGAAGCTGAGGTCAGGGAGGACCCAGGCTGTGGGATGCAGAGAAGAGCTGGGCCTCTTTGAGGGGGCTCAGACCCTCCCCAGTCCTCCTGTGCTCCTTATGGAGCTCCCCACCCATGGATTTGGGCTCATACAGGGGATGAGACATTGAGCTCCAAGGGATGGGGCTCAGCTGGAGGGACAGGGGCCCTCTCCTCTCAGCACACCCCTATCTCCTGTTGAAGATGTTGATGGTCAGTAGGGAAGCTTCCAGCACAGCCTGAAGCCTGGCAGCTGGAACCCTCCGCTCATCCCAGCTCCCTCAGTCACTGAGAACCAGGACAGGCGATGGCCTCTGCTCCCACTCTGACCCCAGCCCTGGCCCTCCACGAGGGCAGAACATGGCTGAGGTGCTTGCAGCTCCCTCTGGATTTTGTCACATCCCCCTTTAGCAGCTCCCACCCCACCAGGACCCCGTGCTTCCCATCCCTGGCACCAACATGGTACCACTGCCACCATGAGGGCTGCAGGGACCACCTCTGCAACCGGATTCAGGCACTGCTGACAGGGAGAAGCCACAGTCCCCAGACCCTGCCTGGCTCTAAATGAACACACTGGCTCAAGCACAGCTTTCCTCTTGGTCTCTTTCCTAAACTTGCAGCGTCCCATACAGGGAGGGTGGCAGTGATGAGGGGTGCAGGGATGGGGGGGCTGCCCTGGACTGCATTGGCTGGGGCAGGGTGGGTGCAGGTCTGGCCCCGCTGCTGGCTGGGCCCTCTGCCAGTCAAATGTGATGAAGGGAAGCAGGACACATCCTGGTGCAACCTCAGACCAGGGTTTAATTCTGCCGTAACCAGAGCTGCTCTGTGCATACCCGTGGATAGGCACCTGCCCGAGGGCTCGGTGACAAGCATGGCCCAGGGAGCTATCCCCTTGAGCCACGACCTCCCTGCGGACAGTGAGGGCTGGTGTGGATGCTGATGCCATCTCCACAAGAGTCAGTAATGGCAACAGAGCTCAAAGGGGGTCAGTGCTGCAGCGCTGAGGCCAAATAAACCCTCCCTGCCCCACCAGAGGACAGGAGGCAATGTCACATCAAGGCACCAATAGCAATGTGTGGCTGTCACAGTCCTGTCCCCAGGATGGGGCAGAGGGCCAGGATGAGCCGGTTGCTCCCAAGCCGAGTCCCTCCCTGTGGATGGAGCTGGTCCCACGTCATTTATGGCGTTTCTTCTTCTGCTCTTTGCGCTTCTGAGCCCTCACGTCCTTCTTCAGGCGGCTGTCAACAACCTTGAACTGGCCCTTGACCCCAGGAGGACGGCGCACGCGGGGTCCCACACCTTTCTTAGCCACCAGGTAGGTGACCTGCCGCTTCTCCTTGGCCAGCCCAGCCTTCTTGTAGATGCTAGGAGAGAATGGCAAAAGGTGAGACCGAGACCCTGGCCCAGCTAGATCAGTTTGGCCCCAAGACGGGGCTCCTGTGCTTCCTCTGCCAGCCCTCAACGTGCACCCAGATCCAGCCCAGCCTCTGCCAACCCTGCTGGGTTACACCCAGGAGCTGTTCCTGTGTGGCGGCTGCAGGGACAAGGCATCATGAACCAGCCCAGCACAACAGGCAGGATCTGGACCTCAGCTTCACCACTCACCGCCGCAGCTGGGCCACCTTCTCCCGCTCCGAGATATCCACTGTGCTCACCACAGCCTCTGCTTTCTTCTTCATCTGCTCCATCTTCTTCAGCATCTGTGGCGGCAGCGAGAGATGGGGACAAGGAGGATTTGAGGAGGGATGGAGCACCCGGGAAGGGGGGGAACGGAGCCACACACAGGTCCACAGCCCCACTCACCCGCCGCTTCTTGCGGGCTTTGGCCTCTGCCACCTTCTTGATGGGGCGGGCGTTGATCTCGCGCCAGCGCTGCCGATAGGCCTCGACCGTCTGCCGGTCCACCGGGATCTGCCGGCGCCGGTGCTGCTGCTCCTCCTCCGTGAACCAGGCCGGCAGCTCGCCCTCATCCTCGTTGAAGGAATACCTGGCGGGAGGGACTCAGGTAAGCAGGATGTGGGGTCTCCTCACCAATCCACCTGCCTGTGCCCTGTTGGCAGAGCGAGTACCTGTTGAAGGAATCATCAATCAAATCCCGCTTGGCCTTCTTGGAGGTGGCGATGACAGAGCCAAGGGCCAAGCCCTCTGCATCCAGGACACGGGCTCTTTTCACTGCAACATACAGACGGGTTAAAGCGTGCCCTGTCTAGAAGCAGCCCTGGGAAAGCCTGGTGTGACCCTGCCTCCAGTCCCTAAAAAGGGACTCGCACAGTATCACTGGGCACACGTGGGTCCAGGAGCCCCCAGCACTCACATGGGTTCTCGATGGGCACCACCTCAAAGCCACATGGCTCAACACGGCCCCGTTTCCTCCCCACTGGTGTTGGTGGCCTGCAGAGAGGAGAGTGGTCAGGGCTGGGGTGCTCACCTCACCTCCCAGCTCTCCAGGACTGTGGAGCTGTGGGAGAACACCCAGACCATCCCTCTCCCAGGCCTCACCTCTCCTC
Organism: Pezoporus flaviventris; assembly: GCF_033815535.1. Lineage (NCBI taxonomy): Eukaryota > Metazoa > Chordata > Aves > Psittaciformes > Psittacidae > Pezoporus > Pezoporus flaviventris. Next base: position 812,932 of record NW_026892639.1, on the reverse strand, counting down.
ATCGCTGCTGCTGCTGTCATCATCACTGCTCTGCTCATCCTGCACTTTACCAGTGTCAGGTCCTGTGTCTGTTGCAGGCGGGGGCTCAGCTGGAACTTCCTCCTGGGGCACCTTCTTCTGCTCCTTCCTTGTTGGTTTGTCTGGGGAACAGGAACCACTGAGTAAGAAAGGGTTGAGACAAACCCCACTGCAGATCATTCCTCCAGATACCCAGCTCGCTAACTGTGTCATGACTCAGGTTGGAAACAACCTCTGGAGATCTCCAGGCATGCTCAGAGCCATATCTCCAACCATGGTGTGAGCCAGTGCCCAGCCTGGACTTTGGGGCTGTCCCTCTGTGACCCCCACAAACCTTTCTGAGACTCGCGCTGTTTCTCAGCCAACATCTGCGACTGCCCGAGCTCCAGCTCCTCATCTGCATCATCTTCAATGCCAGCAAAGGCATCCTGGGGATGGGGAGCAGCAGGTCAGGGGACACAGGGAAGCTGCTGGGCTGAGGCTGCTGCTGTGGGCCCAGCAGAACTCACCTTCCCAAACCACAGGCTGGTCTGCCGTTCCTCCAGCACCGACTTCTCCTCCAGGGGTACCAGCAGGGGATTCTCCTGTTCCTCCTCTTCCTCCTCATCGTCCTTCTGCCTAAACTTCACCCTGTTACAAGCAGCACCAGGATCAGACCACCCCACTGCTGGATTCTCTGCCCAGGGAGGTCTCTCCTGCTCTCACCTCTTTGCACCCTGCTCTCGCCTCTCCCGCTCCAGCCGGCGCTGCCGAGCCTCTATCTCAACCAGCTCCTCCGGGTCCAGGTCGCTGGCCAGGGACACATCGTCCTCTCCTTCTTGATCCGAGACATAAATGTCATCGTCCCCAGGTCCTATCTCCAGGAGGGCATCCGCTGATGCCATGTCCCCCCGGGTCACCTCGTTCAGCAGCTACAACACAAGTAAAACAAGTCGTTAAGTCCCAGCCCATCAGCCACGTGCCCACCACTGTCCCAGCCCCAATAGTTGTGGGAGCCTGGCCTCCTCCTGCCCCACACACCGGGGTCCTGTGGATAGTGCGGAGGGAGAACATGCTGGTGTCCCCATCATCAGCAATGGAGACACCAGGGAGGTCCATCTTCAGCTCCACACGCTCACGCTGCTTCCGCTGTTCCTTCAGGATCTTCTTCTTCTTTCTGGAAGAAGCAAAGGAATGAGGCTACACTCTGCCTACCCCTGCCACCCCCGTCCACATCTCCAATCCACATCCACTGCCACATCAGTGATAGATCTCCCTCACACCACTGCGATCTCCCTCTGTCAGGGGTCCCCAGTGGGGACATAAGGGGCCTGTTCCAGCTTGGAACAACTGCTTCACCTGCTTGGAAGAGCAGACAACCCTGAGGACCCCAGACCCATAGACCCCACCTCCTGTCAGCAGAGGGTCGGGGTCTGACACTGCCACCCTCTGTGCCCACGGCTGGAGGCTCCCGTGCTCCCCCATCTCTCCTCATGTGAGATCCCTTTACCTCTTTAACTCTGCCAGCTCCTTCGCCTTCATCTCTGCCAACGCCAGCTCTACCTCCTCCTCTTCCTCTTTTGCCACCTCATCAGCTGCAGCTCCTGGCGATGTCTTCTTCTCCTTCCTCTCCTCCTCTTTGCTTTCCTCCTCTTCCCCAGAGCTCAGGCTGCCAAAAGGAAGGAGCTCAGACCACCTCTCCTGGTGGCAGACCTATTCCACCACGCTGGAGCTCTGGGGCAACCCTTGCTGTCCCTACTTGATATCCAGCTCCTTCGCCTGCTCCTTCAGCTTTTTGGCCAAAAACCTCCGCAACTTTGTCCTCCAGTTCAGCAGAGCTCTGTGTGGGGAGGCAGAGAGTCAGAGACAGCCACCAGGGCCAGCAGCCAGCCTGTCCCAGTCACCCCCAGTACCTGAGCTCTTTCCTTCCCAGCACACGGATGTCCTTGCAGCACTGCCGCAGCTCCTCCGTGGTGGAGCTGTGATTCTCCAGCTCACCATCCCCCAGTGTGATCTGGGCAGAGCACAGGGAAAGAGCTGATCCCCCTGAGCTTCAGCTCCTGCTGCTACAGACAGAGCCATAGCTGGGGCACCTGGCTCCTTCTTTGCATCGCTCTGTGCTCCTCGGGAGGCCTCCGGGGCCACCAAGGTGCCCCTCACTTTGGGTCCTCACCTCATTGGCCTTGGAGAGGAAGTCTACGGGGTTGGGAGCCTTGAGGAAGTCCATGAGGGTGAAGCGGTGGTAGAGGGTCATGTCACCATCTGCATAGCCTTCTGCCTACAGGAGGAGGGAGTGCTATGAGCCAAGGTGCAGCTTCAATAACCCCTAAAGGCTGAACGATGGCAAATAACTCATGTCTTGCTGCAAGTGTCCACCTAAACATGCCTGCATGACCAAGGGATGAGGCAAGTCTCCAGCCCCAACCTGCCAGCTCCACAGTGTCTTCCAGTCCACCTCAGAGTTAGAGGTGATAGAGGTCTGTGTCAGGTACATGCCCAGCTGAGGCCACTTGACAGTGTCTTTGCTGTCCTGTGTCCTAAAGACACCTCATGGAGATACAAACCCAGTGGCCAACCACTGCAGGGAAGGTTTTACTGTCCATCCCCACCTTCACAACTTGTATCACCATTTCCCCATCACTGCACCACCTTCTGAGGCTGCAAACCTCCCCCAAACTGGCTCTTCCACCACTTTGCATCCCCAGACCTTTCATCTTCCTGTGCGACTTTGCTTATTACAGCATCTTTGGCCCCAGGCCCCAGCCCCATTTGTGTCTTTGGCCTTACTCATACCTTTGGCTTCTTCTTGCTGACCAACTCACTAACAGACTTAGTCTGAACCTCCACCTCCTTGAAAGCATATTTTGGGTCAAAGAACTTGCTGTCGATTTTGTCTGGAGCCTGATAACCTGGGACGGAGAAATCAGAGCTAGCAGCAGGCTTTTCCCAGCCCCATTCCAGCAGCTGCAGGTGCCCCCTGGCCACTCACCCTGGCACACCACGAAGATCTCAGCAGACTCATTACGGGATGCTTGGGGCTTGGTGGCCTGGACCTTGCTGAAGAACTGCTGGAAGATCCAGAGGAGGGGCTGGTAGTCCCGGGAACGGAAAACCTTGGTGATGAACCAGCCACCCTTGCAGAGGAAATCACAGGCCAGTCGCAGGGCCATGAGGGTCAGGTTGGCTGGAGCAGGGGAGAAGAGCAGTCAGTGGTCATCACTGTCCCTGATGCCCAGCTCCCTGTCCCACTGCACACCCCACTGCCACCCTGCCTTGCTGGGCTATGGGATGTGCCCACCCTTGTAGCCCCTAGAACGTACCAGAGCCAGGCAAACCCCACCTTGGGAATAGGCATCATGCACCCAGCTGGCTCCCACGTTGGGTGCTCCATCGTTCAGCACCACATCCACCTTCCATGTCTGCAGCTCCTTGCGCAGGGCCTGAGGGGCAGGGACATGTGTTTGGCCCACTAACCCCCCTGCAAGGCAGCACCCCCTGTCCATGTCAGCTCAGTTCCCTGCCTCCGTCCGACCCCATGGAGCCCCAGCCGAGCAGGCAGGGTGATGCCCACTCCCACTGCAGACCAGACTGGCACGTGAGGCTCAGGGCAGGGGAGACAGGTTCATACCTGGCGGCACTTCTCAGTGGTAATGTCCTCCTGCAGCGTCACCACGTTGGGAATGGGCTTGATGGGGACCAAGTCCACCCCTGGGAAAAGATGTGAACACTGACTGCAACCTCTCAAAATGGAGCTTGGCTTCCCCACCCATCCTCTCTGTCCACCAGGATCCCAAATCCAGCATCCCCTTCTTTGGCTACATCCAAGCACTGTGGTGGAGGCTCCTGCCCAAGTCTGCTCCTGCTGGGTCCCAACACTCACCAATGATCAAGCTGGAAACTGGCATGAATTTGGAAGCCACCTGCAGCCTGGAGAGAACAGAGAGGCACAGAGCTACAGCAGGATGGCAGCAGAGCCCCCAGCATTGAGCTGCTCTGCCGGGGGACCGGAATCAGCTTTGGTATCAAGGGCAGAGCCACAACAACAGAAAACACACCAGCTGCTTTGTTACAATGGCCCAGGGCAGCACTGGGCTGTAACCGGGGCCGGACACCACTCACCACCCGCCGGGGGCCGCGCACAGGTCCAGCAGCACCCGGGCCTTCTGCAGGAACTGGAACTTCCTATTGAGCTGGAGAAGCTTGAAGGAGGAGCGGGACCGAAAGCCTGCAGGATGGAGAAGGCGGGGGGTGGCACGGGTTAGCAGGGCTCGGGGTTACCGCGGACCCCCCAGCCCGGTCCCGCACCCCTCACCCGTCTCCTTGGCCAGGTGGTAGAACCTATCCCGCCGGCTCTTGCCCAGCTTGCTCTTCTTGCCCATGGTGGCCCGGCACAGGGCCCTCCGCGGGGCCCGGACCCTCCGTCAGCTGCCGGCTGGGACCTGCAGGATCAGAGCGGGTGAGCTAGGCCCGGGCCGGGCCGGTGTCCCCAGGGACCTCCACAGCCCAACCCCAGCGTCCCCCCGGTGCCTCCCCGGGGCCCTCCGAGGCCTGTCCCGGGGTCCCCTCAGCCCGGAGCCCCCTTCCCCAGCCCAGGGCGCAGACACCTCGCGACATATACCCGATCCCGATCCCGGTCCCGGTCCCGAACCTGATCCTGATCCCGATCCCGATCCCGATCCCGATCCCGATCCCGATCCCGATCCCGGTCCCGGTCCCGGTCCCGGTCCCGGTCCCGCCGCCACCGCGTGCCCTCACAACCTTCCCGTCGTGCCCCGCGCCAGCTGCCCGACTTCCGCTCCTCCTCGCCCTGGCCACCATGTTGAGTGTGGCGCGCCCTCCCCTTCCGCGGCCGGGCGGCAGTAACCGGTATCGTCGGAGGCTCCCTCCTCCGCTGGAGGCTCGGAGGCCAGGAGCCGTCCTTGCTCCCCCCTCGGTGCGGGGGAAATCAGCTTTGACCCTACCAAAATGGCGGCAACGTCGCAACCGGAGTGCACTTCACCCCCGCGGCGGCCATGCGGGGAGCGGAAGTGACGTTATCGCGCCTGGCGCGCTCAGAAGGAAGGGGGCGGCGGCCATCTTTGTTGTCGGCAGGGGCTGCGCCGGGTCCCGATGCCGGCGGAGAAGATGGCGGTGGACGGGCCCGAGCAGGTGCGGCCGGGCCGGGCCGGGATGGGATGGGATGGGATGGGATGGGATGGGATGGGATGGGATGGAGCGAAGCGGGGACGGTCGCGGGGTGCTCGGGCCGCGCCGTGCTGCCGCGGGGCTCTGCTGCCACCGCATGTGATCGGGGCCTGGCGGGAGCCATGACTCGGCGGGTCTCGCCTCAGCCTCCCTGAGGGAACAGGGGGTGAGCGGGGCTGGGGGTGCGGGAGGAGGCTGTGGGAGAAGGGGGAGCTGCGGGTGGGAATGGTGGGACTGCGGGTGCTGGAGAGAGACTTCTGTGGGGATGTAGTGATAAGAAAGGGGTGAGAGGTTTAAACTGAAACGGGGGATTCGGGTTGGATACAAGGCAGAAGCTCTTCCCTGTGAGGGTGCTGAGGCGCTGGCACAGGGTGCCCAGAGAAGCTGTGGCTGCCCCATCCCTGGCAGTGTTCAAGGCCAGGCTGGACACAGGGGCTTGGAGCAAGCTGCTCAAGTGGGTGGAATGGCCAGGCCCTGGGGCCAAGGGCTGTGGGGCTGAGCTCTGCTGTCCCGCAGATGGAGATGGATGACGGGAAGGGCGGCACGGGGCTCCGGCAGTACTACCTGTCCAAGATCGAGGAGCTGCAGGTGAGCCAGGCCTGGAGGTACACGAGGTGCCCGCCCAGGGCTGTGTGACCCCATCCCTACACTTGCACTGGGAGCCCCCACAGCCTGTGCTGTGCTGTGGGTGTCCTGCGCTGGGGTGGGAGGAGGAAACGCTGCCCCGAGGTGCTCTCAGCAACCTTTGGGTGGTGGGGGAGCATGAGATGAGTCCCACCACTTGACCGTGGGGTGTAGCTGTGCCCTGCTGGGATGGGCTGTCCCCCGCACGCCCCTGTCTCAGACAAAGGCCGTTGTGTTGGTGCCCGCGCTGGGTTGCTGTGAGCAGTGCATGGGATATTGAGGGCACAGCAAAGCTGTTCTCCCAACAGCTCATCGTGAACGAGAAGAGCCAGAACCTGCGGCGCCTGCAAGCACAGAGGAACGAGTTGAATGCTAAAGGTATGGCTCAGCTCCCCTCGTCTTCCTCACTGGGGCTCTGGGGCTGGTGGCTCCTGGCCCAGTTGCCAGCCATGGTGGCAAGCGCTGCCCCTCTATCATGGGCAGGGATGGGCACAATTGCTTGTGGCTGGTGCTGACGTCTCCCTCTCTGCAGTGCGCCTGCTGCGGGAGGAGCTGCAGCTCCTGCAGGAGCAGGGCTCCTATGTGGGGGAGGTGGTGAGAGCCATGGACAAGAAGAAAGTGCTTGTCAAGGTATGGGGCTGAGGGTGACCGGCTCTGGGGCACAGTGGGGTGGGGTCTGACAGACACTGCCTTTGATCCCCCAAGGCTTGGAGTGAGCGCAAACAGGAGCTCTGAGGGGATGTAACAGCTAAAAGATGGGAAATGAGGCCTTTTTGCTCCAGAGGAGCACATTGTGGCCATCCTCCTGGGCCACACTGCTGGTGGGAGGCAGCTGGCATAGGCTTCCTGGGGACAGGAGGGGCTGCAGGGTGTTTGGTGTTGGCTGAGCTCCCTGCCTCCTTCCTGCTGCTCCAGGCACCCATTGTGGCTATTGGGCACGTGATAGGGAGATAACTCCTGGTGGCAACTGTCACTTTCCAGGTGCACCCGGAGGGGAAGTTCGTGGTGGATGTGGACAAGAACATCGACATCAATGACGTGAGTGTTTGGGGAATGTAGGAGAGGACATGGGAAGCCTGGAGCTGCCTGCCCTGGCCCTGCCCAGGGGTGCTGAGGTCCCCTCTGCTTGCTTCAGGTGACCCCGAACTGCCGTGTGGCCCTGCGCAACGACAGCTACACCCTGCACAAGATCCTGCCCAACAAAGTGGACCCGCTCGTGTCCCTCATGATGGTGGAGAAGGTTCCAGATTCTACTTACGAGATGATAGGGGGCTTGGACAAGCAGATTAAGGAGATCAAGGAGGTGATCGAGCTGCCAGTCAAGCACCCTGAGCTCTTTGAGGCTCTGGGGATTGCCCAGCCCAAGGCAAGTGCTGGGGATCTGTGGTGGGGGCCAGCATCTGGGGGCTCTTTGGTGTCACCTCTGGAGGTCTTCCCTGCTGCCTGTGCAGCATGGATGGGGTGCTGAGGTGTCTATATGCTCATTGCAGGGTGTGCTGCTCTATGGACCCCCCGGCACAGGCAAGACCTTGCTGGCCAGGGCTGTTGCCCACCACACCGACTGCACCTTCATCCGTGTCTCGGGCTCGGAGCTGGTGCAGAAATTCATTGGGGAAGGTAACAGGGTGCAGGGGGAGGTGGCTCCCGTGGTGCTGGGTGGCCTCAGGTCCAGCCTCTCGCACAGGCTCTGGGGCAGATGGAGCTCGGTGTGCCCGGGCTCAGCCCTCTCTGCATCCTGCAGGTGCCCGCATGGTGCGGGAGCTGTTTGTGATGGCCCGGGAACACGCTCCCTCCATCATCTTCATGGATGAGATTGACTCCATCGGCTCTTCCCGCCTGGAGGGCGGCTCTGGTGGGGACAGCGAGGTGCAGCGCACGATGCTGGAGCTCCTCAACCAGCTCGATGGCTTCGAGGCCACCAAGAACATCAAGGTCAGAGGGTACCATCCTTGCCTTGGGGCCGGGGCCGTGTCCTGCTGGTCTTGTGGTGGCCACAGTGGTGATGGTTGCTGTCCCGTGCAGGTGATCATGGCCACAAACCGCATCGACATCCTGGACTCGGCTCTGCTGCGCCCCGGCCGCATCGACAGGAAGATCGAGTTCCCTCCTCCCAACGAGGAGGTAGGGGGGGTCCCTGCGGCCCTGGTCCTGTCCCCAACCTGCCTGGAAGCGATTCCTGCTGCTCCAGCCCCTGCTTTGCTGCCGTTCTCCCCCAGGCCCGCCTGGACATCCTCAAGATCCACTCCCGGAAGATGAACCTGACGCGAGGCATCAACCTGCGGAAGATCGCGGAGCTGATGCCGGGGGCATCGGGTGCGGAGGTGAAGGTGAGCCAGGGCCCGTGGTGGCACTGGGGCTGGCAGAGGGGGCAGTGGCCGGTGGTGACGTCCCTGTCCCTCGCAGGGGGTGTGCACGGAGGCTGGCATGTACGCGCTGAGGGAGAGGCGGGTGCACGTCACACAAGAAGACTTTGAAATGGCTGTTGCCAAGGTAAGTGCTGTGGAGGAGGCAAAAGAGGTGTGGGGGGCTTCCTGCAGCAACAGCTCCCTGTTGGGGAGGCATAAATGGGCCTGGGAGGTGAGAAACTTGACTGGGGTCAGTTCTGGGGACAGACAGCAGGGTTAAGACCCCTGCCCTGCAGTCCTGATCCAGCTCTGGGGCAGTAGCACAAGAGGGACTTGGAGCTCTTGGGGTGAGTCCAGAGGAGGCCACGGAACTGCTGCGAGGGCTGGAGCAGCTCTGCTCTGGAGCCAGGCTGAGAGAGCTGGGCTGGGGCAGCCTGGACAAGAGAAGGCTCCCGAAGGAGAGACCTGAGAGCAGCTCCAGTGCCTGAAGGGGCTGCAGGAAACCTGGAAACAAGACTTTGGACAAAGGAAGTAGGGGCAGCACAAGGGGAATGGCCTTAAGCTGCCAGAGGGGGGACTGAGATGAGCTCTTAGGCAGAAGCTCTTCCCTATGAGGGTGCTGAGGCGCTGGCACAGGGTGCCCAGAGAAGCTGTGGCTGCCCCATCCCTGGCAATGTTCAAGGCCAGGTTGGACACAGGGGCTTGGAGCAAGCTGCTCCAGTGGAAGGGGTCCCTGCCCGTGGCAGGGGTTGGAGCTGGAGGAGCTTTAAGACCCAACCAAGTCAGCCTAGAATTTAAGGGGGTTGTCCCCATGTGAGTGACAAAGGATGACAGCAGGGAGCTGACAGCTCCTGTGCAGGGCTGGCACCAGGTTTGGGCGTTAGTAGCGCCCAAATGGGAGGTGCATACTGGGATGGACCCGACTGTTGTCTCCTTTGTGCCCAGGTGATGCAGAAGGACAGCGAGAAGAACATGTCCATCAAGAAGCTGTGGAAGTAACGGCGAGGCCAGGGCTGCTCCTTTGGCTGCACCACCTCTAATAAAGTGCTGCTACGGCCAGGCCTGTGCCCTGCTGTGGGGTTGGGGGGTGGGAGGGGGCGGGGGGTGTTGGGACTCAGCACAAACCCACACGAGCTGCTGCTAACTGCTTTTATTAGAAAACATCCAAAATAGACAAAAACTGGTTACACAAGAGGCAGAACAGGCACCCCTGAGCCGTGTAAACCCACCTCCCCTCTGCCTGCACCCCTGGAGGAGGCAGAGCCGCTCCAGCCTGGGCTGGGGGGGAGTTAAGGCACGTCGGTGGCACTGTCCTCTCCACCCCACTTGGTCCCCTCACTCCCCAGCATCTTCAGTTCCCTCCATAGCCCTGGTGGTCCCACTGTCTGCAGGCTGCTGGGGGCAGAGCCACCCCCTCTGCCCCCACCTGAGTCACTCATCCTATAAATCAACTGATTGATTGTCAAAAACTTCCTCTAAAAAACCCTTGGTTCTGTCTAAAAAAAGAGCAGTTCGGGCCGAGCCAGCCCTGAGCTTCCCCCCCCACTGCATAGATTGAGGCCATGGGTGCAGGAAGAGGAACTCAATATATTAATCAAATACAAACCCACTGTACAAAACGCTTTTTTATCTATTGTTTTATAAAACCTGCTCACAAAAATAGTGCAAAACGTCAGGAGAAGGGGGGCTGGCGTTTGGAATGACACAACTTTGGTTGCAGAGGGGCAGGGCCGGGCCTGCCGTGCTGGCAGCTGGGCTCAGGGAGAGCAGGAGGCAGCTCCTGGTGCACGCAGGCAGCTTGGCACTGCTGGGCAGCAGCTCCAGGAGGGATTTAGGCTGGCGGAGGGGAGCGAGGAGCGCAGGAGGGATGCGGAGAAGCGTTAGCGCAGCGCGAGGGCTGCAGTGGGACTTCGAGGGGGGGAACCGGGGGAGCCTCTGCTGTGCTCTGCCTGGGGCCAGAGCTTCTCGAGGGGAGCCCAGGGGTGGCTCCGTGTCCCTCCAGGCACGTCGGGTTTGTGCAAGTGCTGTTTGATTCCAGTAAGTACCATCAGGCTCAGGCAGCAGCGAGAGGAGAAGGAGCTCCCGAGCCCCTGCCGGCCCCTTTAGGTGAGGCGGATCCCGAGCACTTGTTCCAGTTCCTGCCGACGCTGCTGGACCTGCAGGAGATGGATGGGGGTCAGGTAGGGCCAGCGGCTGCCCCGTGCTCCCCTCCCACCATCCCAACCTTGCAGCTCCCCTCTGGCACAGCACAGAGCCCACCTTGGCAAAGATGTGTCTGCCCACAGCCTCCTGCGCCCAGGGCTGCTGGTAGAACTCTGCTCGCCGCTCCTCCTCGGGGTTCCCGATTACATCCGTTATGATCTGAGCAAAACACGGGATGGGGGAACACGGGGTGAAGCCCAGGATCACCCCACAGCCCTTTGCTCTACCCAGCCGCAGGGTTTTACCTTGAGATCCCTCCTCTGGGATTTGATCCATTCCTGGATGAAATCCTGGGGGTTGTTGCTGAAGCTCAGCATGAAATCGCGCTGCGTCTTCAGCTGATTGATGGACTCGATGGTCTCATGGATCTAGGGAGAGGATGGGGTGAGAGGCAGCTGTGTCCCCCCCCCAGCAGGGCATTGCTGCCACCACGCTGCCCCCCCAGCACTGCAGTGCGGCCTCCAAGTGCCAGCCCAGAGCCCCCACACCTTGGCATCCAGCGAGGCGATCTCCTGCTGGTTGGTGGTGGAAGCCAGGAAGTTGCTCATCTGAGCCTTCAGGGGATCGTCCACCTCCACATCGATGTCGTAGCACGCGGTCTTCTTCTGGTCATTGGGGTCCACGCTGGAAGGAAAAGGGGTGGTGGGGGACGCTTCATCACCCCCACCCTGCTGCAGGGCTGGATCGACTCCCCCAGCACAACCCCAGTACCCCAGTGCCTGCCCCAACAAACCCCCACATGGGGTTGGATCATTCTTCTTCTGGGAGACTTCTGCTTTGGGCTGCAGACCTCAGCCCCCCTGGAGGTACCACTCTGCGCCCCAGAGAGCCTTGGGGAGCACTGCTCATCACACTCTCCACCCCTACCTGATGGTGTGGTTGATGATGATGGGATCTGGGTGCTGCAGGAGCCCTGCCAGCTTCATGGGGATCTCAGAGAAGCGCATGCGGATGCAGTTGAAGATCTGGAGGGACAAAGCAGAGTCTGCGTTGGCAGGGCCCCCCTCCACCTCTGAGAGGGCCAGGCACGAGGAGAGGCTCACCCAGCCCTGGTTTGTGCATGGCAAGCTGATGGATGAGGTATAAACCGAGACTGGAGCTTGCTGCCAGCCAAAGCAGCTGCCGTTTGTGGCCGTACTGGGGGTGGGAAGGGGGTTCTCCCAGCAGAGCGAGCTGGGGCCGCAGGGCGAGGGCTGACCTGGCGGAAGTAGCGGTTGCAGTTGATGTACTCCTTCTCGTGGCTGTCCTGCAGCTTGTTGTGCTTGATGTAGAGCCAGAGCGCCTGCATGATGCTGGCGCGGGTCTGGGTGTGCACCCCAAGCAGGCGAGCCAGGCGAGGGTCCAGTTTGTACTGCGGAGGCTGCACGGGCACGCAGGAGCATGGAATCACACAATGGCTGGGGCTGGAAAGGACCTTAAAGCTCCCCCAGCTCCAAGCCCTGCCACAGGCAGGGACCCCTTCCACTAGAGCAGCTTGCTCCAAGCCCCTGTGTCCAACCTGGCCTTGAACACTGCCAGGGATGGGGCAGCCACAGCTTCTCTGGGCACCCTGTGCCAGCACCTCAGCACCCTCATAGGGAAGAGCTTCTGCCTTAGATCTAACCTGAATCCCCCGTTTCAGTTTGAACCTGTTACCCCTTGTCCTGTCACTACAGACCCTCATTGAGACCATCTCCAGCATCCTTCTGGAAGCTGCCCTGAAGTCTCCCTGCAGTTTCTCTTCTCCAGGCTGAACAGCCCCAATGTTCTCAGCCTGGCTCCACACAGGAGCTGCTCGTGGTCTCCTCTGGACTTGCTCCAACAGCTCCATGTCCTTCTGATGCTGAGGACACCAGAACTGCACACAGTGCTGCAAATGGAGTCTCACAAGAGCAGAGCAGAGGGGCAGGGTCACCGCCTTTGACCTGCTGCTCATGCTCTGGGGTTGCACTCCAGGACCCATGGAGGCTCTGTGCTCAAGCACTCACAGCCCAGTCATGTTCAGTTTCTCATTGACCAACAAAGGCTGCAGGGCTCTCCATGGTGCTTGGAAGCGACCCTCCCCTAACTGTGGTGCCCTGCACACCCCTTGTGCCACCACTGGCTGTGTGGTCCATGCCTGGAACACCTCTGTGCTCCCTCACAGCCTCACGACAGCCTCATACAAGGTGCTGCCCCAGCCCAGGCCCCCCTTGCCACCCCCTCAAGCTGCCTCACACAGCTGAGCCATGCGGGAGGCCAGGCAGCAGCACCTGTGTCCCCAGGGCCATACCTGGTGATCCAGCATGAGCAGCAGAGTGCATTTCACATTGACATCGCCAGGACGCTTCACTTGGAAGCCGTCGGTCTCCTGGGTTGTGGGCAGCCGGTGCCACTACGAGAGAGCAAGGGGACACTGGAAACTCCAGGAGCGTGACAAGGCACCTGCAACCAGGCCTCCTGTCTGCAGAGAGCAGGGCCCTGGGCTCCGTGCAGGGCTCCAGCAGGGCCAGCCAGCCTGGAGCCCACCCCGGGCAGGCTGACCCCAGGGGCCTTCAGCCAAGAGCCCGCCCAGTCCAAATGATACAGCTTAGTGTGCTCCAGCACAGAGCTGGATGGGAGTTTGGGTGCACTGGGGAGTTACAGCCCTGAACACTTAATGCCAGGGACTCAAACAGCTCCTGGAATCCACACAGGATCAACCCTGCCTCGGGCACTGCAGGGGATGCTCATCAGAGCTGTTCACAAACCAGCACAGAAACAAGCACTTCCTGGGGTAAAAAGCATGATCTGGGTACAGGGAAAACCTGTTCCAGGCAGGAGCACCCAACAAAGGGCTGCTCCCACCCACAGGCAGTGCTTCACCTCCCACCTCTGCAGCAGGCTGGCAGGTAACGGGGCAGATCCCTCTTCCCTCCTGGCTCTGGGATGCACAATGAGCTTTCCTGCAGCATCAGCTCCTGTGTTGGGCCCACTTGTGCAAACCTGAGGGACCTGGGGCTGCCCAAGCTGCCCCCCAGAGCCACCCCCTGGCTGCAGCCCCACAGCTCAGCTCTGACTCCGTACTTGGAATCACGGAATCAACTCAGTTGGAAAAGCCCTTTAAGCTCATCAAGTCCAACCGTTCCCAGCACTGCCAAGGCCACCCCTAGCCCATGGCACTGAGGCCTCGTCTCCACGCTGTGTGAACACTTGCAGGGCCGGTGACTGCAGCCCTGCCCTGGGCAGCCTGTTCCAATGCCTGAGCACCCTCTGGGGCAGGAATTGTTCCTCAGCTCCATCTAAACCTGCCCTGGTGCAGCTTGAGGCCGTTTCCTCTTGTCCCATCCCTTGTTCCTTGGGAGCAGAGCCCAGCCCCTCCTGGCTCCATCCTCCTGTCAGGCACTTGTAGGCAGCGATCAGGTCCCCCCTGAGCCTTCTCTTCTCCAGCCTGAACCCCCCAGGTCCCTCAGCCGTTCCCCATCACACTTGTGTTCCAGGCCCTGCACCAGCCCCATTGTCCTTCTACTTGCAGGGAGAAGGGGGTTAAGAGCTGAGTGGGCAGCACTTGCTGCCAGGACCCACCACACCAGCCACCAGCCAGTAGCAGGCAAGAACACTTGAGCCTGCTCCCCCATGGAGGGCTCAGCACCATCCCCAGCACCCAAAAGCTTCTTGCTCAAGACCCCCAGGCACCATGAGCCTTCCATCTCACCTCCACCAGATGGTTGTCTGGCCCATACAGCTCTTTGTCCAGCTCTATGACGAGGCTCTTGAAAAAGGAGGAGAACTTCCTCTTCTGCTTGCTTGGCTGCAAAAGGGAGCAGAGACTTGGCCTGACGCTGCCATGGGAGGGCTTCAACCCAAACCCCACCTCCATTCAAACCAGCCCAGCCCAGGGCACCAATGGTCCTCCCAGAACCAGTCTGTCCCTGCCTATATCCTTACATCCTCCAGCAGTTTGCCCTCGACACGCAGCTCCCAGGAGGCCACACGCTCCCCACCCTCCCCTTCTTCTTTGGCCGGGGTGAAAGTGTTGGAGATGTAAATCCTCAGCTTCCGCTTTTGCTGTGAAAAAGAGAGAAGGGGGGGGGATGCTTGGAGCGAGAGGGGGGCTGCCAGAACCCAGAGCAGCACCTATTTCATACCCCCCATCCCGTCCAGCCAGTGTGGCCAACACACCGTCAGTGGCTTCTTAATGGCCTCTTGAATCTCCATCCTCTTCCGAGCGATGGTTTGGTCCAGCTTGCGCTCGAAGGCGAGGAGGTCCATGTAGGCCTGGGATTCTGGGACCAGTTCCCGGATCTGCCAAGCAGGAATGGTCAATTCCTTGCGTGCTGGGATGGGGCTGCATCCCCTGCACCAGCCCCAGCAACGCTACTGGTGCTGGGCTGACCCACCAAGGAGTCACCGAGTGATGGGTCCAGCATGACAGCATTGATTTCTCATCTGAAATGCAAGACTACATCCCAGAGCTGTGCTGCAGACCTCGTTTTGGAGCCTGTCCCTGTGCCCAGTGTCACAGGCAGGTAATGTCACCCTGGATTATCAAGAGGGACCCCCAGGAGAGGCTCAGGGTGCTCCTGGGGTCCCTACCCCAAGCCATCGCTGCTCCTGGCTTGCTCAAAGTCCTGCTGGTCCAACTTATGCACACCCCAAACCTTCTCCTGCCAGCCCAGAGGAAGAGATAAGACATCTTCTGGGTAGGTTTGGGACTGAGCTGCAATGCCCAGTGGGCAGGAGGCAGCTCAGTGAGATCCTTCTCCTCCTGGTGACCTCATCACCTTGGCTCCACTGGGAAGGCAGCACAGGTCCCTATAGCAGCTCAGTGCCTTCCCCATGCACTCACCCTCTGTGGCAGCACCTTGTCAGCCATCTTCCTCCTCTTCACCCTGCAAAGAGCACAGAGACAGGCACAAAACACCTCACAGGACATCCTGCTGCCTGCCCGGTGGGTGATGGGGACACTGCTGAGCCCTGCTTGTACGCTAGAAGCTTGGTGGCACTTTGGCCCCATCCAGGCCAGGCTCCAGAGAGGGCAGTCACAGTGGGAGTGCCAGCTCTGGATGGCTCTGTCTGGCAGCAGTGAACAGGCCTGGGGGAGACGAGGTCTCCTTTTGGGGCTGCTCTGTGTGACAGGGACTTTGGACTTGCAGGAGGAGAGCAAACAGATGCTGTGAGAGCATCCAGGCCATGAAACCTCAGCTAGTGCCAGAAAGCAAATGAGTAAGAGAAAGTATCAGAATCATCACAGAATCACAATCTGGTTTGGGTTGGAAGGGACCTCAAAGCTCATCCAGCTCCAACCCCTGCCATGGGCAGGGACCCCTTCCACTGGAGCAGCTTGCTCCAAGCCCCTGTGTCCAACCTGGCCTTGAACACTGCCAGGGATGGGGCAGCCACAGCTTCTCTGGGCACCCTGTGCCAGCGCCTCAGCACCCTCACAGGGAAGAGCTTCTGCCTAAGAGCTCATCTCAGTCCCCTCTGGCAGGTTAAAGCCATTCCCCTTGGCCTGTCCCTACATCCCTTGTCCCAAGCCCCTCTCCAGGTTTCCTGCAGCCCCTTTAGGCACTGGAGCTGCTCTCAGGTCTCCCCTTCAGGAGCCTTCTCTTCTCCAGGCTGCCCCAGCCCAGCTCTCTCAGCCTGGCTCCAGAGCAGAGCTGCTCCAGCCCTTGCAGCATCTCCGTGCCCTCCCCTGGACTCACTCCAACAGCTCCACGTCCCTCTTGTGCTGCTGCCCCAGGGAGGTCCCTGCACTCCAGCCAAGATGACTCCGGGGGAAGATGTTGGGTGTCTCAAGCCTTTCACAGGGAAGGAAATCCATCCCCTGAGGTCAGTTTGCTTTGCTGCTACCTCTTGCTAAAGGTGCTGCAAGGCAGGAGCAAGGAGAAGGTGGTATAAGGAAAAGCTGGGGCTGCAGCATGCTCCTGTCTGTTCCTGTATTCCCTCTCTAGAAATGGCCATCACATTTGGTACAAACCAAAGCCCATTTCCAGGAACCCACTTAAAACCACCTAAAACCAAACCAACCATGGCGGGTCTGAAATCCTCATGGGTAAAAAGGAAACAGAGGCCACAGAATGGCTGCAGCCCTGCCCAGAGCCAGTTTAGCTCTCTCCTGTAGGACCACAGAGCCCTGTTCTCTCTTCCCACCCCATGCTCTGCAGCACCCTGTGAGCCTGAGCCCACCCCGATTCCACATCCCCATCCTACTCAATGCCTGGATACAGAGGGAAACACTCTCCTCCCATTCTGCTGCATGCGTGAGGGTGCATGGGGCAGAGTCCAGCAGGCAGAGGGAAGTCCCTTTCTTTTGGCAGCAGGGAAGCAGCAGGGCAGTGGTGATGTACAAGGTACAGTGGTTACCCTATGGACACACCCCCCAGCTAAAGAGGGGGCCAGGGCACTGCTTTGAGCTCCTCCTGATGCATTACAAATGCTTCCTGCCCTGCAGGCTTTGGCCACCCCATCAGCAGCTGGCAATTCCTAATCCCTTGATCCACAGCCATCTGGGAGCAAGGATGCTAGCCCGGCTGATCCATGCAGCCTGCCCTTGGGAATGAGCTGCAGCCTTATCTGGCTGCTGACGTCTGCTCCGTGGTGAGCTGCCCCTTGTCCCTAATCCCCTGCTTGCTTGGGATGCGCAGTCGCTGTGCAGAGGCTGCAATAGCCTGTGGAGGGATCATGGAGCCAACTGAGCTCAGGGCAGGGAACAGGGCCTGAGTATCCGTTAGGACGAAGAGACCCTGCCCTGGGAATCCTAGAATCCCAGCCTGGTTTGTGTTGGAAGGGACCTTAAAGCCCATCCAGCTCCAACCCCTGCCACGGGCAGGGACCCCTTCCACTGGAGCAGCTTGCTCCAAGCCCCTGTGTCCAACCTGGCCTTGAACACTGCCAGGGATGGGGCAGCCACAGCTTCTCTGGGCACCCTGTGCCAGCGCCTCAGCACCCTCACAGGGAAGAGCTTGGGCCTGAGAGCTCATCTCAATCAATCCTTGTCCTATCGCTCCAGTCCCTAATGAAGAGTCCCTCCCCAGCATCCCTGTAGCCCCTTTTCACACACTGGAAGCTGCTCTGAGGTCTCCACGCAGCTTCTCTTCTCCAGGCTGAACAGCCCCAATGTTCTCAGCCTGTCTCCATACAGGAGCTGCTCCAGCACCTGCTCATCCTCATGGCCTCCTCTGGACTTGCTCCAACAGCTCCATGTCATTCTAATGTTGGGGACACCAGAACTGCACACAGTGCTCCAAGTGGCGTCTCACAAGAACAGAGTATAGGGGGAAAGACCCCAAGGAGCTGGTGCTGGGGCTTCTGGCAATCACAAGTGCTTGTAGTGAGGCTGCCTGGTTACTGGCACAGAGATGAGAGTGCAGGGAAGCAGCAAACTGAGCGTTCTCTGCCCCATCCCCATAGAACACCCGGGCTCCCGGTGCCATCCCCTTACCCTCTCCTCTGGGTGGCCAGCGGGGGCTGTGCCTGGGGGGTCAGCAGGCGCTTCCTGAAGGGATCCATCATGGACTGTGGCAGGCCGGGTCTCATCGGGGAGGCTGCTCCGTATGGGGGTGCTCCTGGTGGTCCCACCTGCAGGCCTGCCATGGGCATCCTGCTGCCGGGCGGCATCCCGGGGCGCTGGGGGGGAGGAGAAGAGAGGAATGTGTTAAACGCTGCCCCGCAAGGGGAGCTGAGCTTTGCAAGGGACCAGCTGATGCCATCAGCCCTCTTGCTTCTTCCCAATGAGACTGCTGCAGCTGTATCCTGCTCCAAGGTGTGAGCCAGGGACAGGGAAAGGAAGTGGGAAGGACATCTGGAGCTGCAGCCTTCCCACTGCAGGAAGAGTGATGGGACGAGCAGAAGGCACTGAGCACAGGGGAAGCCCAGCCTGGCAGCAAGTACAGCTCTGAAACCATGCATGGCCCTGAGCCACCACCACAGCAGGAGACGTGGGACCTGGAGCATCGTGAGGGTCACTATTGCCTGCAAAGCCCGGGGACATCGGGTGCTGTGCAGAGGGTTCCCCTCCAGAGAGCAGCACTGCTGGAAGGGATGCCTGGGAGGGGAGTGGAGCAATCCCACTTCTTAACAGCTCTGGGAATGAGGAAGGAAGCTGAGCTCCTGAGTGCAGGGATGGAGGTGAGAGCTCACCCCCTGCCAGCACCCCAGCTCCGGTCCTTCCCCCTCCAGGGACCTGGAAAGGGCATTTAGGAGCCACAACACAACATCCACCCCTCCCTGCAAAGGGTCCCGACCCAGGGCAGCACTCACAGCCCATGTGCATCCCCTGGCACAGAGCAGCTTGGCAATACAGCACCCACACTGCCGGCTCACAAGTGCCAGCGCCTACACCCCCCGGGACCCCCAGCAATCAGTCCCAGCACCCATTGGCTGCCCCTACACGCTCCAGCCTGCTGCACCGGCGGCCCGAGCCAACAGCTTCCCGGGATCCTTTGATCCTCGGCTCCCTGCTGCCAAGACACGAGGCTGGGAGAGCCACGGAGCCAGCAGAGCAACATTGCTGTGCCGCAGGCTCCGCAGCGCGCCAGGACATCCCCCGCGGCTCCCCTCCCACCGCACCTCCCTGCTCACGAAGCCACCTCACCACAGCATCTTAAGGCAGCCCTACGATACCTAAAGGAGGCCAGCAAGAAAGCTGGGGAAGGGGTTTGAACAAGGGGAAATGGCTTTAACCTGACAGAAGGGAGACTGAGATGAGATTTTAGGCTCAGATGTGTGGCAGGAGGGCTCGTTTGATGGCAGCTGGAGCCAAACCATGCTCACCTCCTCCCTGCAAAGCTGCTGAGTGCAAACCCAAGAGCTCGAGTTGCTCTGGAGGCCACTGGTGTCTCCGGAAGCTACTGGTGTCTCTGGAAGCTGGAGAGCCCCAAAACATACCAAGTGCTGCATCAAGAAGTGTCCTGCAGCAGCGAGTCACGGGGCGAGTGCTGCACGTGGCAGTTCAAAACCACGCACACAAAGTGCTGAGCCCATTACACAACCCAGTACTGGCTCTGCTTTCCTCTGAAGCAGCAACTCTGGAGCCTGGCCTCACAAACCTGCTCTTGCTACGAGGCAGGAGTGTGTTTGCTCCTCCTCACAGATGTTCCTCTCCTTTGGATGAGCCACACTCGCACAGCTCCTCGTGACAAGCAGGACTGCTCCAGCCCAGCCAAGAGCCGCCCGCAGCCAGCAGCACCTCCTCTTATGCCAAAAGCCACAAGGCCAGAACCCAGTTTCTCTGGGTTTATCAAGAGCTCCTCAGGGCAGGGCTGGGAGGAGAGGCAGCACCAAGTTCCACACCCTTGGCAGCGCTAAAACACAGAGGTACTGCGTAAATACTGTTTGCAGTGTGGTTACAGGAGCAGCGTGCTCCATAGCCCGGCTGATTCACCTACCAGAGCTTCTGGGGAACAGATAAGCCATGAGAAGCTGTGGAATTTCCAAGCGGACATTCCGGAGCCCCAAGGAAAGCTGCACAGTGCAAGAGGTCACCTGCAACACCCCAGAGCCTCCAGGAGCAAATCCCTGCCCCTGGGTGCTCCTCAAGCCCCCATAAGAGACAGTGACCGGTGCCACAGGGAACCTCGTGAAGCTCCGAGAGGTTCCCTACATGACAAAGGACACACGCACCGACAAGGGAACACTGTCAGCAGCTTGCTTGGACTAGGGTGATGTGGCCATGGCCAGCTCCTGTTCTTCAGCCAGGGCAGCTCTCATCATCACCACCATGCCCTGAGGCCTCTCCTGCCTCCCTCTGCCACTCCACGGGTCATATTCCTCATCTATCCCAGATTTGGAGGCTGGCTGGATATCTTTGCCAGCTCCACAACAGCGACAGCACCTTGTGCAAGGCATCCTGTGTGTCCATCTGCTCTTTGGAGGGACAAGGGGCTGCAAGAAGAGAAGACGACTCTGTCAGCAGTGAGAGATGCAGTACAAGGATGAATGGATCTGTCACACTTCAGTCCTTAACATCACCTCCGCAAACATCTGAGAACCATCAGCCACAGCTGAGCTGCTGGAGGGGGTGAGTTCAGCCTTCCAGGGACCTGTGTTGAATTGCTTGGACGAGGAAAACAAGGGAATGCAGAACCCTCCACACAGATGGATGTAGTTTTCCCTCAAGATTTGCAAATTAAAACCTCTCAGCAAAACAGGACCAGCCTCTGCCTTGTGTTCAACAGCCCAGGGAGCCTCAGCCCCTCCTAGGACACAACCCACCCAGGCACGGGGCAGCCTCCAAAGCAGCATTACAGCCCTGGTGGGTGAAAACTGCCTCCATCCCCTTTGGGAAGCCCTGGAAATGAGCAGGATGCAAGAGGGCTTAAATTCAGCATATTTTATTCAACCAGCTCAAGGCAAGGAGCCCTTCCTTAGCTCATTCCTGTCTAACACTCTTTGTCTCTCTGTCCACCCCTCTTCACCCAGAGCTGTGCTGCTGTCCCATTCCTCTGGGTCCTCGTCCTCCCCTGCCTGCCCCACCGCCGCCGCCGGTGGGGTGGACAAAGGGCAAACCCAGCAAGCTCAGCTCTGAGGAACAAGCTGGATCTCATCCAGCCTTCCCCTGCAGAGAGCCCTTTGGAAATGGGACAGAAAACAGCTTGTTTCTGCTCCCTGCCAGAGCCAAAGGAGCGGATGGGGCTGGCTGTGGTTTAGCGGTTCATCCCAGGTCAATGCACAGGCCATTTGTGTTTGGGGAGCTTTGCTCAGAGTCAGCTTTAGCTGAATCCAATGGGAGGCTGGAAGGTTTCCCAATGGATGTTTGCTGGCATGACAGAAGCCTTCCTGCCTGCCAAAGGCCCCTTCTCGAGGAAGGGCAGCCCAGAAATTGCAGGCTGGTAGCAGAAAGGAAAAACGAGGGGAGCAATAAATCACTGGATGGATCTGCAAGAAGATGCAGAGCGAGCTTGAAGAGAAGCAGCAACTAGGGACACAGCTCCCATCTTCCTTCCAAGGCTGCAGCTCTCCCCTGCACATCTCCCCAGCAAGGGGAAAAGGCTCTTCCCAATGCACATCCCGTTGTGCTCTGGCCAGAAAGGCACAATCCAACTTTGTACACACTAACAGCGAGAGCTCACGTGCATCCTCACCCGGGGCTTTGGGAGCAGAGCCCTGGAGAGATGCCAGGCAAAAACAGCTCTTCCTGCAAGTCCCTCCCCGCACGGCAGCACACCCCATTAGGAGAGATGGAGAAACAAATGGGATTTGAGCTCCATTGCCAGGCTGGTCTCAAGGAGCCACCACTCAACCCAGGGCTTTGCATGGCTTGGGACCAAGGGAGCCCCTCCAGCACACCCCAAAAGGGTGCTTTCCCCCTCTTTGTGATCTGTGAGCAGAGCCCTCTTGGGAGAATGCCAGGAGGAGCCTGGCTTTGTGCTGGTGGAGATCTTCATCCGGGAGGTGGTTGTTCTCACGATGCCGCTGCAGGCAGCATCTTGCTCCCAGCAAGCCCCCAAACTGCCCTGGCACAGTTTGTCACACTCGGAAGAGCTCCTGTGTTCTGAGCCAGGAGGAACTGCAGGAGGCAGTAGATGAGGAAGTAGTAAATCAAAGGGAGAAGGACAAAGCAACAGGCAGAGACACGGAGCAGGTTTAGACCACGTGCTGGCAACGTTTCAGGCACCAGAGGAGATGTTGGGTCCAGACAAACCTGCCTCACGTCTGGAGCTGCAGATGCTGCCAGGCCAGGGAAAGGGAAGGTCACAAGGATTCAAGTCCTAACACAGGCACGAACGCATGCAGGAACAAGGAACAAAGGTGCTGGGTTCCTGCTTGAAAGAGAAACTGGCAGCTTGGAGGCACAGACGGGAAGAGCAGAGAGGAGGGCCTGGTATAAACCACTGCCTTTGTGCTGCTGCAGTGCCCAACTGCCCAGGGAACAGCTCCCACAGCTCCTGAGAATGGGGAAGATGAAGTGAGGGCCTTCAACAGCAACTTCTGGAGATGCTGTCCACCCATTCACGTTCCCTCAGGAGAAACTAAGGGTGTTTCAGAGACCACAACGCTCTGTTACTGCCTTCCTCCCTCCTGCTCCAAGAGGACGGCGTTCATCTGCTTTGTATCATTACTCAGTTAACTGGAGGCTCAGCCTATGATGAAACCTGCCTTGGAAACCCTCTCCCTTGGGAAGGGTGGGGTCACCTGGCCCAAGCAGCATCACTCTGGTACAGCTCCAGCCCTGGCTGTTATTCCCAGGTCCCCTCCAAGCCAATCCCCATCACCCGATGAGCAGGAACAGTTTCTCCCTGCTCCCAAGCAGACGGGGTGGATCGGGATCACTACACCCTCTCCAGCATGTTCAGGCCACCTCATCTTCCAGCTGGCTCCACATCAGCAACTTCTCCAGCTCCACTGTCCACAAAGCACAACTCCCCTTCACACTGCTGCCTACCCAGGGATGGGATCACTGAGGGCTGGCACAGCAGCGCTCCTGTCCCATGGAAACCAGGCTCCTTCCCACCAGTGAGTGCCAATAAAATCCTTTTGCCACCTCTGTGCACCACTGAAGCACCAGCACAAGGTAACTGTGAAGCCAGCAACAGGGACCAGGATGGGGGCTCTGCCCACAGACCCAGCACCAAGCAGCCCAACAACTCTGCTGATCACTCTTCTCCTGGACAAACACCCTCTCCTTCCCATTGCAGGCACGGCACCAGCACCGGGAAGCTCTGGAAACATCGGCTCCCAGAAGGAACTCCCAAAGAGAGCCATCCTCATGAATTCCCTGCTGGAGCCGCCAGGAAATCAGCAGCAGGCACGCACGGATGTCAGAAGGACGAGCATATGTTGGAAGACCCAGTGCTTAAAGAGCCCCGAAGCACTCGCTGGCGTGCATGAGGCCTCTTGTGTCTCCTAGTGCCCAAATAATGAAGTTTCTTCATCAAACCAGGGCGTAACGGAGCACGAAGTCCTCTGGGTACCGCCGGGATGGCCGCTGGCCTGGGAGGGGCTGCCTTCCCCAGCCTGGGAATTGCAAAACAAAAGGCAGCCCCTCTGGATCCCTCAGCACTGTGCTCACTACCAGCTCATTGTGGTGCCCATCCACCATACCCACTGCACCCGTATAGCAGTGCCGGACACCACGGTGCTGGCCACATCACCCTCCGCTGGCTGTGTGCTCCCAAGGCGGTGTTATGGGCAGCAACGGGGAAGGGGGAAAGGCGAGCATGTGTTCTGTTCACTCCCAGCAGCGAGCAGCTCCCGGCTGCTCCGTCGGGCACCGTTTTCCCAGCTGGATTTTGCAACACACGGAAGGTCAGGACAAATGGAATGCCGTCGATTCATGTTCAGACCAGCCTTGGCTGTGCCACCTCTGGTCTCCAGCACCAGGCTTCTCCCTGGTTTTAAGGCTACGGGAGGAAGCTGTTTCCTCATCCCGTGTTAACCAAGCTTCACAAGCTGGAAATTGCCCCAGCTGGATTTATTCCTTAAATTCTAACTCACGGGAATGAGGTGGGAGCTCTGGAGGAAGCAACCAGCAAGAACATGTTGCACAACCGGGCTCCTCCATTCCAAGCCTGCTGTACACCACAAACCTAATGCCGTGTGCTCAGGAGTGAACCCATGAGTGCGAGACGGAGGTGAAACTGGAGTGTAGGTCAGAATATGCTTCTGATAGGGGATGGTCTAATAGGAGATGGGGACCTGATCGCTGCCTACAAGTGCCTGAGAGGAGGATGGAGCCAGGAGGGGCTGGGCTCTGCTCCCAAGGAACAAGGGATGGGACGAGAGGAAACGGCCTCAAGCTGCACCAGGGCAGGTTTAGATGGAGCTGAGGAACAATTCCCTCCCCAAAGGGTGCTCAGGCATTGGAACAGGCTGCCCAGGGCAGGGCTGCAGTCACCATCCCTGCAAGAGTTCACAGCTCGTGGAGACGAGGCCTCAGTGCCATGGGTTAGGGGTGGCCTTGGCAGTGCTGGGAACGGTTGGACTGGGTGAGCTTAAAGGTGTTTTCCAACCCGGCCGACTCCCAGGATTCTACGATGGGGATGGAAAACGAGGGGTTTCCTCCCACTTCACTCCCGCTCGGGTTTACTTTCCCCTCTCCGGCAGGCGCCTTCCCTCCTCAGCCACCACTTCCCCATCTCCTCAGCTCCTCCCTGAGGACACGCACCCGCTGCACCGAGCGGCTCCCCCGCCTTGCCTGCACAGGCGGATAAACAGGTTCCGAGCAGGGCCGCGCTACGGGAAATGGCTGCGGAGCCGCGGCCGGGCCTGTGCCGGCAGCCGCGGGGAAGGCCCCAAAGGCCGGCCCAGCGCCCCCCCACACCCCGCCGGGGCCCTCAGGGTGCTCCGCGCCCCCCCCCGCCCATCGCCCCCCACACACTCCCCCGAGGCCGCCTCACCTGGTACTGCGCGGCGGCCGGGCCCATGGGCCGGTACCCCGGGGCGGCGGCGGCGGCGGGAGGAACCGGGCTGGGGCCGCGCAGGATGGCGGGGCCGGGCCCCGGGGGTGGCGGGGCGGCGGCGGGGGGCAGCGGGCTGAGCGGGAAGGAGCCGCGGCCGGCCATGGCGGGACGGGGGGGGGCGGCCCCGGCCGCGCGGGTCACACGGCAGCGGCGGCGACCGCGGGCCGAGTCAGCGCGCGCCTCCCGCTTGCCACGCCCCCCGCGATGAGGCCACACCCCCGCGGTGAGGCCACGCCCCCCGCGATGAGACACCCCCCCCCCCGCGCTGAGGCCACACCTCCCGTGCTGAGGCCACACCCCCGTGCTGAGGCCACACCCCCCGCGATGAGGCCACCCCCCCCCGCGATGAGGCCACACCCCCATGCTGAGGCCACACCCCCGTGCTGAGGCCACGCCCCCGCCCCTCCGCCCACCAGCGCTCAGTCTCCGCCCCAGACCCCCCCGCGCCGAGGCCCCGCCCACCCAGGTCCCGCGCTCCTTGAGGCTCCTTTGGGAGCTCTCTGCGCTGGCCGCCAGGGGGCGCCGCAGGGCCGGGCCCCGCTGCGTGCGGAGCCCCGTGTGGGGCTGGGGCCCCATCGGAGAGCTTGGTGTGGGGCAGGACCTGGCGGAGAGCCTGGTTCCGTGCTGCACTATGGGGCAGGGGCTCAGCCCCTCTCCTTTCCTCCCCCTTCCTTCGCTCCCAGCTCCGGCTCCACCACCCCCGGCTGCTGCTGACCCAGTCCCGTTTCTTGCCCTTTGCATCCTTTCCCCCCCCTCTCCCCTCTTGCTGCTCCATTTCCACCACCAGCGCAGTCACCCTGCTCCCTTCCCTCACCTCATCTTCCCTCTTTGCCCTTTGCCACCGCTGCTTTGCCCAGGCAGGGCACAAGCACCCAGCCCTGGCTCCTGCCCGTGCCCAGTTCACAGAATCCTAAGGGTTGGAAGGGACCTCAAAAGATCATGTAGTCCAACCCTCCTGCAAGAGCAGGGTAACCTAGAGTACATCACACAGGAACTTGTCCAGGCGGGCCTTGAATATCTCCAACGTAGGAGACTCCACAACCCCCCTGGGCAACCTGTTCCAGTGCTCTGTCACTCTCACAGTAAAGAAATCTTTCCCGATGTTCACATGGAGCCTCCTGTGCTCCAGTTTACACCCATTGCCCCTTGTCCTAGCACTGGACATCGCTGAAAAAAACCTAGCTGAAAACTGAAAACCGGTTCAACCCCTCTGGCTGCCAACACGGGGAGCAGGACGAGAGCAGAGCTCTGCTGCCTTCTCCCAGCTAGCTGCTTGCACAAGAGGTGGGGTGCTTTGGGGTGCTGGACCATGGAGCATCCCTGTGTCTTGTTGTCTTGAATCCATATTCTGGGGTTAAGAAGCAATGGAGGACGTGCTGTGGTGGGGTCACAGCACACCTCTACAGATGGAGACTTCTGGCATTCATTTAAAAGTAAGAAAGTAGAAGTTTTGCTGATCTTCTGCTGAAATCACAAGTGAAAATGAGCACTCCAAAGGGGATGGGGTCTCCCTGCTGCTCCCAGCCCCACTGCAGTGCTGGGGGATCATGGGGTGGCCTAAAACCACCCCAGCCCCTTGGTGTGTGTAGGGGCTGCATTTATGGACATCAGACCCAACAAGCAGGGGTAGGGAAAGGGTTTCCTTGGCACAGGGACGTGGTGTGGGGCTCCCCAAAGGAGGCTGCTGAAAGTGCCACCAGCCCTTATCCCCTTTGAGCCTCACTCCATGGGCACTAGATGGAGCAAATTACCCAAAAAGGAAGTTTTCCTGTGGAATTACATCTCCTGCAAGCCGCTGTTGGACGCGGTGCCGGTGGGGGATGAAATGGGGATGCAATGAGGTTTGGGGGCAGCTGGTGCTGCCCTCCCCGGGTTCTTTCACCACAGCCATCATGAAAACACGGCTCTTCCCTTCGGGAGCACTGAGCCCTTCAAGCAGTGGAACATGAAGCCCTGCTCTGGTGGTGATTACAGAGCTGCTGCTTACCCTTCAGGAAGGGTGGGCAGCCAAAGTGATGGTGTCTTTCCTCTCCAGTGGCTCCATCACAGTGTCCCTGGCACTGAGCACAGGCAAAACCCACCTGAAGGTGACGGTGAAGGCTTTTTGTGTCATGGTTGTTGCTGAAGACCTTCCCCTGAGTGATTTCCTACATATTAATGGGTCAGAAAAGGCTTCTTTCAGCCCTTTCCCTCTAAAAAGACTTCAGTCCTCAGCAGAACGTCATCCCAGTGTCATTCCTGGTGGCTTCTCAGCTCCGTGGGACAGCAGCAATGATGGGTGTTGATCCTTACTGCTCCATGGTTCATCCACGCAATCACTGCTTTGTTTCAGAGTGGGCTGTGCTGGGCACTGGTTTCCCATATGAAAACCTTTCTCCAGGGTGCAGAGCTGCTTTTCCTATTAATCTAACCCAAAGAATCTTCCTTTTCTTTGCTGGAATGTAAGAGATGCTCCTAAACCCCCCAGACCTTCTGGGAATAAGGAAGATAACCAAAAGGTTTAGGATGAAGAAATGCCAGCACAAGAGCAGTTTCATCTGCCTGTGTGTGCTCTGCAATGCACTGTAGGCACAAGGCATCCTGCTGCCGTGTGCAGGGCCCTTGCAGCAGTGATGGGCATTCCAGAGAAGAAGGTGAGGATTTGGGCTTCTCTTCCCTTCTCCCCAGTTTCCCTCCCCTGTTGCAGTGGGAAACCCAAGTCCCCCCTGCCTTCCCAGTTATGGGCAACCTCCCTTGCCATCCAAGGCACCTTCCATTTAAAAGCATTAAGCCTAATTTTGATGTGGTTTTATCTCTTCGTGGGTTTCAGGTCAAGATCGTTCTAAGGGGGTTGATCCCAATGGAAAACCTTCTCTCTTCTGCCCCAGACCACCGAGGAGATCTTTGCATCAGCATCTCTCCAGGCTCAGCTCCTCCATAAACCCTCTGTGCTTGGGCACAAGAGGGCACTGGAACACCGCCATGATCGGGCTGCTTCTGAGCGCAGGCAGAGCTGCTGGAGCCATAAAGTCCCTTCTGCACCTTCCACAGGGTCAGTGCCCATGCAGGAAGGAGCAGACACATCCAGGGGATGCCCTTGCCCTGCACCGTGATGTGCATGTCCACGCTGTGCCCTTCCCATTGAATTCCATCACCTCAAATGATGGGAGCTGAGCAGAGCAAGCACCTCCTCCTGCATGAGCAGACCTGTTACTTCTGGGGCTGGGACATGCAAAAGCAAACACATCCCTTGAAGTTTGTGCTTGGTGGGGCCAGACAAGCTGCAGCAAAGCCAAGAGCTGGGGTTGGAGTAGGGAGAAACCTCTGCAGACCTGGAGTGCTTAATGTATTAACCTCATCAATGCAAATAGTGTTTGTGCTCCTAGGAGCACCCGGCCCTTCCCAACGGCAATGGTGCTTATTCCATATACATCAAATTTACCAGCCTATAAACATTAGTACATCCCACAGACATATTCACCCTCATAAAAAACATCAATTGCTGCCTGAGTCTATTAGTGGAAATAAATTAGAGAACTTCATTGCTCTGCCACGATGATGGGCAAAACCACATAAAAGAGGCACTCAGAAGATGTTTTTGTGTCGCTTGTTACAGAAGTTGCTGATGCCATTCAGCTTCTTCAAACCACCATGAATTGCATTTAATGAAGGCGTTTGAAATCCTTCAATGACTAACTGATAAATATGTCCCTTTTGCAAGTCCTGTGTGAACAATTCTTGTGCAGGTGAGGATAAGAAACCCAGTTTATGAAGCATCACCCTTCGGGAGGGATGCAGGATGGATCCTTCTACACTCATTTTTGGATGGTGAAAGTGTCTGATAGGGGAACAAGAGTTTGTGCCGTTCAGCTCCTCAAAAGGGAGACTGTGAGGGGGGTTTGTTCCAGTGTGAGCAGCTCTGGAAGAGGAAAGTGTCTGGTGGAATAAAGGTACAGGAGGGAAGTGGTGGCTGGGGGGGAACTGGATGAGAAATGAGGCTCATGCTTCCAGCAGTGATTGTCCATGTGAGGAAACCTCTTAAGGGAGAGGTGGGTTTTCCTGCAGATGCTTTGTGCTTCATTCCCACTGGAGTCACTGGGGAAGTGGGGGAGATGAAGTGGCCTGCAGTGCTGAGGTTGGTCTCAATGACTGAACGTCCGATGTGGTTGTGAATCTGCGGCAGGAGGAATGAGGAGTAAGGTGGGGAATAGAATCAAAGCTGTCCCCACTGCAGGGACAACAAGCCTTTCCTTGCCCAGGCTCTCCAGGGTATCCATGGGTGTCAAACCATCCTTCCCTCACCACATCATTGCCTTCTTCTTCCTTGCCCTGCACATGGTGCCCAGGGTAGTTGAATGTGCTCTGCAGTAGGTGATCTTGGGGACATCATCTCTTCAAGTAATGCCCAACTTGTTGGCTTTTCCTGTTGGTTTCCCACCCAGGGAGGTCACAGTGGGGTGCTTCAGGTGGTCCCGTGCCCATCTGTCCCTCCTGAGCAAGGAGGAGGCTCCCAGCAGGGATGATCCATGTCTCCCATCTCATCTGCTTTATCTCTTCCGTGTTCTCACTCATCAGCCTGGGTGTTAGAATGAGTCTCCTTCTCTTCTGCACCTCTCTGCTCTTTTTACCAAGGCCTTCTCCTCCAGGTCTGTCTCAGGTACGTGGTACTCCTGTTACCATAGTAATGTGCCTCTCCATCTCATAGCCACTTATCCTTGTAACATCCTTGCACAGGAGAGGAGCACTTCTTGTCCCCATGATACTCATCACCGTGGAGGGAGGCACTAGGATGAAAAGCTCAAGAGAAGTGGTCATCCAGATGGTGCAGGGCAGAGGTGGCCATCGCTGGTTGCTCATATTCACCCTTGCTCAGCCCCATGGCAGGGTTTCTTGTCTGGCTCCACTGCTGATGGTGCTTACAACCTCTTCCCTTCTCTCTGTGCTTGGGGACAAGAAGTGATTAAAGGGTTTAATAACTTGGATTTATTCTATGCTTCTGTCTGAGGCTGTTCAAAGAACAATCAAGTGACTCCACTGTGATCATGGCTTAGTACAAGCATTCAGAGATGCTTCCTCTGGCAGCTCCTCTGTGGGGGTGATGATACCTGCAAGAGCAGGACACCTCCCCAGAGGAACATCTTTAGGTACCCGGAATGGGCTCACCTTGGGTATGTGTAAAATGGTTTGCAGTGGATTTGGGATTTTCCTTCGGCTTAAGTCAAATGCAGAAGAGATGCATGTGCCTGGCAGCAAAGTGATGGAGCCTTTCATACCTCGTTGGTTATTCATTGATAGGGTTTGTGTTTAATGAAGGAGCCTGGCTCCAGCCCAGCCTTCTGGGGCCTCCTGTAATGTCTTAATGCTGTGTCTGCTCTTTGGCAGGAAAAGTGTGTGGAAAGCTGCCCTGCCACGGAGCTCATGGAGGGACAGGGAGGCTGGGGGGCAGCAGCCTCTCCTCTGGGGCAATGGGGACCTCGGTTTTCCGGCCAAGATAAGAATCCAGCAATCAGAAGCAGGGGGAAACCCCTCCATGGTGGCTGGGATACAAAGGCAGCTGCATGGGTCTGCAGAGGGACTGAGATCAGAGCTCAGGGAAGGGCCTCCAATGGGTGTGAGCACCTTCCATTAGAATCCAGCTGCTGAATCCAGCTTTATCCAGGATGAGATAAATCCTCTCCTAAAGTGCAGCTGGGGCCAGTGCTGGTGTAGATGTGCTCTGGTTTTCGGTCCCAGTGGTCTAGTTCTGGGGCATCATGCCTGGAGGAGGCACCATTGGCATGGGCTCCTGTCCGTGCGTGGTCCACCAGATCCTCCAAGCCAACCCTGTCTCAGTAAATCAATGCCAATGGGATGCTGCTGGATCCTTTATCCCTGTACCAGCACTCCCCTGGAGCACTCAGGGCCTCACCACATGCTTTAGTCTAGCACTGACTGAATACTGGCACAGCTGGCAGCTTGAGTAGCTGGGCACCACCTAAATCCTGGGCTTTGTGGGAGAATTGGGAAAAGCAGGAGGAAAAGCTACCATCCTGGGGTCCTGTCAGCTCCCCGCTGCTGGCAGGCACCGGGTTTGATACCACATCAACTCTGGCTAATATAGCAAATCACTCTCTTAATGATAGTTACAACTCCAGCGGGTGCAGCTTCCCCTGCTAATGACACTTGGAGATGTGCCAAATGCCTTTGCTTATCCCTACAGCCAGGGAGAAAATCATTTAAAGCCAAAGGGTCAGGAGTGAGAGTGGGATGGGAGAGCATCATCTCCTTGGTGACTGCTTGGCTGGGCCACTTACCCACGATCCCACCAGCAGCTTGGATGCGGGATGGGCTTTTCCCATTGAGTGGGAGCAGAGTGTGGGTTTTCCTCCTAGGGAGTCCTGACACAGGGATGCTTGTTGGTGCAGCATGTGGAGGGGATGAGCCCACTTTCTGTGGTGTGAGTAATGCAGAGCTGAGAGAGAAACCAAGGAGAAGGAATTTGATCTCTGCTGATGCAGGGCTTTGCCAGGAATGGGCAGTGGTACAGGGGGATGCTTCTGGTGGAACCAAGAACCTTAGCATCCTCTACCAGCCTCATCACAGCAGCCAGTGCCCTGCACCACATTCTGCCCAGAAGCAACCAGTGGCTGAATGTAGAGCTCCTGGGCTGGGGTTGTAAATGGTTTCAGAAGAGGCTGATGCCATTCCCTGGGTGTTAGCAGCTGGTTTAGCTCGCGACCAGGAGCAGGGCCAACCTGGGCTCATCGAAGCTGCTGTTTCTATGCAAGGTCTGAGTGCACTTAACCAGCTTGCTCCAAGCCCCTGTGTCCAGCCTGGCCTTGAACACTGCCAGGGATGGGGCAGCCACAGCTTCTCTGGGCACCCTGTGTCAGCGCCTCAGCACCCTCACAGGGAAGAGCTTCTGCCTAAGAGCTCATCTCAGTCTCCCCTCTGGCAGGTTCAAGCCATTCCCTTGGCCTGTCCCTACATCCCTTGTCCCAAGCCCCTCTCCAGGTTTCTTATTTCACAGAATATCTTGGTTCTCTGCCCCCTCCCCTTGATATAACTCTGGATTTTCTTCTTATCTGCATAAAACGGTGATCCCTTTTTAAACGCTGCCGGATGATGTATGATGGCAATGAGTTCCAGAGGCCAAGTGTGTCATGCTGTTATGACTTTCTCTAGTGAATCTTATTTAGCTGCTTTAATCCCTCACTCCTGCCGTGAAGCTGCAGAAGAGCACGATCCCTCCTATGCTACGGGAAGAAGTGCAGTGATGGGGCTGCTCATCAGGAAGTCATGCTCAAGGTGGTCTCGAGCACTTCTTCATCCATTGACATATCTTCAGCTACATCCAGGCTCAGCTTTAAACATCCATAATTAATGCCTCTGCTGAAGACAAACAGTGTTCAGGAGAATTTATCATTTCTTCTCCTGTAATTACCTGTCAAAATTAAAATAATGGCCTTTTAGAAGGAATGGAGGGGATTTTTTCTTTAATTAATGGAGTATGCAGCTTGTCATGCAAAATCAAGGTCATCAAGATTAAGAGGAAGATGACGGCCTACTGCCTCAGCTCTTCTCACAGCACAGCAGGTATCCTTGGACACAGTGGGGGGAGATACTGGAGGAGAGTGGAGAGGATTTGTTCAAGGATCAAGCTCCCACTGGCCCTTAATAACCTCAAGCTCTATTTCATAGATACAGTATTCCCTGTGCTAGAGGCCCTTCAGCCTCTGCACCCTGGACAAGGATGCTCAGAGGAGCCCATCGTGTGCAGACACAGACCAGGACAGGGTTTGCTACCTCCAAAACGTGGCTGAAACCTGCTTTAGAGCTCCCCTCCTGCAGGTTTGCAAGAGGCATCACCATCCAGCAGGCAAATCCTCCCTTACACCCAAGGGAAAGGCAACCAGGTTGTGTCTTGCATTTGGGGTGTCCTAAGTGTCCCAGGAACCTGCTGGCTCTGTGTCCTAGCTCAGCTGTTTTGAGCACCCCTTGTCCCTGCTGCAGAAGGGTTCACTCCTCTTGGAGAAGCTCTGGATAAGACTGTGGTGTCACAGAGGTGTGAAACAGTCTCCAGATGCAGATACTTCCATGGGGCACAAGGGAAGAGGAGGGATGCTCTTAGGATGAGAAGGAGCAACATGTTGCCCCATTCTCCTCCATCTCCATCCCTGCACCCAGTGGTAGGTGGACATCCCCTCCTCCTCCTTCCAGTCCCATCTTTTGGGTCGATCCCATAAACAGAGTTCCGGTTTTAGCAGCCTGTTGCTTGTGATAAAGACCTCTGGGTCCCTGTGCTCGGAGATGCTCTTCTCTGGGGCTCTCAGGCTTCTTTCCCTCTGATAACAGAATCTATTAGCATGAAGTATTGCTTTCAGTGCTCCAGTGAAAAATGTTAGCTTTCTTGGTGAGAGGTATCTATTGGGTTAGGATTACACTGCCCATAAATAATGGAGACAGGCTCAATTCCAGGCGCTTTCCCAGCCCATAATTGGAACACCATTATAAATTGTAAACATCTACTTTGGGCTATAAATGCACCTTTAAATGCGTCAGAGCGGGGAATGGCATGAAGTGGCTCCCAGGAGGAAAGCAGGGAGCAGAGTGCTCTGTCACCAGCTCCAGGGGATGGGAAAGGGGCTGTGGA
Organism: Pezoporus flaviventris; assembly: GCF_033815535.1. NCBI lineage: Eukaryota > Metazoa > Chordata > Aves > Psittaciformes > Psittacidae > Pezoporus > Pezoporus flaviventris. The sequence goes on along the minus strand of NW_026892639.1, from coordinate 779,630 downwards.
CCAGCCCCAGGTCATCAGAACGTGTGAATTTTGCTGTGCCCATGGAGCAGCTCGCACAGGGGGATGCTCTTGGGTGTTTTGGTGCAGAGAAGCAATACTGCTCCTGCATCTTGTCCTTGAAGCTTGGCTCTGGGCTCGGCTGCAACCAGTCACCCACTGCCTCTAGGCTTGGTTTCTGCAACCCCTTCCCCAACCCCACGGCTGGAACCCCTAGCACCAGACACGGAGAGTGTCTGGAACAGTGACAGGACAAGGGGTCCATGGCAGCGGTTGGGGCTGGATGAGCTTTAAGCTCCCTTCCCACCCAAACCAAGCTGTGATTCTACTATTCCAATAGAGAAGGACCCCATCTGATAGCAGCCCAACTTGTCTTTGTACCCCCTGGCCATGAGCCCTCCCAGAGTCCTGTTTTCTGCTTCCCTCCAACATAAGTGACCTGAGATGAGCTTGTAGCAATGGAAAATCAACATATAAAGCTGATGATTTATTCTGTCACCATCTGAACTGGGGAGAAAGGGAAAGAAAATAGAGCTGGGATTAGGGTCTTAATAAGAGGAGTGCTTATTGTGGTTATCTCTTACTCTCTTTGTGGCATTTGTGCTGATGGAGCTCTTACAGAGTTACACTGATATTAGCATTACAGCATTATCCCCATAGCAGCATTAGCAGTCCCAATGGCTGTATTAAGTGGAAATCTCCATTTCTGATGCAGGGCTCACCCACGTGCTGATCTCTGAGTGCAGCAGCTGCCCATGCATGGGGTGAGGAGAAAAAACAGTTTGCTGCTAACTAATACTGCGTCCTTACTAATATCCCCCAGGATCTTCACCTTGGTGGCTTGCAACTGATAGTGTTGGAGGAAGAGAAGCTCCAGGGAGCTGCAGCTGGTCCTGGAGCTGCCAAAGCATCGCACCCATGGATGCCAAACTCCATCAAGCTGCAGGAAAGCCCTTGCATTTTTAGCCAGTTTGTAGCTCTCTTAAGGACAGGACCCATGTTCAGGCTCTGCAGTTGCCGGGTAAATGAAGGTGGCAGATGAAGGAGCTGCTGGGATGGCTCTGCCTTCCTCCAGCTCTGCCCCACTCCAGCACAGACTCATAGACTCAACCAAGGTGGAAAAGACCTTTGAGATCATCAAATCCAACCATTCCCCAACACTGCCAAGGCCACCATTAAAGCAAGTCCCCATGCTGCCCCTCTGCTCCCCATTTCCTCCCTCTGGACTCCCTGGGTCAGGTCCTGGTCCCCATCTTTGCTGCTGTGGCTGGTGCCCAACACCAACCCTGTAGCTCCCATTCCCTGGTGATAACAATCATAGAACCACAGAATGGTTTGGGTTGGAAGGGACCTTAAAGCTCCTCCAGCTCCAGCCCCTGCTATGGAGAGGGACCCCTTCCACTGGAGCAGCTTGCTCCAAGCCCTGTGTCCAACCTGGCCTTGAGCACTGCCAGGGATGGGGCAGCCACAGCTTCTCTGGGCACCCTGTGCCGGTGCCTCAGCACCCTCACAGGGAAGAGCTTCTGCCTTGTATCCAACCTGAACTTCCCCTGTTTCAGTTTGAACCCATCACCCCTTGTCCTATCACTACAGTCCCTGATGAAGAGTCCCTCTCCAGGATCCTTGTAGCCCCTTCAGACACTGGAAGCTGCTCTGAGGTATCACCATGCCCAGCACCCCTCATTCACACCACCAGCCCTGCTCCCACTGCTACACATTTGGGTGCTTGTGACCCCCTCGTGGGACAGCTCAGCTCACCAGAGCATCCCAGCACCAGGACAAACAGGCAGCTCCTGTGGGCTGCAGTGTTCCCATCCCTTTTCATCAGTGTGGTCCCACAGCAATCCCACTTCTTCCTTGACAGCAGCCGAGTCCCTGCCAGTTTACATGACATTTTCTAGCGATTCACACTTGGCCAAGTAGAACAAAGAATCAGGATCCAGATGAATGTCGACCGCCTTCGCTTCATCCCCTGATTTAGCAAGTCTATCAGAAATGTAATTAAGATTGTCTAGCATGATTTGTTCTTAGTAAACCTGCACACGGTTCCGCTATCCTCTTGGTGTTTAGAGCTATTAATATTTGCCCAGCACTTTTGCTGGCATTTGAAATGAGATTCATATAAACTTGCATCTATTAGCTAATTAATAAACAATACTAGCAGACAAGCAGAAGCAAATGAGCAATACCCAAAAGTCCCACTTGGCCAGCACTTCCTTCTGTAGGAGCAAGCAGCAGCTCCCCTGTATGCAGAACTGCAGGGGGGGGGGGGGTGTCACACCATGCAGTAGAGGGGGAGAATCATAGAATCCCAGCCTGGTTTGGGTTGGAAGGGACCTCAAAGCCCATCCAGCTCCAACCCCAGCCACGGGCAGGGACCCCTTCCACCGGAGCAGATTGCTCCAAGCCCCTGTGTCCAACCTGGCCTTGAGCACTGCCAGGGATGGGGCAGCCGCAGCTTCTCTGGGCACCCTATGCCAGCGCCTCAGCACCCTCACAGGGAAGAGCTTGGGCCTGAGAGCTCATCTCAATCAATCCTTGTCCTATCACTGCAGTCCCTAATGAACAGTCCCTCTCCAGCATCCTTGTAGCCCCCTTCAGACACTGGAAGCTGCTCTGAGGTCTCCATGCAGCTTCTCTTCTCCAGGCTGAACAGCCCCAGTGTTCTCACCCTTTCTCCATACAGGAGGTGTTTTAACCCCTGAGCATCCTCATGGCCTCCTCTGGACTTGCTCCAACAGCTCCATGTCCTTATGCTGAACATTCCAGAATCCTTGACCTGCCGGCCTTTTGATGCAGCCCAGGTCACTTTGCAGGCCATGTCATCACTTTGCATGGTCTGGACCAGATAAAAACGGAACAAGCTGTTCCCCTGCAGCTGGACCATGCTTGGGGAAGGAGAACGTCACCACGAGCTTCACCCCTTCCTTAGTCCAGCAGCTACCCCAAGACTCTGGAAGCTTGGGAGCCACTCTTGGGGCTCACTGATGTGCCCTCACTGTTCTACCATGGGCACATCATCTTTAGTAGGAAACTGCCACCCGCCCTTGTCCTGTTGGGTGTGATTTGCTTTGTTCCTGGCCAGGAGATGCATTTGATTTCCCGGCGCTGTGGTTCCCTGGGCTCAGTAGATGTGTGGGCTTTAGCAGCACGTTCCTTAAGCAGACAGCTGGGTTCGGGAGGGAAGGAAAGCTCTGCCTGCTGCGTGGGGAGGCTTTGCCTGGGATTTACGTGTTTATGTTGTATTAGGGAGGCCAGGAGCCGCGAGCCGGGGAAGAAGGTTTAATTCCCAAGAATGAAAATGCAGTCGTTGATTATTCTTCTTTTTCCCTCCTCTACTGAGAGAGGGGAATAATGCTGGTGCTTGGGGATGAGTGTGGCCCCCATCCACCATGAGCTTCAGGAGCAGATCCAGGCTTTCTCTTTTGGGGTTGTTCCACTCCCATGGTCCCTAAGGCCATGATCACACAGAGATCAGGAGCTTAGACCCCATGGGACTTTGGGAAACAGGTCACTGCTCTCCTCCCATTATCGCCAGGATCCCAAGACAGTAGTGGGTGCCCTGGAAATGGGGAAAAATCACAAGCTTTCAGTGCAACCTCATACAGGTATTTTCCTCCCTTCCTTCTCCAGAACATCTAGGGTTTGTCCGCTGGTATGATGATTTTGTCTATCCTCAAACATGGTCATAGAATCGTAGATTCATGGAATAGTTTGGGTTGGAAGGGACCTTAAAGCTCCTCCAGTTCCAACCCTGCCACGAGCAGGGACACCTTCCACTAGAGCAGCTTGCTCCAAGCCCCTGGGTCCAACCTGGCCTTGAACACTGCCAGGGATGGGGCAGCCACAGCTTCCCCAGATTCCTTCTAGGCCTCCTTTAGGCTGCTCTAAGGTCTCCTAAACATCATGCTGGACCATCTTTAACTCACCTCTGCTCTTGCCTTTTATATCTCAGGATGCATCGATTGGTTTATTTTGGATTTATTAGCCCTAATCTGCCTCTGCTGTTCATGGGGTTGAGTTCTGGGCTATGGGACAGGTCAAGCAGATGCAAAAGGCTCTTCCCAGCTCAAAGTCCTCCATCCACAGCCTCCAACACCTCTTGTGCTGTCCTGGAAGAAGCATTCTCACCTCACATGGCAGGACTTACTGTGGTGCTATGTCCAAGAGAGAAAAACTCTTTGCAAAACAGGGGTTTAAGCCTCTAAACAGATGGGAGCAGCTGCTTGCAGAATAAATGGGTATAAAGCAGGACGTGAGATACCTGCACCTTTGAGGGGAGGAAAAGAGTTATGGTGAGGGGCTTTGTGATGTGATGGCAGAGAGCTGGGGAGCTCTGAGCCCCCTGCCCATGCAGGAGTTAGGGTTTGCTTTGCTGCACCTACTTTGTAACCCAGTTAAAACTGATTCACTGCTTGCAGCCTTCTAACACAAATGAATGTCTTTCTTTGGTACATAGCTGTTTTCTTCAGGGTGCATGCAAACAACCAGCAGAGCAAATGTAGCGTGATGTGAAATCAGGGTTAGATATGCTCTGAATGCTAATGGTGTTTAAATTGTCTTGATTTATGAAGTGTTTCTTTACTGAATTTCCCTGATATTCATCATGATTACTGCAACTTTGCTGGAAACCTGGAGGAAGTGAAGCCAAAGAAATGAGACATGCAGCATGTGGATGTGGCTTTTATGTGCACCAAGATGTGGTGGATTGGTCACAGTGGAGATGTGGTCACAGGGATGGGATCACAGCTCTGCCTTCTTACAGTTTCATGCACATCCTTCAGGGACGGACATTTCTGTCCCTGTGAATACAAGAATCTGGAAACAGGCTTTGGACGAGGGATGTAGGGGCAGCACAGGGGGAATGGCTTTAACCTGCCAGAGGGGAGACTGAGCTGAGCTCTTAGGCAGAAGCTCTTCCCTGTGAGGGTGCTGAGGCGCTGGCACAGGGTGCCCAGAGAAGCTGTGGCTGCCCCATCCCTGGCAGTGCTCAAGGCCAGGTTGGACACAGGGCTTGGAGCAAGCTGCTCCAGTGGAAGGGGTCCCTGCCCGTGGCAGGGGTTGGAGCTGGAGGAGCTTTAAGGTCCCTTCCAACCCAAACCATTCTAAGGACTCCTGCCATGCCTGAAATACCCTCTCCAGAGAAGGGCCCCACTGACTGGACCCCTGTCTGATGGAAGAAGAGGTCCTATGCCAATGCTATCGGTCGGTGCCTGGATGAAGAAGCAGGCTGTGATATACGGGTGTTCAGGGGTGCCCCAGACTCTGCCCTGGAGTTCCTCTTCAGGGCAACGGCAACTGCAGGTGCCCAGTGTCTGTGTTCACAGATGGGTATGAGTGAACCAAAGCTCTGCTTCTCTTCAGCACATAAGCTCTTTCTGGGCCTTTTTCTGAGGCTTTATTTGTCTTTCTGGGATTTTTAGCTCTTGACTTACACACGCTGCTTTCTGTGGCTCCGTAATCATCTCCTCAAGAAACTACTTGAAGGTTTTCTTTACTGCTACCTCTCAAGGCATTCTGGTCTTTATTGGAGTCTTGTAAAACCTGTGTTCACAGGTCTGGTCTCTTTGAAGTCTTTTACAAAGCCCTTTTCTGTTCTCCCTCACTCTGCTCTCCTCCATCACAAGTAAAACTTAAGGGAACATTATCAAATAGAATCCCAGACTGGTTTGTGTTGAAGGGACCTTAAAGCTCATCCAGTTCCAACCCCCTGCCACAGGCATGGACACCTTCCACTGGAGCAGGTTGTTCCAAGCCCCGTCCAACCTGGCCTTGGGTTTGCATAAATGCATTTAAATACTTCCATCCTTCCTCCAGATCTTTCTTCCCCTACCCCCAGAAGCTTTGTATTTGCCCATTGCATTTGCCCCTGCAAAGAGCAGAGCAGTCATTGCCTTCCTGTGCACCTTGGGCACATCCATCATGGGCTGTCATGCAAAATGCTTCTTCCAGGCTGCTGGGGGATTTCTCTGCAGCTTCACTGGTTTTCCCGTAGCCATTTGATGTTATGGCTCTCAATAAGTTCTCCAGTGCTGTGCACCCCTGCCTTCAGCAATTCTATTAAGCACTGAATAGAATCCAATGCAGAAGATCTTAATTTTGGACTATTAAAAAAAAGTGTGTTAGAAAAATAACCCTGAAGAAACAAAACCCACCCTAAAACCAAAATAGAATTCAATGCTTAATATTGAAGATACTAAAGATTGATTGCAAGAGAAGCCTGTTACTGGGAGCTGAACTGGTGGTAAAAGTAAGGTAAAACATCCCTGAATGTTCAGCTGCATCCCATGAACACAGACTGCCCTTTGCTCCTTTCTCTTATTCCTCTGCATTGAAAACACGTGGTGGCATCAAGCAGAGCATGCACTGAGGAGTAAATAGGGAGCAGCTGAGTAATCCTGGAGTAGTCTGCTTCGTAGCATGTGTTGGAGGCATAACTTTGGCTCTTGAAGCAGTCTGAGCATGGGGTTTGCAGTGGAGGTGCAAATGTTGCTGCCCTGTCTTGGAGGATCTTTGAATGAAGCAGAAGCTTCTTTCTTTCTCATTAAAAGAAGAAGACCAAATGAAGCAAATTGATTAAAACAACCCTGCTCCGTGTGAGGTTTTGTGGTTGGTGACTGTGGGCATTGCTCCAATCTCTGCTCTTCTTGATAAACCTCTGGCTTCAAAACCCCCAACCAACCTGCTTTTGTCGTGTTAATGCTCCTTTTGGCTTGGTTTTTTGCTCTTGGGGTTAGACTGCAAAAGCAGTGAGACAAACACACAGGCTGAACCTGGTAATCATGCTTGGGAATAATGAATAATACAACTCAGCTGTGGAGCTATCCTGCCATGCAAGTGAGAAGAAAGAAAATAAAGGGATAGATGTATTATGGAAAGAGGCTTTTCTGAGCTCCTGGACACAAGAAATCGTCAGGTGTTTACAGCACTTTTGCCTAATGGTTGAATCAGCTCCTAATGAAATGACCTCTAATCAAAAGCTCTGATTTTGCATTAAATATTGGGGAGTTTTCCCCTAGAAAGGATCTGTTTCGATGTTTTGCTGGAAAATTGAGAAGTCCTGGATCGGAACCCATCGGAAGCAGGTTCTTTAGATGATTTGTTGTAACTGGGAGTGTAAATCCAGGTTCTTCTCTCTATGTTGAGATTGAGGGGCAGTAAATACCCCCCCCCCCCCCCCCAGTGTTGTGGATTCAGCTGTAGCATCTCAGAAACTTCTTTTCAGGGCTTTCAGAATCCTGCAAATGTTTCCAGCTCACTTTGTTCCTAGGCCTTTGAGGATAAAACCTTGCACTTCAGGACATCCCTTTGTTGTGGGATTCTGACTGTATGAAAATCCAATACTTGTTATTTGTGCAGTAGATCATGAAAGATGGATCAAAACCCTCAGTTTTCTTCTAGTACAAGGGCATGGTGAGACCTTTCCTGGAAAGGTCGGTGCTTTGTGCAGTTATCAGTTATTGGTGATGGCAACAGCAAGTTAGACAAGATGATATCCAGCATCTCATCTGTCTCAGGCAGACTGGGTTTATTTGGCATCTGCAGTAGAGAAAACCAACAAAAAGAGCTCCATGTCAGGGCTGTGTGGAGCTCCTGGTGATCTTTTTCCTGTAAAAACCGGTTTTCTGCGGAAGATCTTGATTATTTTGGACTGTATAAAAGTGTGTGTTGGAAAAAAAACACTGAAGAAGCAAAAAAACAACCCCCCAAACCTACAGGAGCTTTTCTGGTTCTCTTAAAAGAGAATAAAAAGGTGCAAGAACATTATAGCATCCCAGGAGTGAACAGCCCGAGGCTGGTGGGCTTCCCCAGCAGGACGCATCTCCCAAGGGGTTTAGGTGCTACTCCAAATCCTTAGCAAGGCTCCAAGGGAATACTTAATGCTGACCTGTAGGGCAGTGTGCTCTCCCAGAGCAATCCTCTAAGGGTTTCTGAGAGCTGCTGTGAAGCCCACGGACCTCAGTGTGCCTGCAGTGTCCTGCTGCTCCTTGCTTTCATGGAAGTGCATCTGTTTGCACCTGTGAGTACAGAGCTCCAAGCGCTTCACTTGCAGGTTCCCACCAAACAACAGATGGGAGAGTTACACAGCACAAATGAAATGTGTGTATTTGTCAGTAAACAGATGAAGATTAATCCAAGGCAGGGGGTGTGTGCTCCAGGCAGGGCTGGCTTCGCATCGCAGTACCAGTGTAGCTGCAGAGGAGATAAGAGGCTTTATTTGTGATGCTATAAAGCAAAGAATCACTGCAGATAGCAGTAACAAGAGGCACAGCACTGCTGCCTGCAGGGTTTTGCTTGGATGGGCTTAAAGTTTGGGCTGAAGTTTGTGAGCAGGAGGTGAAAAGTGCAATAAATCCACTCATGGTGCAGGTGAGGCTTGGAGCAAAGCGGGGTGCTTAAGAGGAGGTGGTTGTGTAGGGAAGGGGTGATAGGTTGGTGACAGTCACTGCTCGGCTGGGAGATGGCAGTGGCCTGAATGAATGGACCAGGGTCCCCATGGGCAATTTGGGCAGGGACTTGGAGAAGGGTGGGATTCCTAATGGGGAAGGGATTTAGCGGTGGCAGCAGGGATGGGGCGGATGCTTCTGTTATGCATGTAAGCAGAGGAAGGTGGTCCTGGGCTTGAGCCACCAAACATCCAGAGAGCTGTTCCTCTGCAGCAATAATTCTGTTTTCTTTCTCTTCTCCCTTTCCTTGGCTAAGATCCCTTTTCCCAAGCGCTTTGCCTGCTTTGACTGCTGCTGGCACTTCATTTTCTGCAGTGAGCCCTAGGTAGCATCTGTGCAGTAATTAGGGCTGTTTGCTAATGGCTCTCTGCAGACAGCAGTACATGTATAAGATCACCAGCAGAGATGTGGTGAGAGGAAGATGGTCCCACCAGAAGGAGGAGGCTGGACCAACCTGTAGTGGTGTCGATGTCCATAAAGGCAAAGAAGGGGAGCCCCAAGTGATGGGATTTGGGGTCTGGTGTGGCAGAAGTGGATTTGCATCATGCTTATTGCAACCTTGGAACCAGCTCATGGCCATGGGGAGCAAAATCCCATTTCACCTGGGTGTTCCCAGCAAGAAAAGCTGTAGCTCCTGGGACATCGGCTTTGCCTCCTCCCCATCCTCTCCTGGTGCACTTCACCCCAGCCGATGACTGCCCAGGTGTTTCAGACCTCATCATAGAGTCACAGCCTGGGTTAAAGGGACCTTAAAGCTTCCCCAGCTCCAACCCCTGCCACGGGCAGGGACCCCTTCCACTGGAGCAGCTTGCTCCAAGCCCCTGTGTCCAACCTGGCCTTGAACACTGCCAGGGATGGGGCAGCCACAGCTTCTCTGGGCACCCTGTGCCAGCGCCTCAGCACCCTCACAGGGAAGAGCTTCTGCCTCAGAGCTCATCTCAGTCTCCCCTCTGGCAGGTTCAAGCCATTCCCCTTGGCCTGTCCCTACATCCCTTGTCCCAAGCCCCTCTCCAGGTTTCCTGCAGCCCCTTGAGGCACTGGAGCTGCTCTCAGGTCTCCCCTTCAGGAGCCTTCTCTTGTCCAGGCTGCCCCAGCCCAGCTCTCTCAGCCTGGCTCCAGAGCAGAGGGGTTTGTTCATCAGCCTGGGGTGGGTTTTGAGCCATGTTTTGGTTAAACCTGACCCCTGATGGGACTGCAGCAGAGATGGGTGCAGCTGAGCTCCTGTAGCTTCTGCCTTACTCATAGCAACCTGTTTCCGTGGAGAAGATTTCCCTGAAGGTGCTTCTCCAGCATTTTTACTGGCATCACGTAAGTGAATGTGAGAGAAATGTTCAAGGTAGTAACACATAAGTGGGAAAGGGTTGTTAGGCAGATTGGAGCTGAAGATGAGGCTTTATTTAAGCAAGAACACAGGTGAAATGTAACTTAAGGTGTGTTTTATGGGAAAAGCAGTAGCGAATAAACTCTGCAGATCATCTGATTTCATTTACTGCTTTCTCTGTAAATTGTGCTGTCAGTGAATCCGGCAGAACTGGGGAACCTGCAGGGTTTTAGAACCTCAGGGGAACTGGTGGAATTTCAGTGGGTTTCAGCCCTGGGAGTTGTCTCCTTTCCCTTTCTGGGCACAGGGAAACCTTTTGGTGCTCCTTGCAGCATCACCTCTTCTGCCTGGGATCCCACAGCAAAGACTTCCCAGCCCAGCAGAGAGAACATCATTAAATATTGAGTTAATGCTATTCCTAAATGTTCCCATTCCTATGGTACCAGTGCTTTGTGAACCCAGCACAACGCATGGAGTCGGTGTGACACGAGGGGACCCTCTTAGGGAGGTGATGGGGCCAGGGCCAAGCACCTCTCCCCCTGAATTGCTGTTGATGGAGGCAAACTGCATTTCAAGTGTGATGTGTAGCACTGCTGCTGACGCAGCGATGCTAATCCATTAGCTCCCGAGTTGCTTTGAGCTCCCTCCATCACATGTGGGTCACAGTGAGCAAGTGCTGCCGTGTGCTATTGCGACCTGTCATCATCCAGGGTGATGAAGTTTGCCCATTTCTGGCTTGTTCTGCATCAGCCTCTTTGAACACGGAGTTGTTTTGCAGCTTGTGTTGTTGGGCTGTTTGGGAACAGATTTGGATTCAGATCTGTTTGGGTGGGAAACAAAGCGCTCTGTGCTCAATCAGATGATAATAGAAGCAAGTGGTGGCTTTATCCATCGTTTGAGATGCATGTGTTCGGGTACCCCCCCTTACTTGTTTCTTTGGCTGCATTTCAGTGCTGGGCCGAGGGTTGTACGTGGGACGGAGAGCAAATCTGTAATGTGCTGTTGGAGCCACTTGGCTGTGGCACAGCACATAAATGTGAGGTCATTCTGAGAGCTGATTGCTTGGAGGGGAACCAGCAAACACCCAACACGGGTTCGCTAATAATTCTAGGTAATAAGTTATGCCGTGGAAGACAAGCATCCAAGCCTATCCGCCATTCTGAATGTGCTGCAGTCATTTGGAGGGAAGAGATGGCTCTTTCTGGTTTTAATTGTGCTGGGTCATTAGTTCTGGGGGACGAGGAGATGTGTGACTTTGCTGAAGCAGCAGGAAAAGGCGGTGCGTCTGTGGTGCCTGGAAAAAGGGGGTTTTAGGGGTTTTTAGCAGTTTCTTGTCTCTCAAAGCTCTCTGAAATCGTGATTTACCCAAAATCTGGTCTGCTGTGTCCATGGGATATGTTTGCCCTCAGCGTGGCAGCACCTTGCAGGCTCCCAATGGAATGATCTACTGGAGAGCAGTGCCCTGAGTTGGGCTAAGCTTGTATGTGAGCCAGAGCAGCCCCTGTGCTCTCAACCTGGTGTGGTACCCCTGGGATTTGGGGACCAGGGCCTGTGGGTCCAAGTGGGCAGGCTCAGCACCCTGCCATGGCCATGCTGGGCCACATTTGGGTCTTAGTTGGTCAAATTCAGGGGGGTTTGGTGCTTTTGCATCATGCTGTGTGTTAGCCCTGGTCTGGGTTATGAGGGCCAAGCAGCGCAGTGCACTCCCGGACATCACCTACTGCAATAAATCCAGATCTGGGTCTCTTGCTGTTCTTTCTGCTTCTATTTTTCCTTCCTCCCTGGACTCACACTGGCCCTCCTTGGCATCACAACTGCTTTTGGGGTGCCCTTTAGGAGAGATCCTCCACTGAGCTGTTTGTGACAGCCCCAATCCCCTCAGTGTTAGACCTGCCATTCAAATGGCACTTCCTCTACTTTTAGCAAATTCCTGTGTAGCCACTGACACGATATGAAGCAGCATAAATGTTTTTATGGCCAGCAATAGTCACAGATAACAACTTATTCATATTTAAACTTCCCAGCCCATTAGACCTTCTTAAATGATGTTATAACATGAATTATTCAAGCCCGTGTGGCTGCTTTGGGGTGCTTATGGTCTGTAACAAACCTCCACTGGGAGTGGTAATGTTAACACAAGTTACTGGTTTAATATGGGGATTGCAGACGCTGTGGTGCTACCTTGGGTTTAGAGGGGTGAAGTCGATGCGTTGCTGGGTTATGTAGTAGGGGTCTGGTAAAGACAAGATGCTGTGGTGGGGTGGGTGAGATGGTGATGTGGGGTTGAAGAAGGGAGCTGAGGCCACTAGTGCCTGGCTTGGCAGAGCTGTGCCCATGCCTGATGGTGTCTGGCTGCAGGCTGAGATGCTCTTTGGTATTAGATGTTTGCAGCAGGACCTTTTCTTGCCCCTCTGCAGATGTGGGATGCTTGCAGCCAGCACGGGGCAGCTTCCCTGGCCACAGGAGCAGGGCTGGGATCCCAAAAGGATCTGCCAGAGGATGATCACAGTGTCCCCCAACTGTGCATCTGCTCCGGGGCTCATGGGCTCCTAAGGAAAGCTCAGGAGGGTTTCACGATCTCAGATGGTCCCACAAATCAACTCCATCGAGCGATGGAGGCTGATTGTCTGCGTGGGGCTGCTCTCTCCTCCCTGGTGCTTGCAGTTGGCACCAGTATTAGTTTTCCCTTGCAGCTCCTTCCCGCCTGCCCTCATGTTTAATGGATGAAAGCCTCCTCCTTCCTTGTTGCAGATGGCGATTGGAGAGCTCTCCTCCGGCAGCAAATTCCTCCCGAGGCAGATGGAAATCTTGTCAGAGCTGTAAAGTTGTCTCGCTGGTGTCAAGCTGGCCATAGGAAGCTAAAATACTGCTCTGTTCTGTCTCACAACACGTAACTCATCGGCTGCACTGAGCGTGACAAGAGATGGTGGAGGATGATCCGTAAGGCCTCATCTGACTGCTGAAAAGGGATTTGCTTCCCTGGTGAGGATTTCTTTGGCTTGTCCAGGTGGAATATTGTTTTAAGGATCCGGGATTTACCAAAGGTGCTCAAGGTTGGATTTCCCTATCCTGGGTCCTGGTTTCCTAAATGGCTTTTCCCTGTGTAGAGGGCTCCAGAATGGCTTTGCTCACGGTGAGTAAGGTAGACAGAGTTGAGACTCAACTGTGTGCAATAAGGAAACTAATGCTCTGTGCTGGAGTCATAGAATGGTTTGTGTTGGAAGGGACCTCAAAGCTCCTCCATCTCCAACCCCTGCCATGGGCAGGGACCCCTTCCACTGGAGCAGCTTGCTCCAAGCCCCTGTGTCCAACCTGGCCTTGAACACTGCCAGGGATGGGGCAGCCACAGCTTCTCTGGGCACCCTGTGCCAGCGCCTCAGCACCCTCACAGGGAAGAGCTTCTGCCTTAGATCTAACCTGAACTTCCCCTGTTTCATGTAGCCCCTTCAGACACTGGAAGCTGCTCTGAGGTCTCCGTGCAGCTTCTCTTCTCCAGGCTTTGAGGTGGACCTTGGCTCTTTGTGCCCTGAGGATCACCCATGGGAGTCCACAGCTGCTCTTTCTCCCTCCCCAGAGAGGCACAACAGGATGCCAGGGAGCCCATAGCTGGACTTAGCATGGTGGAGATGGAGTAGTATACTTGTCTGTCTTCAACTCCAGGGAGCAGATCAAAGCTCGATTAAATGAAGGCACATAATGATGTTGTTTAACTGAGGAGCTGAGCTGCTACAGGACCCCTTCGGTGGGTGGATGGAGGGGATGCAGTATGCACTTCCCAAGGGCAAGGTGGGTGCCTGTAGGAACTGTGTTGTGCTTGCTGATGACTGGAGCAGGTTCTGGCTGAGCAGTGAAGCAGCGTGTGGGTTTGTTGATGGATGTGAGCATTTGCAGGCTTTGGGATAGCTGCAGCTTGAGGCAATGGAAGTGGAGACCTCTTGGTGCTGCCAGCGACACCGTGTTCGAGCAGTTGTGATGCTCCATTTTAGCACAACAAGGGCTTAGTGCTGGGCTCCTTCTGGCTAAGCCAAGCACCCAGGGACCTGGAGCTGCAAGGAGTGATGGTAAAGGGGAAAAACACCTTGAAGAGCCAAGCAGCGGGTTCAGCTTGCTTGGAAGTCATGGCTGCTGGATGAGTGGATGCTGGAGGAGAGGTAAGGGGCAGAGCTGGGCTGGCAGCATCTCTCTGTACAAGAAGGTTTCTCTCGCTGGGGCTGTTGGGTGCCCAGGAAGCATTCCAAGAAGTTAATTAATTTTCCCTCATCAGCAGCCACAGCAGCAGCAAACAAGAGGCTGGAGCTGAGAGGAGAGCGTTGCCATTGTGCAGCAGCAGCACCCCCCAAGTTCCAGCTGTAGTTACTTTGTCTTGGCAAAAATGAAATGTCAAGTGGCGACAGAGAAAAATCCTCCCTTAATGCTGAGCAGTAGCTGGGTTTTCAAAGTGCTGAGCTCTGGAGGGAATGGGGAAAGCTGGGACCACACAAGATTAATTTGGACTCCAAATGAGGCTTGATACGTGATGTGTTGCCCCATACATCACTGTCACGCAGGCAGCTGTAGATTGGGCTCAGCTCGCTTGTTTGCTCCTGGACCAGTTTCATGCCAGCATGTGCTGCCAGGCACAGGGATGGGGCGTCACGGGTGTCTGCCACCCACCCTCGCTGCGGTTTGGGTAGGAAACTTGGCAGGTGAAGGATGCAAAAGGCAGAGCTGAAGCAAAACGGACCCAGGACAAGCAGTGCCTTGGTGGGAGATAACCCTGAGGGGACCACAGCTCCTAGGTTGTCTTATCTGAGGCCATCACACAGATACCATAGAATCCCAGCCTGGTTTGAGTTGAAGGGAACTTAAAGCTCACCCAGTTCCAGCCCCTGCCACAGGCAGGGACCCCTTCCACTGGAGCAGCTTGCTCCAAGCCCCTGTGTGCAACCTGGCCTTGAACACTGCCAGGGATGGGGCAGCCACAGCTTCTCTGGGCACCCTGTGCCAGCGCCTCAGCACCCTCACAGGGAAGAGCTTCTGCCTTATCTCCAACCTGAACTTCCCCTGTTTCAGTTTGAACCCATCACCCCTTGGTGCCTCTTCCCAGAAACTGGGTCTGGTCCTTATCCAGGTAAGTAAGGACTGTGCTTCTTAGATGACTTATTTGCAAGGGATAATTCAGGCACGCGTGGCCTCGCTGTTTTTTTCCCTTGCAAAGCCTCAGGCTGGCATTGTAAGCACCACACTTTCATTAAAGTTTAATTTCCCTGAAGAGTGAAGTATTAATGAGAATAGGCTTAATACTGTCAATAGGAAACAGACCCCAACAGATAATTCGCTAATATAATGACTTGGGATTTTATCTGTTTCAAGCTTCATGATTGCTCTTCCGCTATGATGCAGTGCAGGTAATAACTATTGTCACCTCTGTTCAATGAGAAAATTAGTTTAGAGCTAAATCACCCTTTTGCGCATTCACATCCCTGTGTATCCACTGGCAATTCCACAGCCCCTGCTCCCCTTCCCAATGTGTGCTTCATCTTGCACCCTTGGGTAGTGGGGGGACATCAGCCCTGCTCTTACTTAGGTTTGAGAGAAGCTGAAACGAAACGGGGTCTGAAATCTGCTTTAAGGTCTCTTCCAACACAAACAGCTCCAGCTCCATGGTCCTATGAGTCTATGGGCCCCGAAGAGACAGAGGGAGATGTGAGCAAGGGTGGATCTGCCATTTGAGACTGCATCCTTCAATGAAAGGGAAGGATGTTGTCTACCCTGAGCGGCAGAAGGGGAGATGGGGATGTTATTCTCAGCGTGAATGATCCAACGTGTCAGAGAAGAGCAGATGTTTTGGGCAGACATTTGCATGTAATGAAACCCTCTGGGTTTTGATTGATAAAATTGGCAGTGGCAAATTTCCAGCCAGCCCCCTGCAATCAAAGAAGAAGGAAAGCTTGTCAACAAGGGAAGTGGATGGAAGAAAGCATGGGATATAGAATCACAGAATAGTTAGGGTTGGAAAGGACCTTAAGATCATCCAGTTCCAACCCCCCTGCCATGGGCAGGGACACCTCACACTAAACCATGGCACCCAAGGCTCTGTCCAACCTGGCCTTGAGTATGCTGCGGCTTGCATCAGGCTCCTTAACCTGGGCCTCCCCAAGCTGGCCTTTGGGGTGTGTTTGCACCCTGGGCACCCTGGGTTTGTGGTTGTGGTCCCTCAAGATGTTGTTGGTGGTGTTTCCCATCCCTCCAGCAGCTTTGCAGGGCCATGCTGCCCATGGCAAGGCTTGTGTGGTGCATCCTTAGGATGTGGGGAGCCAGTGTGTGACCCGTAACCATCCAGAGCACGTATCTGTATAGAGGCAGCTTGTGTCTTTCAGGTGCTGAGGATGGGTGCTCTGCACACTGCACCTTCCCCTTTTACCCTGGGGAACAGCATCACACAGGGCCTGGTGGGTCCCCATGGGGACGGGGTCTGGGGCAGGGGCAGAGGGGGTTTTGCCTGCTCTGTGTGTGTCCAGGGCAGCTCTCTTGGTACCATGGGGACGTTTTGCTCCGCAGCCCAGCTCAGGGATCGCGCTGCCTTCGTCTCTGGTCGATTGGACAGGCAGCAGCCTCTGAGGCAGAGCTAAACCACGTCCTTCCTGTCTGTGAGAGGGTAAATTATCGACATACTTAATAAGCATAACTTATCATTAGCCGTAATTCGTGCTGGTGGCAGAGGCACAGCTGTTCCTGGAAAGCTGCGTGGCTCTGAATTTCAGATGCCTGTGGGCTGGAGCGGCGACAGGGATGTCACCACGCACCATCCTTTCCCCTTCCCAGGGCTTTGCGCAGGGTTCAAGCTGTGTGTGCTGGGAGGAAGGGGAGTTTGGGCACCGTGTGCCTGTGCCCAAGTCCAGTGATCGGTAGTGCGATGAAATGAGGAGCTCTTGCAGGATGTCACTGAAGGCATCCAGCCTGCAGCCATATGAGGCCAAAGAGCCTTGGTTGAGGAGCAGCCCATGTTGCTCCTGCTGGCAATGCCTGGGAGGGTGGTTGCAGTCTCCTTTATCTTCTCCCCCATGTTCACCCTGGTCCCTACTGTGGTAGAAGCAGGAAGGGGAAGTTCCCACAGTCTGCATCGCTAACCATCAGCAGGGATGGAGAAAGCCCTGAAGCACTTGTCCTAAGTGGTCAGGGCACTTGAGGAGGAGGAGGAGGAGAGACTCTGAAGCCTCTCACACTGGGGACATTGCACAGGGTTTGGGGCTTTTACAACTGTTAGGTGAAGTTTGGTCATTCGGGGTGGGAAATCGCTCAGGGTGCTGTGCCATTGTGCAGGATGGGGTCTGGTGGATGGGTCCAAGCCAGTCTCCTCTTACCTGGCCAGACAGGATGCTACCAGCTTCCTTCCTGCCCCTGGTAGAAGGAGAGGAGATTTCTGGTCCTTATCTTCAAGGTGCAACCTAAGGAGGCTGCTCCAGGTAGCTGAGTAGCCAGCAAATGTCCCAGACTTCCAGGTGCCTTTCAGTAAAGCATCCTCTGCTCCTTCACCCCTGAACTCGGCCCTGGGTGTCAGCCTGGCCTGGGGATCCTGGCACACACTGGATGTCTGCAGAGAAGTGCTTGTGGGCACCCGAGCATCAGCGCTGCAGGAGCAGGTAGAGGCAGACACGGAGCTGTCTGTGTGTGCTGAGGGTGTCTAACGGTGTGCATGTCCTCACTGCTCCAGGCAGGCACATGGATTGCATGCTCCCACAACCAAGGATGCTTGCTCAAGGCCCGTGGTGCTTTACTGGAGGCAGCAGTCAACGGAGGATGTTTCTCCATCTCCTCTCATCTTCCTTTCTCACTTGTGCACACATCGCTGCTGTCTCTCCCTTGGCAAGGAGGGACTCCCACTGAACGTCAGAGGATAGCAGGGGGTTTAAAGCAGTTTATCAACAACCTTTTCCTAGAGGGGTTAGCCCTGCAGCAGTAGGAAGAGCCAGGGACCCATGGCTGAGCAGCAGGGAGATGAGAGGAAGAGCTTGGGCAGCCCATTGCACCCAGCGTGTCCTTGGCTGTGCAGGGACCCCATGCTTGTGCGCAGCCTGGACCACCTCTCTGATGGAGAGCCAGGTTCTGGGTGTCCCTCTGCTTTTATGAACATCTCACTTGAGCAGGTAGCCCCAGGTGGCCCTGTTCTCCACCATCCCATGGCCCTTCCCTGCCAAAACCTGCATCAGGGATGCTACAACGTGCTCAAAGGTAGTCATACGTAGATGGTCTGCACCAGCCCCAGGCTCTCCTACTAAGGACTCTGTGGAGAAAGTCCCACAGCAAGTTCCCATGTGCTCTGCACTGCTCTTGAGCAGTCTTGTGCTTCCAGAGGGAAATGGGGACGGGACGACACAAGCTGGAAAGCTCTGGATGCAGTGAGCTGCTTCCATGGGTGTGGGAGCTCAGAGGTGAAGAGATCACCAGCGATGCGAGGCTGGGAGCATCTCTTCTCCAAGTGCATGAAACATGGGAAGGTGGGAGGAGTGGGGTGGGGGAATTAGAGAGCCACTTAGAGCATCTCCAATCTGCATGGCTGGTGAAGTGCTGTTGCTCCAGCTCAGCAAGGGGGTATTAGTCACGCCTTATTGCCTTTAAATCCGACAGGAGCAGAAGTGTCTTCCATTTGCTATTTTAAATAAGAATCAGCCTGATGGAGTGTTCCCAGCACAGTCTATTGGCTTCCCCATTACCCAGCCAGCCTTTAAAGGATTAAGCTCTCATCTTGCCTCTTTCCCTGCAGTTTGTAAAGAGCAGCTCTGCCTCCCGCAGCCCCTGTTTACCAAGTGCTGTTTGTATGAAGGACCCCCTGCAGAAAGGGGAATGTGGAGAGCAAGGCCACGCTTCCTCCTTCCCAATGTCCTGTTTTCCTCCTCAGTGCTCCAAGCCCCTGTGTGCAACCTGGCCTTGAACACTGCCAGGGATGGGGCAGCCACAGCTTCTCTGGGCACCCTGTGCCAGTGCCTCAGCACCCTCACAGGGAAGAGCTTCATTTTGCATCAGGGTTTGCTCTTCAGTCCCTCCTCTGCTGCCTCGGTTGTGCATGTGCTGAGTGATGCTCAGGCAAGGAATGGGGCTGGTTCCTGGCTCTGGAAGGAAATGGAGAAAACAGAATAGGAAAGGATGGCAGAGCAGGGTGACTGGATGCTGCCAGGATGGTTTCAGCATCTGAAGCCTCCTGTGTAGAAGCAGCTTTTGGCCTTTGAGCCTGCCCCAACTGGAACTGGGATGCTGTGGAATCCTCTTCTCCACAGCACCAAGGAAACCTTCGCTTTGGCCTTTCTGTATTTCTTAACCTTGTCTTGGCATTGAGTCTGGTGGGGCTTTTGCATGCTCAAAGAAGTGCTCTCATTCCTGTCTCCCTACTTAAATTATTGATGGAGATCTACAACCGTTCCAGCTTAACAACTCCATTTTCCTGGGGTTTATTACCAGGATCAATCAAATCAAACCCTGATGGCTTAAAAATGTGCTTCCTTCTCCCTGTCATTGTTATTTGCTTGTTTATTAGTAGAAAAGACAAGTTTTGGCTCCGGGAGGTTTTGCTACCAGTAAACAATGCCATTAAAAACAAATCAGAAGCCCCTGCTTGGCAGAGAGTTGACCTCTGCAGAGCACTCTGCCTGCCACCAATATGGTGGCCAAGGCACGGGGACAGGACCCTGGATGGGTGCATCTCAGTGTTGTCCTACAGCTGCTCCCCAGGGGGGTTATGGGGTTTTGCCCACGTTTGTGTCTCTAACTCAGTCCTCGCTGCCATAGGGAAACTTCCACCCACAGAGGGGACTCTTCCACCCTGGACACCGGGTCAGGAGGTAGCTCATGATTTGGAGAAGTCACTGACTCCCTTTGGAGGGTCCATCCTTCTCCAGCTAGCATTGGGGCTGAGGTCCCCACATTTTTGGGGACCCGGGCTCTTGCCTTCAGTCTTGTTCCTCCCTTCCCACAAGGAGCAGTCACAGAGGTGACCTTGGGTGCTGGTGGGACACCACTCACTCAGGTTTATGGGGGAAATCGTGGTGACTTCAGGACTAAAGGGTCTGAGGGTAGAGATGAAAGGTTTCAAGTTTGGAAAACGCCACGGCTTCGCCTCCAGGCTCTTTCCTACACAACCAGAGCACCCTGCACCGTGCACTCCTTATCCTGCTGTCAACACCCCACTCCCAGCCCTTTCCCTGGGTCCAGCCCCATGGGGGAGCAGAGCTGTCCATTCCCTCTGCTGAGCATCATCTGCGGGAGCTTCATCTCCCTCTACCTCAGGCTTGGGCTTTTCCCAGGTTATACAAGCACACATGCTACCAAAATAAACCCCAAAGCTTCCCTAGGAGGAGATGTGCTTAACACGGGCATGCGGCTGCCCATTCCCAAACCTGGGCCCCCAAGGCAGAAGGGGTTCTGCATGGCCAAGGTGCCAGGGAACCTCAGAGCCCTTCCTAACCACCAGCCCAGCTCACAAGGAGCACATAGTGATGGGGAAGATAAATTGCTTGTTGTTTCTTTAACGCATGCACTGAAGTGCTTTATTTTTAAACCTGTGAGTGATGCCTGGTTTGATCTTCTAAATGAAACTGATTTATTGTTTGCGCTGGGGCTTGGGAGAAGAGGGACTGAGCTGGATTTAATGCATACATTTAACTTTGCCTTGGCAGGACCATCACAACAGCAGACAAACTGAAGCTGAGCAGCTCCCTCCGGTGATCCCAACAATGAAATATCTCCATTTCCCTGTTTCTTTCAAATGATCTCAAGTCACTGATCCCAGGTTGCCATCTGGGGCAGGTATGAATCATGTTGGCCACCTCATGGAGAGCTCGGTGACTCCTGCAGCACATTTCCACATCTGACCTAGAAATCTGGTCTCCTCTTCTTCATGGACCTGATTTCCCAGCTGACTCATCTTGTTTTCATCAGCTCCTTGCATTGTGTCCCTCTAGATGGGTCAGGATAAGACACAAGGATTGAGACTGCTGTTTCATTGGGAATTCAATGCACAAAGGGACTCACAGCCTAATGAGCCTTTGCTATGTTCCTCTCCCCTGTGGACATCAGGGAAGGCTCTGAGCTTGGGGCAAATGAAAGGTGACAAATGACTTTTGCAGTAGATCGATGACTTCCACCCCTCTGTGGACTCCCCAGATCTTTGTGGGAGCATTAGGGAAATCTAAAGAGCAGATCTCAGTGGTGACGGGTGGAGCGTTGCTGTAGGAGGCCTTAAAAGTGTGAATTACTCTCCCCAAAGCCTCCCTTAAAAAGGATATGAGTGTAAAAGCAAGTCAACCAGGCAGAATGATGAAGTCACTGGCATGGAGGGAAGCAATCATTCACCACCACCAAGCCATGCATCACTTGGGATAATTATCAATTATTACAAGCAGAGCAACTCCCCTCTGGAAGCTAATGAAATTTCACATGGAGCACGCTCTGGGAGATGGATTGTATCAGCCTGGACAAGATTCATCTTCTCTAATGCACTGTTTATTCCTGTTTATGCTTCTTAAATCTCCATGTGCAAAGCACCTTCCTGCTGGGAGGGACAAGGAGCCTGGGATGCTCCGACTGCATCGCTCTATTTCCAGTGCATGAGACCCTAGCATAGGGGCATTGGTAGCACTGGGGATAAGATCCCTTCTCCTTCCACTCTTCCTAATCCTTGCCTTCTATGGCTTGTTGCCTTTCCAGCCTTTTGGGATCTGTTTGGCAGAGCAGCTGGTGGGCTTTGGGCCTGGTGCTCCTCCCCTTCCCCTCTGGGTCCCTGCAAACACTTTTCCCTCCTGAGCACCACCAGCCCTTAAATATCTTTTGCAGTCCCACATGGGAATCCTCTACCACAAGTCATTAAAAACGGGAACTAATATTTTATGTATGGTTTAGATGTAAACTGGGAGCCCATTCCAGGGTTTGAGTGTTTTTCCTAGGTCCTGGCGCAGCATTTGCAAACCTGTGTGTGAGGAAGAAGGCCAGGAATCCTATCCAGGCAACAAAGCATTTACTTTGCCTGTAAATATTTCATCTGCGACCCATATGACAAACTGCTGCTTGTAAATGCAACTATTATGCCTTATTTTGTCATCCATAATTGAAACGCTGGATCCTGTACTCAGCAAACAAACACATAGTTTACAAGGATGCTTTCCTCTGCATCCTTCCAGTCCCTGCAGCAGCTAGCTCCTCTTCCCCTCAGGGCTGGTGGTGGAAAGTGGTGGGGTTCCCTTTGGTGAAGACCTTTCCATGCCTGCATCTGGAGAAGTCCCTGTTGGAGATGGATGGCGGTGTCCCCCATGCTCTGCCCTTCTCTCAGGGTCCTGCTCCCGTCCCTCCTGGTTTCTGCCTCCAACTGGGGCTGCTCTTGTGCTTTTGTTTTTGCAGATGAGCACGACTGCACCAGGAATAGACCCAGCTTGTGGCTGAGTTTGCAACCAAGGTAACCCCTGGCACACAGCATCAGGCTGCTGCCCCATCCCCTCTCTGCTGCTTCACCATGGAAATGGGCTCCAGTGCTCCTCCCATCGGGTCTGCAAATGGCACTCTTGTTGCTCTCCAAGATCAGTGGTCACCTTTGGTCCCAACAGGATAAAGCCTCATGTATTAATGAGCAGGAGGTGGGTGAGCAGGAAGGTGGCAAACCTGGGAGCTCCTGTCACTTATTTAGGTGAGTCATGACCAGAAAACGCCCCAGGGAGCTTGGGAAGCGCCTTGCCAAAGCAGGTGGATGGGAACAGTGATGGGAAATGAAATTCATGCTTGTCAAGCGAAAACAATGTGTGTTGGAATGAACACTTTTAATTGTGCTTACAGTTTTAGCAAGGTATGGATTAAAAGTGGCTTCTTAAGTAACTTGCTGTTTAATAATGTGTTTAGCTGGGGACAGCCAGCTTTGATGTCCCACTGTCCCAGGGGGGCTCAGAGGCTGGTCCTGAGGAATGCAGTGATTTTAGGGAGGCTAACAACTATAGGTGTGCAGTTTAGAGGAGAAGCTAAGAGCAGAGTGATGCAATGAAGTAAGTGGTCCATGGGGGCAACTGGGCACCTCTCCCTAGTCTGTCTTCTTGCCCAGGGACTCTTGAGAGCGTGACATCCTTGCTCTGAGCTGTACACCAACAGAAGATGCTGTCATGGAGATCATGGATCAGCTGTAACCGAGTAGGATTAAGAAGAAACATCCTATGCAGGTCATTTCAGTGCTGATCTAGTGCAACATTTTGTGAAGTAGCCAGCAGCGCATATTGTGGGAGACAGAGCCATAAGCTGAATGGGCTACGGTGTCTCCCAGACCTGCATTCATTAATAGCCCTAGTGTTGCCCAGGATCCAGGGTTCATTGTGCCTTTGCTCCATTCACCTTGTATGGAAAGTTGTGGAAGGCTATGGGGCAACCTTGGGCTTGGAGGTGGAGAGAGGGCAAAAATGCAGGAAGGCTCCAGGGAGAACTTAGAGCAGCTCCAGTGCCTAAAGGGGCTGCAGGAAACCGGGAGAGGGGCTTTGGGCAAGGGCCTGTAGAGACAGGAAAAGGGGAATGGCTTTAACCTGCCAGAGGGGAGACTGAGATGAGCTCTTAGGCAGAAGCTCTTCCCTGGGAGGGTGCTGAGGCGCTGGCACAGGTTGCCCAGAGAAGCTGTGGCTGCCCCATCCCTGGCAGTGTTTAAGGCCAGGTTGGACACAGGGGCTTGGAGCAAGCTGCTCCAGTGGAAGGGGTCCCTGCCTGTGGCAGGGGTTGGAGCTGGATGAGCTTTGAGGTCCCTTCAACACAAACCAGGCTGGGATTCCATGAAGTCCTCAAACCAGTGTCCTGAGGGAGGTCCTGCCCCACACCACTGAACATAGGACTCACCATCACCTCTCACCTCAGAGCTCCACCAAGGGAGTTGAAATATGGATTTCAGACACTTGGAGACATTGGATGAGGGCTTCGATGCTATGGTCCTTTAGCGGCTGCAGGTGGGATTAGCCTGATTCTCCCTATACCGAACCCCCTCTGCAGTGTTTCCCAGTTGACAAGCTGTGCTGTTGGCTCGTTCTAGGCCACAAGCAATGCAATGTGTGTGCTCTGAGCGTGCCGGTGGCAACTCGCTGCTTCTTGGCTCAGGGAAGAGCAGGAACCCTGCAGTGTCAATATTACATTTTTAAGGAGACTGAGGAATATTTCTGTATCTGGAATAACAATGCAGAGGCAGAGAAACACACAGAGGAGGGAAGGAAAAACAGCAGCTTCTGATGGTGTAACCCTCAAGTCAAACATGAAGCACATAAATATTCATGCTCTTAGACACAGCCAAGGAACCAACAATGACTGCAGCTCTCCAGAAATGCTCTGAGCCGTTAGACTGCCATCAACAACCGTGGGGTGGAAAAGGCAACAAAACCTTCAGAAACCACCAAGCTGTGTGAGAAGCATTGTAACAAGCGATTTCTATGGGCTGGGATTAGGCTTTGGCTCTTTCTGTCCAAAATAACATGCAACAAGGACATTCTTTCAGCTAAAACCATGAGTCGAACTGTTTCTAATTGACCTCCTTGCTGGCAGTCTCTGGAGGGAGGTGCGTGTTGAATGGACCATGGAAATGTACTTCACAGTTTGTGATTATTGGGAGTGATAACCACGCTCTGAGGACCGGTGATATCGCTGGTCCTCGAAGCACCTGATGGGATAGAGGAGATTGGTGCATGCTAGAAACGTAGCTGGTGTGGGGAAGAAATGGGTTTCTCTCCACCCTGGTCTGTGTAGTTGGGTGACTCTGAGCAAGTGGTCATGAAATGGAGATGACAGTGACCCTTCTTCTAGCAGGGACATTGGCTTTGCAGTGCTGATGTGTGATGGAAGATATTCCAGCGGATGATAGCTCCATGAATATTTGCTGGATATTTTTCTGGTCCCTGTGGAAGCTGCTCATCCCTAGCTTCATCCCTATGATGGCTCTTGGCGTGAGGAGCCTGTCACTTTTGCTCTCTTCAAGGTGTCTCAGATGCAGCCTTGCAAGCTCGGGTCAAAAAGTAGCTGCAGGTGCACACTTAGCACTGAGGTTATGAACAAAACCTGACACCTTCCAAAAGCTCCTCTTTGAGTGGGAATGGGAGAAGCAGCTCCTCATTGGAAAAAGCAGAGCATAGAGTGTGGGTAATTCGTTAAGGACAGTGACAGAGCTGGGACAGGTCCCTTTACAATGAGCTCAACTGGGGTGAAGCTGCAATGGCTCATTGAAGAAGCTCATCTGCAGCACTCAGCACTTGTTGCCACTGGGGTGATGCGCTCACACTCAGCTCTTCTATGGGTTTGATGACATCCCTCCGCATTGGTTCTGCCAACTGCTTGATCTGGTTCTGTCTTTAGTGGCTGTAGATGTGTCTTCAACCTCTTCTTGTGTAACGTGCTTCCTTGGACTCCCTCTGAAAGGTTCAGTGCCACTAGTTGATGTCTTGGTTGTTGTTAGCAACCTCCCCATGCATGTGGCCACGAAATGGGTCAGTTTGAGCCCAGCAAAGACTGAATCATCACTGAGCTATTTCTAAATCTTGGAAAAAGTTTAAAACCTTCTATGCTGAAGCACTTCCCATTGCAGACAGAGCAGAGGATGAACTTTCTCTTAGAGGTGTCTTTACTTCCACAGGTGCGAAATGCCTCAGTGACTCTCAGCCTAGAGGCTGCGCTTCCAGACAACAGGAGTTAGGTACAATGAAGGTCCCATCTCCACTCAGAGTGCTGAGACCCTGGGTTAAAAGCATCACCTTCAGCCATCTGCAATCACCACCAGCCTGAAGGCAGCCTAGGAATTCACTGGAATATCAAGAGATCTGTATACAAGTTAATGGATGCATTTTTCACCTCCATGGGCCTGGGAGGCAAAGCTGTGAAGAGGAGAACTGAGATCATTCAGGAAGCAATTAGAGACTGTCCTTAGGGAGGAATGATACGGAAATTGATAGGCTTTGATGGGACAAGTGGCCATTTCTAATTCCCAGTATCCGTTTATTTCATTAATGGATGAGTAAACACCATGGTTATGGGGTGTTGCGTGTGCTGGAGCTGATGCCTGTGTCATTAGCACGCCAATGACAGCACTTTAATGGTAGGAACTTTGTGTCATTAGAAAAGTGAGCCTGGAGGGAGCTTGGTGGCTGTGAGCTCAGGTGCAGCCACACTTGTGCCAGCAAAGTGTCAGGACCTGGCAGACCATTGTCTGAGATGACCCGGATGGATGTGGGCATGTGCCACCCTTATGCCTGCAACCTGCCATCTGTGCAAGCACTGACCACCACACACTGCTCTGAGCCCAAGCGCTGCCCAACCCAGCTTTGCTGGTGTGACTTCATCACCACATGTCATTGGTGTGGGGTCCTCCCAGCTGGAGTTCTAGGATCTGCACCGGGAAACATGGATTTGCTGAGCAGGATGCTTGGGCATGGAGCAGGGCTGTGTGTGCTGGCTCTGCTCACAGCTGGTGTGAGCACAGCCATGAGTGCAGGCATGCATAGAGTCAAGGAATGATTTGGTTTGGAAGGGACCTTAAAGCTCATCCAGTTCCAACCTCCTTCCACGGGTAGGGACACCTTCCACTAGAGCAGCTTGCTCCAAGCCCCTGTGTCCAGCCTGGCCTTGAACACTGCCAGGGATGGGGCATCTACCTCTGAGCAACCTGCACCAGTGTTTCGCCCAGCATTCCCCTTCATCCATGTCTTTACCCACGAGCCCATCCCCATGCTGGAAAACCAGCTGGATCTTCACTCATTTGGACCTTTGGTTTTGGGTGCTATGAGCACTTGGACCAGCTCTTCTCCCTTGCTCAGCTCTCCCACTGGTCTCCTTGGCTCTCTTATACACTGACAGCAACATTCCAGGGTGCCTGGTCCCTCTGGAAGCAAGTACACAGTGTGGAAAACCCTCACCAGGGAAAACCTGGGATACACACTGAGCATCCGGAGGAGGCTGCAGCGGCCTGTCAGCCCCACGCTGAGCAGCTTGCTTCTGATGTCTGGAGTTAATACTTCCTGACACTGAGACGAGAATACCTCTGAAAGCAGAAATTAATACAAGTGACATGCCAAGAGGAAGTGTGAGCGTGGCAGTGACAAGGAAAAGGCTCTTTGATGTTACTGGAGCAGGAGAGAAAGCAACAGAGGAAGAGATTAAAAAGATGAGAGAGGAGCTGAATTTGACTTGATGGGTACAATGGGGATCAAAATGAATTCAGATTTTTTACAAGGGAAACCATATGAGAAGTAAATTTCAGCAATTAAAATGAACAGGAGGAGGAAAAAATAATCAGCTTCCTGTAGACAAGCTGGCTGTGGGATGTGCAGAGAGAGTTTGTGTCTCCTGAACAACCTCTAACAGTGTTTGAAAAGCAGTGCTGACAGAGGGAAGAAATTGGAGATCCAGAAAGCTGGATCTGGTGGCAGGAGCTGGATAAAACCATCCCCAAGTTTCTGTTGTAGCTGCAGGACAAAGCTTCTCTGTTGAAAAGAAGATGCTCTTTTGAAGGGGTTCCTCTTGAGAAAGGCTGCAGCGAAACTGCAAATTCAATAAGGGGGCAGTTGCGATGGTTGGACTTGCCAAACTGCAAGGGAAGTGGTTCACCTCCAAGAGGCATTTTATGGGGAGCTAAGGTTTGTATTATTGGGTGCATAAACCAAGATAAAATCATAGTGCTTTAGTTTGAACTCAGCTCCTTGGAATGGAAGAAAGCAGGAGGGAAAAGCTGTGATTGAGGCTCCTTCCCCCCCACTGCACAATGACAAACACCACAAATGGGATGGCTTTGGAAAGGAGACTCCAAACCAGAACCCATTTTGCTCGGATGCACCCAGAAAAATGCTTCTGGTGCTGCTGTGCATCAGAGAAGGGAGAATCCACAAGGAATTGGGAGCCTGAGCATGCCACCAGTGCTGTGTTTTGAGCCAGGCGTGGTGTGACAGCAGTGCTGGCACTCAGGACTGGCACTTGGGCATCCTGCAAAGTGGTCCAGTGTCATCACTTTGCTATTTTGAACTGTTGCTTGCACACGAATGCCAGAGGGAAGGATGTGACAGACACACACGTGTGCACGTGCTTTTTAATTTTCCAGGACCTGTCAGCTTGAAGGGGAAGGCTGGGAGACGTAACAGCTTTGTCATGTTCCCTTACCAAGCAGACAGCAGTGACCTGCTTTGCTTTTATACCCATTCCATCAGCTGAACTGCACATCTCCACCAGTTGTTGATCCCAAGAGGATCAGGTGCTTTTCCAGTGTTTATTTGTCTGTTATTCCTGCTCCTCCCAGAGCCACAGGGAGCTGCAGCAGCATCCCAACAGCAGGAACGCCATCTTCACAAGGTACATCAGAGACAGGACACATCGTGGGGTGCAGTCTCAGATAGGAGGATGGAACATGTGGAGACCTGGACTAATTTCTCCTGATTCTAATGGGAAAGGAGAGATATTGGATGGGAGCCTTCAGTTTCTGCTCTTCCATGAAGCACCCAACAGATAAGATGCTTCAATAACAACAGGGCTGGTGAAATCATCTCAGGAAGAAGCAGAACCAGAAAACATATCTAAATCCCCATGCTCTTAGAACCAAAACTTACCCAGGAACAGTTTTCCTAAGCCCAGGCAGCAGGAGGCCGGTGCCCATGGGCATTCCTTAATAAATAATCAGGAATGTTGTTTTTCAGGGAAAAGCTGTGATTTCCAGAGAAGATGCAGCATCTGAGATAGGAATCTGCAGAAGCACTGTATAGGGGCGGTGCAGACACGAAGGACCTTCACCAGGTGGCATAAGCCAGTCTCTTCAGTACAGCCCTGGTCCCCTTCTTCAGACAGCTCTGCAGACTGAATGTGAAGTGTCTTGCACAGTACAGATATAGCGCAAGAATAAATAGGCAGTCCTAGAGGGGTGGGCATGAACTCTGCCATCTCCTTCCGTTCCTTTTGCCTTTTATTGGACTCCAAGCCAGCATGGGGCTAATTTGCAGCAAATCGTTTGTCAAGTGCTTAGAGCTGCCCTTTCTGCTTGGCAAATCCTTGAGCATGGCTCTCCTCTGGGCTTGCTCAGCAGGTTGGGGGGTGATGTTCCAATCCCTGCCACGGGCAGGGACCCCTTCCACTGGAGCAGCTTGCTCCAAGCCCCTGTGTCCAACCTGGCCTTGAACACTGCCAGGGATGGGGCAGCCACAGCTTCTCTGGGCACCCTGTGCCAGCGCCTCAGCACCCTCACAGGGAAGAGCTTCTGCCTAAGAGCTCATCTCAGTCCCCTCTGGCAGCTTAAAGCCATTCCCCTTGGCCTGTCCCTACATCCCTTGTCCCAAGCCCCTCTCCAGGTTTCCTGCAGCCCCTTCAGGCACTGGAGCTGCTCTCAGGTCTCCCCTTCAGGAGCCTTCTCTTGTCCAGGCTGCCCCAGCCCAGCTCTCTCAGCCTGGCTCCAGAGCAGAGCTGCTCCAGCCCTCGCAGCATCTCCATGGCCTCCTCTGGCCTCACTCCAACAGCTCCACATCCCTCTTGTGCTGCTGCCCCAGAGCTGGACCAGGACTGCAGGGGGGCCATCCCCAGAGAGCCGCAGAGGGGCAGGATCCCCTCCCTGAGCTGCTGCTCACGCTCTGGGGGTGCAGCCCAGAACACAGAGGGGTTCTGGGCTCAAGCGCACACTGAAGCTGGGTCATGGGGAGCTTCTTCTCGCCCAACACCCCAAGTCCTTCTCCTCAGGGCTGCTTTCAATAACGAAAATATAAAAAAAAAGAAAATTTCATGAAAATTTAAGGTCTCTCCCACTGCTGAGGAAGTGGCAGAGCTGCCACGTGGTCTCTGAACCCAGGAACGAAGCCAATGCCAGCACACTTGTTAAAGGAGGGGGCTTGAGGGGATGCACTTGAACGTCACTTTACTTTCTTGTGACTCTTTGGAGCTGGTTCAAGTTGATTTGTAAAGGAAAAGGTGTAATCGGCTGCCAGGGTTGTGATGCTGCAGCCCTGCAGCCCCCGCTCTTGGTGTCACAGAGCTGCTGAGATCTCTGGCGTGGTGGAAAGTGGCATGAAAGAAACCTGATTTCTTATGGCTTCCTGCCCATTATCCCTCTCCAGTCCCCTTTGCCTCCAGCCATGTGTGTTCATCCGCCACTTCGTAGGACAACGCTTCCAGGAGAAGGCAGCAAGTGCTGGGAACGGCTCGGAGCCATGTGCATGGTTCACCAGCCCCGTTGCTGCTTGGGCTGAGCTTATCCTCATCCCAGCAGAGCCGCCAACTCGGTTTCCCCACTTGCGCTCAACCAGGGGTCCTCATGCGGAACCTGAATCACGTCTGAGAAGTGACTGCCAAATCTCCTTGGAACCAGCTCGTGCCTTTGGAAGCTGCCAGGGGTGATGAATGAGCCGGGAAAGGGGTTGAACAAGAAGCTCTCCTAAAGCGTTCGGAGATGGGGTCAAAGTCATGATTTTCTATTGCACGCGTCATGAAATAGGCTGGCTTCTTCACCACCCCATCCAGGCACAGCGCATCTTCTGGCAGAGCTTGGTGGGCATGAGGACAAGAGCCAGGAGGACGCTGGTTAACTGGGTAGGAGAACATCCTCCAGCACGCCGTGCCATGGGCTTTAAGCTGGTGGGACCGTGCTGCCAAGCCCTGTGAGCGCACCCTGAGTGTCACCAGCTCCCTGTGGGAGGGAGCAGAGGATTTGTGTGAGAATCGCAGTTTTCTTTGCATGTTCCCAGGCTTCCTCCCGAGCGTTGGAAACTGTGAAGTGGATGTCACCTTGCTCACTCCGGCGGTGGGAGGAACGGGAAGTGAAAACAGCACCGCATTTGGATCTTCTCGTTCCTTTTAGAGAAGATGCTCGTGGTTGTTAAAGGCAACCTCGTGGTGGGGTTTGTTGCTGGGGATGCAGAGCAAGGGTGAGCATGGAGAAATGCCCAACTGTTGAATAGCTTCCGGAAAGGGTTGATGGGGTCCTGCCTGGGGATCACAGCACCAAAGGGTCTAAGCCCTCATGGGATGATGCACCCTCTCATGAAGATTCTGTACTGGTAGGACAAGGGGTGATGGATTCAAACTGAAACGGGAGAAGTTCAGGTTAGGTCTAAGGAAGAAGCTCTTTACTGTGAGGGTGGTGAGGCGTTGGAACAGGATGCTCAGAGAACCTTCAGCTACCCCATACCTGGCAGTGTTCAGGTTGGACAGAGACCTGGGATACATGGTCTAGTGTGAGGCACCCCTGCCCATGGTAGGGGACTGGAAATGGATGAGCTTAAGGTCCCTTCCAAACCAAACCATTCCAAGATTCTATGAATCTATGAAGTTTCTCCCACCTCACTTGATTCACAGCTCCAAGATGTGAATGCTTCATCACTGGGATGCCAGGAAAGGGGGTGTGGGAGCATCAGGAGGTCAAGAGCATCAGAAGGCAGGTGGGAGGATCAGGATGCAGGTGGAAAAGAGCATCAAGGTGAAGGTGAGAGCATCAGGAGGTGGGTGAGAGCATCAGGAGATTGGTGAGAGGATCGGGAGGTGAAATGAAGGGGTTTGGTTTGGTTTGGTTTGGTTTGGTTTGGTTTGGGTTTGGTTTTTTTCCCAGTGTCTGTGAAACAAAACACATCTTGCAGCCTGGGAAGTTAAGCCTCACATTGTCACCTTGAAGGCGATGTTGACATCTGTACAAGGGGATTTTGTGGCTGTGGATGGCTGTAAGACATCTGTAGCCACACGGATAAGAACAGAGGGTTGCAAAGAGCTTTTTAAGCCGAAGGATGGGACTTTTCTCTTAGACCTGGGCTCTGCAGCTCCTATGAGTGTGATGGCACCAGGATAGGTTGTAGAAGGCTTGTTACCCAGGGCCACAAGCAGGGAAGCAGCAGGATGTGAATCTCTGCTGTCTGCTAAGAAGAACCAGAGGAATGAACCAGCTCCTTCACTTCCCAGAACCATGGGTGCATGATGGACTGGGCATTCAGGAGGAGAAGAGCAGGTAAAAATGGGACAAACTGATCTGTAAGATAGGAGAATGGGGAGAGCAGCTTCAAACCCTGTTCTACAGCCAAGATGAGAGCTGTTGGTTGACGTGCATCCCATTCCATGTGGGCTCCTGCAGCAGCACCTGCCTTCAGGCTCAGCCCAGCATCACCTCGTGCTGCCTTCCTCCCTGCTGCTGTTGAGATGCCATTGAACACAACAGCCCCATAAAGCTGAGCTCTTTATTAGTGCCTGTGCTAGTGCAGAGAGCTGGCAGACGTATCTTTGGCCGCTCCCAGGATGTGGTTTAATGTTCCCTTTATTCCAGTATGAATTTGGCTTTGCAGCTGATGGATAAGACAGGCAGAGTCGACACGACGTGCGTTGCCTCTCATCAACTGACATGCTCGATCCTCAACAGAGCAACACTTTGTACCCAGTGGTGGTTGTTCCCTGCGGGTCTTGGAGGTCACACAGTGTGATGAGTGATTGAAATACGGCCTTTGCTTTATACCACAGCTCTGAGGCTGACTGTCAAAGACATCAAACCGAGAAACAACCAGCAGTGGAGGAATGACTCTGGTGCAAAGACCTCTCATATCATAGAGCCCCAGACTGGTTTTGGTTGGAAAGGAGCTTGAAGCTCATCCAGTTCCACAGACAGGGACCCCTTCCACTAGAGCAGCTTGCTCCAAGCCCCTGTGTCCAACCTGTCCTTGAGCACTGCCAGGGATGGGGCAGCCACAGCTTCTCTGGGCACCCTGTGCCAGCGCCTCAGCACCCTCACAGGGAAGAGCTTCTGCCTGAGAGCTCATCTCAGTCTCCCCTGTCCAAGCTCTTGTCGTGAATTCCTTGGGAAGACACAGGCTTATGGATGTCTAACAGTGGGAGAACTGGGTACAAGTCCAGCTTGCTGAGGGTTCAGCTGAACTCAGACACCAACAAACAGAAAAGGAAAGTTTTGAGGTCTTCACTTCTGAGACCTTTACTACCATTGGCAATGTCTTCCCCATAAGCCATCCCAGAGAGTGCTGCAGAGATGGGGATCTGCTCTGGGAGCACATCTCTTGGATATCTTGATTTAAAGATGTAGGAGCTGAGAGAACCTCCATGGTCCCAGAGAGGCTCTTTCATTCGGATGCATTTAGCTCCTCCCCGTCCTCCCCATTTGTCTGGCAGATTGAAGAGCCCTTTCTTAGAAATCTCTCCGCTGAGAAATTTATGGGCTGCTGGAGCACCTCTTCACCTTCCCTTTGTAAAACCGAATGAATTGAACTTCCACCTTGCTGCAGGCAGCTTGCCAAGCCCCACGGCCACCCTTGCAGCTCTCGGATGAAGCCTTTGTGATGCACCAGCATCCCTCCCCAGAGCCGCTTCCAGAACTGGTCTTCACATTGCATGGGAGGGAGGGTGGCAGTGGGGTAACTGTGGCCCACAGGGATATGTCCTGCCTTAGGGCAATGTGAGGCTTTTAAATCTGGGGAGTATTGCACTGACCATGTGTTCTGATACCTCCACCCCTTTTCTCCCACCACCCATATCCTCTGTTCCCCATATACAGGTTCTTCAGGCAGAGGAAGGCAGGCAGCCAGAGGGAAGAGGGTTCTCAAATCAGGTCCTGTGCTGAGAGGCTGAGAGCTGAGGTGTTTCCAATCAGTGCTGCTTCCATGGGTTCAGCATCAGGGGCCTTCAAGCTGTGGGCTTATACAAAATGGGCAGTGGCCCATCAGCATCACTGCTGGAGAAACCCCAGCTCAGGGGCAGATCCCATGGCAGGAGTTGGGAATAACAGAGTCATAGAATCCCAGCCTGGTTTGTGCTGGAAGGGACCTTAAAGCTCACCCAGCTCCAACCCCTGCCACGGGCAGGGACCCCTTCCACTGGAGCAGCTTGCTCCAAGCCCCTGTGTCCAACCTGGCCTTGAACACTGCCAGGGATGGGGCAGCCACAGCTTCTCTGGGCACCCTGTGCCAGCACCTCAGCACCCTCACAGGGAAAAGCTTCTGCCTTAGATCTAACCTGAACTTCCCATTTCAGTTTGAACCCATCACCCCTTGTCCTATCACTACAGTCCCTAATGAAAGTCCCTCTCCAGGATCCTTATAGCCCCCTTCAGACACTGGAAGCTGCTGTGAGGTCTCCATGCAGCTTCTCTTCTCCAGGCTGAATGGGGGAGACCTTCTGGGCAAGCATAAATCCACCAGTGTTGAAGCTGCCAAACTCACTGCGAGTGCCCCAGTGTGACCCACCTTACACAGAGGGATGGAAGACATCATGGCTGAGGTTCATCTTCTTCCACCTTCTGCTGGCCTCCCGCTCAAGCAGCTGGTGCTGCAGAGCACTACATTAGCACCGAGCCAGAGCTGTGTGTTTGCAGTCACAGCAGCCTCCTGAAGGCAGGGCAGCCCCCAGCTCTGGATGTGGGATGGCATCTCCATCATGGGGTTGTGGTATGTTGGATTCACAGGGCAAAAGGACACAAGGCAGCCAAGAGCTCTGCAAGCCTCAGAGAGGCTGGTTTGTGGGTTGCTCGCTCTCAGTGTGGGGCAGTTTCTGTCCCTCAACCTACCCCTTACACTGCTGCTGTCCCAGCGTGTTGTGACGCAGTTTGGTGGTGATCCCAAAGGTGCCTATGGGGCTGTTCTGGGTTGATACACAGGCTCAGTATTCAAATACCTCCTTTAATAAAGGTCTGTCCCATGACATTAGGCAAGTAGGCCAGGATCTGAGCTTTCCAAATCTGCCCAGTTTGGTAGTATCTCCTCCACTGTTAGCTGTCAAATGGTACCAGATTATCTGCTAGGGATGGGCACTGTCAGCAGCACCTCACTGCCCATTCCCTATCCTCTCCTGATGGCCACGCTTTGTCATTGAGCTGGTTTTGTGTTTGGGAGCTGGATCTTGTAAAGTCCCAAGTTCACCCAAAGGTGGAGACACTCCCGCTCCTTCAAGCACAAATACAGTACAGAAGTCCACCATGAATAAAAGGCCAGCTCCCTTCCAGCCACTAATGAGTGTAAGGGATAGAAGGACCAGTCTGCATGAGGAGCTGGCTGGTTCAACCAGTGTCATGGGCATGGCCAAGAGCCTGCAGATGTTGCAGTGCATCACCTTGAGCCAGGCCTGGCACCAATTCCCTCAGCTGGTCCAAAAGGGACTACAGGGACCAGGGGTTTGGCAAAGGGAGACAGAGCTTGGCAGCTCCATAGCTCTGCAGCCAGGCTGCCGATGAGCTCCTCGGCATCCCATGGATAATGAACATATGGCCAGCATCCAGGTCTCAGGAGATAATCCAACCTGACAACACAAAATGAGCTCTTCAGCAAGGCATTTGGAGATGTGCTCTTCAGGAGCAATCAGCAATGCCATCCTCATGCCAAGCCCTGCCCTCCCTGCCCTAAGTGGCTTTCCTCCATAGGTGGTATTAGCAAAGCTCTTCACGGTACCTCTGGGCATCTCCGTGGAGTCCAACCTCATCCACTTTTCTAATGACTCTACCAAAATCTTTTAATGGAGATTTAATAAACTACCAATTGGAGAAATTTATATGCATGGAATTGAATCTTGGAGTCGCTGTCACTCTTAACCCTTCAAAGGGCACACACCTGAGCACACATCCTCTAAGCACTTCTCCACCAGCCTGGAGAGGATCGGGTTGGAACCCGTCTGCTGCTCCGGGATGTCTTAAAGGACTCTCTCTGCCTCCCTGCTTGGTGAAGGATTCTGGGATGTGCTCAATCCTGAGCTTTACTGTTCCTTAAGGGACCAACTCTCCAGCAGCCAGAGAAGACCCCAACCCAGCTGCTGGAGGAAAAGCCAAGAGTCATGTCCTATGGGCTTGGGAAAACCATGGGCAGTGCTTGGGAGTCTGAGCTTGGAATGGAAGGACACGTGGAAAGAGCCCATTGCTGTGGCTGCCCTGCCAATGTGCTGCTTACACAGGTCATCTTGGGCAGCTGCAGTGGCAGATGTGGGAGCATTGCTCCAAGGCTCTGTTGCTGGGCTTAGGTTTGGTGGCATGTGATGGGGGGGGACGTGATTTGGGTTAATGCCCTTCCAAAGCCTGGGGGACTCCATCAGCTCTCCCAGAACAGCTTTGCAGAGTCCAGCTGTGTTTCTCCCTGCTGTGGATGCCGCGCTGGTGGAGGTCATTGGCTATTCAGCAACCCCCAGCCATGAGCTACCAGAGATACAAACAACTCCCCTCATCATATCCTCCTCCCATCCCTACAGGATCTACAGGACCAGCAGGGTTTGGAGCTGCAGGACACTTGCCTTCCCTCCTTACTGGGGTAAAGCAGCATCATTTTGACCCAGTTCTATTTAAACTCCTGGTTGCTAACAAATGAGGCTCCAAGAGATGACCTCAATGCACAACATCAGAGCTGGACCCTCATCACAGAGCAGATAGGGATACAGGTGAGCACCAGAGGCTGAGCACAGCATCATGCCCACCCCATTGGGATGTGTATGAAGATGTGGTGGAAGGGATAAAGTGGGGTGAAGGGTGTCTTGTCCTCATGTCTGCCCCTCACCCTGTGCTGAGGCTGCACTGGGGACTCCAGCTTGGGGTGGGTTTTGAGGGGGGCAAGGCAAGGGCTCGTGGGGGGGCAAGGCAGGAACGACACAGCCCGGCCATTTCCACAAGACCAGCTTTAATATCAGTCATGAGAACGAGGAGAAAGCACAAAATCCAACATAAAAAATGAAAACAAAATCTCAAAAAAAAATGAAAAATTAAAAAGAAATAAAGAAAAGAAAGAGAAAAAGAAAGAAAGAAAGACCGCTCCCCCCCCCCCAACCTCCCCCCGTGCCCACCCTCCGCGCACGGACTAATCCAGGCACTGCAGATGGAGGAGCACGACCCAGCAGCCGGGGGGGACGATCCACCAAGAGCCACCCGGTCCGTCCCCTCTCCAGGGATGCTCACCTTGGGGTGACTGGTAGCGTTGAGGTGGCCCGGCCTCGGGGGGACCCGGCTTAGCTTAAGATTCATCACAGACTGACACGAAGGACAAGAACGTAAGAAGAATCCGAGAGCTGCGACTTTTTGTTTCTTTATTCTAATTCAGCCTACGACGTTAGTAATGGTGATTTCAGGGGATGGCTGGGCCCGCGAGTTCCTTCTTGTAGTGAAAATCAGAGACTGTAAAGAGGAACAGAGCTTATAAAGACAGATAGGAATATAGTGCCGTAAAAAGAACTGGCATGCAAGTGCTTTCTGCACGTGGCAGTTTGTGACATGGCGGGGCTGGGGTTGGTGGTGCTCTCTTTGTTTTGTACAGTTCGAAAACGAGCTGCTGCCTTCACATCCTGAAGACAACCCCCCCACAGGAAAGGACAACACAAGTCAAGTCCAAGGCGCCTCTCGCTTGGTTTTGGCAGAGTGTATATATATAATATATATATTTATTGGTTTAATGCATAGCGATTTTCTTCCTTTTTTTTTTTTAATTTTTTACTCTATTTTTGTCATTATCTTTTTAGTGTTTTTTTTCCCCCGTGGCAAACCTGAGCTCGGTCCCTGCTTCCCTGTGCAGTTTTCCCTTCCTTAGGTGTTGGCACTGTGGAGCGGTCGGGTGGTGTCAGCAGGCAATCTCCTCCAGCGTTCCCAGGGTGGCCTGCAGCGGCACGGTCACAGTGTGGCTGATGGATTCCGAATGGTTTGGCATGGGGTCACAAGTGCTCTGCGGATGGAGAGCGGGGGACAGGGTTATCCCAGAGCCTCCGCATGCTCCCTGTCCCTCCCCAACCGCTCTCTCCTTTCCGTAGCCGAGCCATGGCATCAATCCTTTGGGAATAACTCAATCAGTGGCCGAACACCGCATCCGTATCGAATGGCTTCTGCCTCTTGTCTCCCAATGGGGCTCCTTACCACGTTTTCATCATGGCTCCCTTCCTCTTCTTCTTTTCCAAGTAGGTCTAATAATTTCTCCTTGATCAGCTGCAAAAGAGGGAGGAGGAACAGGTGAGACATCCAAAGACTGCCTGCATGGGCATCCACCGGCCTCACCCAAAGGGCCCAGGGGATGTACTGGGTTTCACAGGACCATTAGGGTTGAAGGGACCTCTGGAGATCATCCAGTCTAACCCCTGCCAAGGCAGGGCCACCCGGAGCAGGTCACACAGGAATGTGTCCATGGTGGGTCTCAGTGTCTCCAGAGAGGGAGACTCCACAACCCCTCTGGGCAGCCTGTGCCAGGGCTCTCCCACCCTCAATGGAAAGATCTTCCTCATGTTGAGGTGAAACTTGCCGTGGTTTAGTTCATGGCCACTGCTCCTTGTCCTGTTGCTGGGCACCACTGGAAAGAGCCTGGCACCATCGTCCTGGTACCTCCTTTGAGACACTGATTTGCACTGATGGGATCCCCTCTGTCTGCTCTTCTTTAGGCTAAACAGGCCCAGCTCCCACAGTCTCTCCTCATAAGAAGCTCCGGATCCCTGAGCATCCTTGTGGCCCTGCTGGACCCTCTCCAGCTGGACCATCTCTCGTGTTAGTTGTCCTGAGGAGCTCAGGACTGGACACAGGACTCCAGATATGGCCTCACCAGGGTCGAGTAGAGGGGAGGAATCATCTCCCTTGAGCTGCTGCCACACTCCCCAGGGTACTCTTGTTCCTCCTATCAACTCCTCATCCCCCAGCACTCCCTGAACTGCTTTCTAGTAGGTCACCCCCAACCTGTGCTTGTACTTGGCAGGGGCAGGACCCTACACTTGTCCTTGTAGAACCTCATCAGGCTTCTCCCTGCCCAACTCTCCAGCCTATCAAGAACCCGCTGAATGGCAGCACAGCCTTGAAGTGTATCACAGAATCACAGAATGGTTTGGGTAGCAAAGGACCAAAGATCATCCAGTTCCAACCCCCTGCCATGGGCAGGGATGCCTCACACTAAACCATGGCACCCAAGGCTCTGTCCAACCTGGCCTTGAACCCTGCCAGGGATGGAGCATTACCACTTCTTTGGGCACCTTATGCCAGTGCCTCAGCACCCTCATAGTAAAGAACTTCCTCCTTATCTCCAACCTGAACTTCCCCTGTTTCAGTTTAAACCCATCACCCCTTGTCCTGTCACTGCAGTTCCTGATGAAGAGTCCCTCGCCGGCATCCTCGTAGACCTGTATCAGCCACTGCCCCCAGCTTTGTATCATCACAAACTTGCTGTGGGACCACTCCAGCCCTTCATCCAGGTTGTTGAAAAACAAGTTGAATAAGACTGGACCCAGTATTGATCCCTGGGGAATGCCACTGGAATGCCTCCAACTACTCCGCTGATGGCAACCCTCTGAACCCCCCCAAGGGTATGGAGAAGGAGACAATCTTTCCAAGAAAAACACCCCCTGGGTCAAACTGGAATTCCTCACATGGAAAAAA
Source organism: Pezoporus flaviventris (assembly GCF_033815535.1). Taxonomy (NCBI): domain Eukaryota; kingdom Metazoa; phylum Chordata; class Aves; order Psittaciformes; family Psittacidae; genus Pezoporus; species Pezoporus flaviventris. Next base: position 740,587 of record NW_026892639.1, on the reverse strand, counting down.
ACCAACCCAAACCTCTAGTTTTTTAAACGTATTTAGGAGTCTATTGAGAAACGTCAGCTCTGGGAGTGCTGTTTCCCTTCACAGCCACGTTATTTCCCTGGCAACTGCGGCTGAAGAATGTATTTCCAAGGGAAATCCCAGAAAGGTTGAAAAGTGAGTGTTTTCCTGAAAAACTGCCACTGGAGGAAAAGAAGAAAAGAAAGAAGAAAGCTAAAAATGTGAAAAATGGGGTCAGTTCCCAGGGAAGTGAGGTGGGGGCTGGGTGCATGAGATGCAGAGATGCGTGGTGGGGATCTGGGACCCCAATAAGCCCAGGAGCACCACTCTGCCGTGGGGCAGAACCAAGAGGAGGACTGAGGTGAGTGAACAATGCAAACCAACATCTCAAAGGTCAATATTGCATCTGCTTTTGGCTAAGGCACATGAAAAGGATGTCCCTTTGCTGACCATCTCAGGGTGTACAAAAGGCTTTGCTTGAAAACTCAATGAGTTTGAGGTGCACGGAGCCATGCCTTGATGTAACCCTGAGCAGATTAGTTCAACCATGTGGATTATGCATCATTTAAGACATTTTATCCCTGTCTGGTGTGGGTTAAATATGGGTGACCATGATGATGCCCCACGTAGGACATAGCTGGGTGATTCTGTTGGTGCATCCTCAGGTGTGCACAGGGAGCCTCTCCAAGGGTTCAGGCTCCTCTCCTAAGCCATTTTTGCCCCAAAAGAAGAGAAGAAAAACACCAACAGGAAACTGTTTGCCAAGTTTTATAAGCAGATGTCAAACAAGGGAGTAAAACAGGGAAGAAAAATCCAGGCTTTGCGAGGTGTCTTACTATCTTCTTATGAAAGAACCCCGAGAAAGGCAGGAATAGGTGACTTTAATGAAACACTGTGTGCATTCAGGCTGATCTCTAAACCCAGGCACAGGTTTTGTTTGCTCTCCAAAGCCATTATGAGCTTTATGCTCGTAATTTCCAATATATTTTATTGCAGAATAATGCCACCAAGTGCTAAGAGCTGCCCAGAGGGGGGTTGTGACGGGGACTTGAACTGTGATGGGCTTAAAACAAAAAGCCAGCATCCCACCTTTAATAACACGAAGCTTGGAGCAGGGACTGTGAGTGCCTGATGTCCTTGTGCACCCATCTGGCCTGGATGCAATAGCCACCAACGACCCCTGACTGCAACATCCCATGGGGTCCTGGTCCCATTGCAATATGGGGCTGAGAAAGGGCTATGCAGGTCTGAGATGTTGAGCATATGGGTGCAGGGGTGCAAAGCCATTAGGATTAGGGTTAGGGTTAACTCACAATGAGGGCAAAGAGCCTGAATTAGCAGAAGGCCCTTTCCCAGGGACAAGGGAAAAGGCCTTGGGCTGGGATGAGCCAAATTTGCTGGGAATGACCTGTCTCCATCGGTGTTTGCATCCTCTTTGAAACCACCCCAAGCCATAAATTCATTCTTCCCTGCTACAAAACAGGACCCAGGCATCTGTGTTTGGATCCCTGGGGTCACCTCGGTGCAAACCAGGTGCTCCTCAGCAGCTCACACCCAGCTGCAGGCCTTCTCCCTGCCTCAGTTTCCCCTTTCATAAACAGAGTCATGAGCCTGACCCCCAACATGAAGCCATCTGCAATGAGTCATGAGCCTGACCAACATGAAGCCATCTGCAATGAAGACCGGGAAGGGAAATCAGTGGGGAGGATGCTCCAGAAAGGGTTACTTTGGACTGGGCCCCATTTAGGTGAAGAAATGAGTCCAAACGGCAGGAGGGTGCAGAGAGCAGCTGGAATCTGTGTCTGTGCTTGCAGGGGCAGTGGCAGAGGATGCTGGAGGGGTGATGCCCACAGGGGGGCTGTGACAGCATGGCACCACTGAGGTCTGGGCTGGCACTTGGCATAGGAAAGCCAAAATCCTGGGAGATGCTAAGCTGTGCTGGGGGACCTGCTTAGGCAAAAAGACATTCAAAATACACAAGGGTCATAACTGCTGCTGGGGGGCAGGAGGAGAGATGCTGCTGGAAAGCAACATCCCCTCTGGAGTGCTTATTGCATTAATTCCCATTAATGGGAATTGGAGGGTTGCACTTCCCTCTGGAGCAGATGCTCTCAGCCACTATGGAGCCACATGGCCACGCCTGAGCTCCTCTTGGTGCTTCCTAGAAAGCTCTTTGCTCCAGAGCTGCAGACATCAGATATCAGGGACTGGGATTCCTCACCCCCTGACAGTGGTACAAGGTCTGGACTTGCTGCTCCTCCTGCCTGATGGCTGGACTGGGACTCGAGCATCGATTAAAGGTGTGTTAAGGAGAAGATGATAACATGCTGCTGGGAGAAGTCCCATTGGGAATGGGGTCAGAGGGGTGCAGCAGCAGGTCCCAGCCAGCACCCCAGGCAGTACAAGCTTTGGGGGGGGGAGCAGCACAACCACATGAAGGTGATGCTCCTTAGCCCAGGCAAGAAGCAAATCTCATCAGCAGAGGCAGGGTCCACGTGAACCATGGCTGCATGCCAGCCTCTCCATGGAGAGCCCCTCCTGAGGCAGGGATCTCCCCATCACCTTACATAAGTCATGACTGACTATACAGCACTATTGTAGAGCATTAATTATATAGTATCATTAATTAAACTTAATAATCACACATAGGGCATGGAGAGTCCTGGTCCATGACCACCCCAGCCTGGTGTCAAGGCTGGCAAACCCACACCCTGCCAGAGGAATAAGGAAGGTCTTACCTCATATATATAATCAAAGAGCTCTAGTATAGTGAGGATGCTAGCACCGATAAAGAGCCCCATCTGGCCTCCAATGTCACCTAGGAGAGAGAACAACATGGGGATGGGTTTTACTGCTGGGGTGGAAGATCTTCAGGGCATCCATGCAACCACAGTGCAGCTGCCCTGGGAGCTGCTGTCCCCAAAGAGTGGGGAAATGACCCCAGAAACACTTCCAAGCATCCCGGGAAGGATGCTGCCTGCCACCGAAGGAGGTTTTCTGCTAATGAGGCCATCAGCTGGAAGCCTAATGGGGGTGTGATGACGCACAGTGGCACCTGAGGAAGCCATCTGTGAGAGCAAGACAGCAGGCTGCATCTCAAAGCCCAATTCCCAGACTGGGTGGGGGAAGGAAAAAGATGCTGGAGCAGAATCAGGTAACGTCCCAGGGAGCGGAGAAAAAACCCAAACCTGCCAAAGAGAGTTAAGGGAGATGTGATGCTTTGTAGGGGAGCATGGCAAAGCTGCCTCTGCTGCAGTGCCCCAGGGCGAGGGAAGGGCTGTGAAGGAGGCACCATGGGGAGAGGAGACTTCCAGGAATCTCCTGGGAAGGGAACTGCTGACATGAGATGCTGTGCTTAGGGAGGATAAATCTCATGGATTCTGCTGCAGAACACCCGTGGTTTGACTGTGATGCTCCCCAGAGCAAAGGCACCCATGGGTGGAGGAGCGATGGGGCCTTTGCTGTGGGTATCCACAAGATAGAGAGACAAGAAAGAGGACTCAAGCACCCAAGAAGGTGCTTGGGGGCAAAGTGCTGGCTCGAAAGGGGCTGAGGACTGGGGGGAGATGAGACTCTGCCCAAAGCCTGCAGTGCCCCGGGAACAAGGCTCATGCAAAGACATGCAAATAGGGAGCTTTGTGTTAAAGAGGCTTCATTACCAGCCTCCTCTTCCTCACTGTAGCACTCCTGGGGAACCCTTAGCATGTGCAGAAGGGCTGGAAAGGAGGATGGATTTGGAGCATCTAAGAGGTGATGGGTAAATGATAGAAGAGCTTTCCTCCTCCACACATTGCACTTCCAGCATGGGGGCACCACAGCAAGCATCCATCACCTGCTTAGCCCCAAACGATAGGGCCCTGGTAGCAAGCAGAGATGGAGCAGCTCATGTTAACCTGTCATAGGTGACACACAGACTAGCTGTAGTCCCTGGGACATTCCTGGGATGGCTTGGTGTTGGAAGGAAAAGAAGAGATGGGGTTGAAAACTGATCAGGAAGGTACCTGGACCTTGCTGTGGTTTTCAAGGCAATGCACTATGCACACTCTGTACATCCCTGAACCACACACGGACTCCAACAAAGGCACACACAGACTCCACATTGCACCCCTGATCTCCTCTTACCAAGTAAGGCTGCCACTTCATAGGCTTTCTTCTGCTCAATTGTCTCATAGTTGAGTGCTTCAAAAAATATGTCCAGCACAAGAATATTCTCTCTGTAGGAAGGGGAGAACAGCATCAGCCCATCAGCCACCAGCAGCCTTGTGTGCTTTGGGGTAAGGAACAGGAACTGGGGGCTTTATTCCCCTCTCTGTTCTGACTGTTCTTATGCTGGGGTCCTCAGCAACCCACAGACACTTGGTCCTCTTGGAGACCAAGACCATCCAGCACCATTAGGAATCTGGCAGACTTAGCAGAAGATGGAAAATGATTCCTCAGGATCTGAGCTCTGGATCTCAATTTGGTAACAGCAAGAGTCTAAAGGATGCTCCACATGGAATAACTCTTGCTGCCTCCACAATACTGTGGCCAGGGCTGGGAAAGGGCCAAAACAGCTCGCGAAGACAAGACCAGGGAAGGAGCATCCAGTTATCAGGAAACACATCAACTGAGAAGAAAGCAACTTACACATCATCTCTTCAAGGGTTTTGCCCTAACACTCCCTGGAGGACATAACTTAGCACACCAACGGTTGGTTTAAACAGCCAAAGGGCCTTTACAGACACCGTCCCCCATCAAGCAAAGGAGATCTGTGCTCTCAAGCACTCACGAGATGTATTTTTCTGACTTGTTGAACTTCTTCTCCAGGTACTTGGCCGAGGTCTTGCTGGGGATCTTGACCATGGAGAGCTCTTTGTTGTATCTGGTCAGGTTACAGGGTGTCCTGCAGATGCAGTAATTGCTGTCCTTTTCAGCAAGCAAACCTGGAGGAGATCACAGAGTTACATCTCGTGGATTCAGGGACATACAGCAGCTGTGGGAGCAGAGGTTGTGCACCCAGAGAGGGCCCAAGGAGCTACAGAAAACCCATCCCTGGCCAGTTCTCTCCCACTTCATTGCATGGCCATCCCCACTGTCTGAGAGATGCCTTTTGCTGGAGGCTACACTCTGTTACCAGCTCTGGCAACACGTGGTGACTGAGTCTCCTCAATCCAGACCTGGAATGGGTCCCTCCATCCCAGACCCAGATCCAAATTCAGACCTGGAGATGCTCCCCTCCAACATATCCTGGGGTGCCCATTATCCCAAGGGTTTCTGCACTGATGGGGCCCATGCCCCATGTACAACCAGAAGAAACTTTATCCCAAGGTGCACCCAGCCCTTCCCAAAGAGATGGGTCTCACGCAAACCCATCAGCTGCTCTAGATCACCCCAGTCCTGCCACCCAGGAGGACACGGGCTGCTAGAAGTCCCCCCCGGTTGGGACACAGTGGTACCCAGGGAGATCTCTTGGTACTCACCAAGCGCAGGCTCTGCGCATTCCTTGTACTGCTCCGGGGTACAGAAGGGAGCATCCCCTGCATGGGAAGGACACATCCATCAGTGGGCATCAGCCACCGCTGCTGGGGACCACTGGGCTCTCCTTGGGGACCACAGGGACCTCCCTTTAGCAAAGGGAACCCAGGTTGGGGATGGGCGGCAGAGGTAACTTAAAGAGAGGAAGTTCAGGTTGGAGCTAAGGAAGAAGCTCTTCCCTGTGAGGGTGCTGAGGCGCTGGCACAGGGTGCCCAGAGAAGCTGTGGCTGCCCCATCCCTGGCAGTGTTCAAGGCCAGGTTGGACACAGGGGCTTGGAGCAAGCTGCTCCAGTGGAAGGGGTCCCTGCCCGTGGCAGGGGCTGGAGCTGGATGATCTTAAGGTCCTTTCCAACCCAAACCAGTCTATGATTCTATCTGCCTGCTGCAGGGACCTTTTCTTGCAGAGGAGGGGGCTGCTGGAAATCACACCCATGGGTGTTAAGTGGGGCTGAACAGGGCAAATCAAATGACTCTCTGCCACATCTTGCCCCTATTTCAAGGCATTCTGCAATGGCTATTAGCATCTTTCTTTCCATAGGGAAGCATCCTTTACCCCACGGTCCCCTTCCAGCTTGTTAACACTGAATGACATGGGCTGGGTGAAGGGAGAGGTCCCTGCTCCTCCATCCCTTGCCCCCGCACACTGACCTGGCATGTGAACCATCCTGCAGTTGCAGTTTTCCACAATGTAGCGGGTCTCGCAGTCGATCCTGCAGGCCGTGATGCTGTAAACGGGAAAGAAGTCTAAGCCCATATCCGACGAGCGGCATTCACCCCACGGCGGAGGCAGGTACGTCAGCTGCAAGAGAGGGAGGAGCGGGGTGTCAGGGGACACGGGGGACTGGCAGTGAGGATGGGGCACAGCATCTCCCTCCTCTTGCCACAGAGAGGCTCCTGAAGCACAAACTGAATGATGCCCAGAAACCAACCGTATCCTGGGCTGCATCAAAAGGAGCCTGAGCAGCAGAGAGGAGGTGATGCTGCCCCTCTGCTCTCGTGAGACCCCGCTTGCAGCCCTGTGTGCAGCTCTGGTGTCCTCAGCATGAGGAGGACATGGAGCTGTTGGAGCAAGTCCAGAGGAGGCTACAAGGATGCTCAGGGGCTGGGGCATCTTCTGTATGGAGCCAGGCTGAGAACATCAGGGCTGTTCAGCCTGGAGAAGAGAAGCTGCGTGGAGACCTCAGAGCAGCTTCCAGTGTCTGAAAGGGGCTACAAGGATGCTGGAGAGGGACTCTTCACTGGGGACTGTAGCTATAGGACAAGGGGTGATGGGTTCAAACTGAAACAGGGGAAGTCCAGTTTGGAGATAAGGAAGTTCTTCCCTGTGAGGGTGCTGAGGCACTGGCACAGAGTGCCCAAATAAGTGGTAAATGCTCCATTTCTGGCTGTGTTCAAGGCCAGGGTGGACAGAGCCTTGGGCAACATGGTCTAGTGTGAGGCTTTCTCTTATGAACCATTCAGTCACTAAAAACCCAAACTGCAGCCAAGAAGAGAAAGATGAGCTGTTGGAATGAACACGGCTTGTGGTGATAACAGTTGGGTATGGGAGCAGTCTGCCTTAGAGGGGCATGAAACCTGGAAGCTAAAGGAGAGTTTGGGGAAGATCCCAGGCTTCAGAGCATGACCCTGCCCTGTGGGGCTGGACAAGTAATCCCTTCTCTAAGAAGAACTTTTCTGCATGGCAAAGCACTAGGATGCTGTACACGCAGGAGCCAGCATCACCTAAGGGTGCCCAGACTGCTCCCTGAGGGACATGAGCATTGGCACTCCCCAAATCTGCTTCAACCCACACTGCTGCTCAAGCTGCTTTGAAAACCAGCAGTGGCCGGAGCTGTTCAGCTGCTCAGGGTGATATGCACCAATCTCTGTGCTCAGCAGCTCCAACCTGAAGAGCAGATGTACCTACGTGGGGTGTGAAGACGCAGCAGGTGATGGAGGGATCCCATCTGTGGGGACCAGACAAAGCATCAAGGGAGAAAAAGCCGGTTGCCAGCGATCTCAGCATCCAGAAACAGGCTCTGAATGGGATGGGTTTGAGAGCCAGCAAAGCAGCACCTTGGAATGAAAATCTCAAGAGTGCCTTCCTGACAATAGCAAAGTGCTGTTTGAAGGGGATCTTTTCTCATTTGCTTTACACTTGCAATATAATAGAGTACCAGATGCCATCACTTAGTCATCCACGGTGGAGAAAGGAGCCCATATGTTGCTTGTTGTATGATAAAGGAGAATAAATAATTGTGGTCTCTGATGGTATCAGCTTTCTTTCAAGCACAGCTACACACAAATCTTTTAAGCCCTTTAGATTTTGGCCTGAATGAAGATGATGGGATCCGAAAACGATGGATTCACGATCAGATATTTTATCTTACCCACTCCTTTGCTCAGCCAGCATTGGGTTGGAGCCACGGTGCTTGTGAGCTGGCACTGTGTCCACACGAGGTGCATGGGCTGAATGATTAATTAAAACTCTAATCAATGCAACTTATTAACAGAGTTACGGCCTGGTTTGTAGCCAGGACCACAAGCACCGACTATGCCATAGCACAAAGCAAAGCTGGTTTGCATCTCTGCAAAAGCATGGAGACCTCAGAGCAGTTTCCAGTGTCTGAAGGGAGCTACAAGGATGCTAAGGGACCCTTCATCAGGGACTGCAGCAACAGGACAATGGGTGATGGGTTTAAACTTGAACAGGCTGCCTTGCCACACACACAGCCCTATGCACACACCTGCACACACACAAGTGTACAAGTGTAATTCACTTCTCTGGCTCCTTGAACATGCAGGAATAGGTGCAGCACATCCCCCCTGCCACAGGCCAAGACTTCTGCTCTCCCTCTGCTTTCTGCATCACTGATACCGATGAGCAGAAAAAGCTTCTTGGCACATTTAACACTGGTGAAGTTCGGGTCTTGTTTTGCTCTGCAGTATAAAAGCTTTCCCTGTTTTGGAGAAAAGCTCGTCACATCTGGGATAGAATCTGGGATGGAAAAGGGACTCCAGGGAAGATCCAATTTCTCCTTTCAGAAGGAAATTTCCCCAGTGAAACTCCTGGCCATGCAGCAGATCCCCATCGGGTGTGACAGAGGCACCTCGCTGCTGCCTTGTTCTACATTAATCCCTACCTCTTCCATCCCTGTATCACAAGGCAGGATTTCTTGCCTCTGGCCATGCCTCCAAGCAGTAACCAAAGCATCTCCCACAGCCGGGGGACCAGCACTGGGAATCCATGTGCTTCCCCCTCCATCACTGGCTTGGTGAAGCAGCAAAGCTTCATTTGAAGCGTGACAGGGAAATCCGTGCTTCTTCCTTATGGGCAAGAGCTTAGAGGCAATGGTCCCTGGGGTGGCAGGGTTGGACCCTCCCTCCCTTGAGCAAGTCAGTGAACTCATCTCTCTCCAAGGGGCTCATCAAGGGTTATTACCCGGACCCTCCATGGTAATGACAGCTTGAAAGGCTCATCGCTTCCCTCCTGCTCTGTAATTTGCAATCAGAAGCAAACTCTCACAGAGAGAAGCACATCATTAGGGACAGGGTTCTGCAGTGAATAGGGGGGGCACATTCCCCAGACTGCCTCAGCATCCTAATATAATTTGGTCCCAGGAAAGCTCCCGTTGCATTTCCCAGGTGGTTTTGGTGAGCAGGCCCCAACGTACCAAGTCTCTGATGCAGACAACTCTTGTCCTGACCTTTTATTTCCAATTAACTCTGAAGGCAGCTGTTCGGTAACTGTCTGTGCTCGGAGCCACAGCAGCATCGCTCGCAGGTACAAGGTGAGTGCCAGGACTGCTGTGCTGCATCCTCTGAAATGCTCAGCATCATCCTTCAAAGAAGCCATTATCGAGATGCAGAGATGGGCATGGTTTGACCTGTCAAATACTGCACCTTGCACTGAAAGACTCAAACCAAGGGGTCAAACTCTTCTGCAGAGCTTCCTGTCCTGAAGAGCAATGGAGCAGGATCACAGGCTTCTCCCCTGCAGAGCAGCCCCATCCTTACTGCCGTTTCCTTTCCTGCTTTGGCACAGGAGTCCTAGTGCCCTGCAAGCCCTGGGGTTAATGCTCCATCCACAGTAGCATCCCTCCTTAACCCCCTCCTCAGCAAAATGGGGCTGCAATCTCAAGCAAAGCACTGACATCCAAAGCACGTGGCCACAGAGAGCTACCTGAGAGACTCATTTTATCCATCTGGCACCTGAATTTCCTGCCCGTGATGCTAACGGGGCCGACAGAAGAGCACACTGGGGAGCCAATCCAGCAACAGGAACACACATGATCATAGAATCATGGAATGGTTTGGGTTGGAAACAACCTTATGATCATCTAATTCCAACCCCCTGCCATGGGCAGGGACCCCTTCCACTGGAGCAGCTTGCTCCAAGCCCCTGTGTCCAACCTGGCCTTGAACACTGCCAGGGATGGGGCAGCCACAGCTTCTCTGGGCACCCTGTGCCAGCGCCTCAGCACCCTCACAGGGAAGAGCTTCTTCCTTGTATCGAACCTGAAATCGCCCTGTTTAAGTTTAAACCATTACTCCATTGCCATATAAACAACATGAATGGGACAGACACTACTTGGATTTGATTCCTCTCCGTTGCAGCCACACAGACATCTCCTCCTCTTGAGAGAAATGTTTTCCCTTCTTCTAGATGATGCTGATTTGGGGTTGGCAGGAAGGTTCAGGCCCTGGACCAGTGGAGCCTGTCCAAGGATGCTGAGATGCTCCCCTCTCATCTGCTCCGCTATCACCAAAGCTGCTTTTCTTTGAAGCCAGAAAGGGAAAAGAAGCATAAAAGCAATAAGAAAAGCAGGAGCAAAGGCAGTTCCTGCCCTGGGTTCCCACAGGAAAGCAGTGCTGAGCTCTAGCTTTGCTCTGCTGCCGTGGCAGCTTCCCAAGGGCACACATCCCTCCCCGGCACTGAGCCGTCTCATGCTGATAAAGATTCAGCTTCAGCCTCTAATTGGGGTTGACAAACTCACGTCCTCGCACTTTCACAATCATTAATACTTCATTAATTAATGAAATGCTTTTTAAGTTCTCTTCATCCCAGCTATTAGGAATTACCACGATCTGTTACAAACTGGAGGGCGCCGAAAAGAGAAGGAACAAATTGACTTGCCTCCTTAAGCTCAGGATGGATCTTGCTTGCCTGAAACACAAGGAAAGGAAGGGCTGCTTTTGGCAAACAGGGGGGAAGTGGGTCAGGGTGGTGGGGGCCGTTCAGCACAGCCCTGTCCTTGTCACAGCCCTTTTCCCTGGCCATGCTGCTGCCCTTCACACACTGCTCCTGGCACTGAGCCTCCCAATAACCGCCAACATCTGTCTGCAGCCAGAGAGGTCTTTTTTTCCCCATTTATTTTAAGTGGCACCTCTGTTTTTTTCTGCACGTGTAATTTGATGTAATAGGCACGATGTGGAAACACGGCAGAGACGCTTCCAGCATGAGGTCGGGGCAGTTTCAGCTCATTTTTCATCTGGGCTCTGTGATGAATCCGGCTTTGGGGATGTACCCTGCATCCTGCTACAGCTCAGCCCTTCTCCCGCCTCCTCCACATGTAGGTCCCACCTGATGCCACCAAACTGAGGCAGCAATCAGGGAGGAGGAATGCAAACCTCTCCTGAACGTGGCAAAACCTGTATGGGGTGTGTTTGCGTTTGCTTCAATAAGCAGAAACCTCCGTTCTTTAATGAGACATCAAATAACATCAAGTTAATAGAATTTCAATCCCAGACAGCTTTAGCACTTGTAAAATGCTTAAGAAACTCAGCCCAGACACAGCTGGTTGGCACCATCTCCCAGTTAATGAAGCTGGAAGTTGTCTATTTGCTGTCTCCCTTTGCTGGGTGCTGTTCCTTCCCATTTGCTCCCTTCACTAAAGCACTAAAGAAATCGTTGTCTTTAAGGACAAGAGCTTAACCCTTCCAGCACCAAAAGAACATGATTTTGGGTCCCCATTTCTTTAGAAATAATTTTGCCAATCAAATAGCAATATTGAAACTTCCTGTGGCTCCCCCAAAAGTCAAGGGCAGCCAATCCTGAGCCTCATCCCAGGTTTGCTCCCAGGACCTGCTGGATGGATGCTCCTGGAATTTGCTGCACTGACCATCCACATCTAGCACTGCTCTCAATGAGCGGTACAACTGCAGTACACTGCCCCTTCTCCCTCCTGGTCCCCTCCTTGGCACATCTATAAGCACCAAAAGTGTCCCCCTCATGGTGCTGGGCACTGTTGGCTGGATTTGTTGGGTTCAGTCTTACAGAGGTGCCCTATCTGGGGTTGTGTGGTGGAGCTGGACTATCTGAAGCTCTCCTGTCCTCAGTGAGCAGCTTTCCATCGCACCCATATAATATGGTTGGCAGGAGCATCCAGACCATTATGCCACCTACATCCCTGATGTTTTCTCTTCCTGACCTTCCTAAGCGAGCCCTTTCCAACCCCTGCCTGTTCACATGCACCGTTCCTGGCCCTGACTCATTTCCATCCGTTACCTCTAAACCCATTTTCCTTTGTATCCTTTTACCAACAGGCTGAATCACTCCTAATGCTGTTTTTGAAGCAAAACCTCTCTGATGCCCTACAAAACCAGCCATGCAATTGTTTCCTTCCATCTCCTGCTTTCAACCACCCCTATTGCCATGATGTTTTCTCTGCGGCTGGCCACTGCTGTCTGCCAGTTCAGCTTCTTGTGGTTTGAATTAATTCAGAGTCTGCCCATATACTGGAGGAAATCAACTGGGAGAGTGTGTAGGATTGAGGGAAAGAAATCAGAGAGTGAATGTTTTTCTAGGAGGAGGTGTAAGACTGTAGGTAGGAGAAGATGCTCTGCGCGAGGGTTAGGAAACATGGGAAATGCTATTTAATTGCTCCTCATTTTCCAGCACCACTGCCTACACCCTGTTGGGAAATGCGGGTTTCAGAGCGATCACTGCCAGACCCCAAGCCCCTTTTTCCTGCCTCTGTAATTACACTTGTGGTACTGCAGTTGTTGGTAGCTGATGCTCTCTGTCCCGTGCAAGCGTTACGAGGGGATGAGTCTCCAAGGCACACTAGAGCCCTATTAAACAATATTGCTCCATCTTCGAACCTGTTGCTTAATTGAAGCCTTTTAAATTTTTATTGCCAAGTTGGCAGAAATTGCCATTTTTAGTGGGCTTTTCATCTTCTCTAACGTGCCGTGCCGATGGGGAGCAGCTGAGCCGGGGAAGTACCATCATCTGATCCCATCCATTATGGGAGAGGCTCGGGTGGTGCTGCCAAGATGAGGTAAACTCAGCCGGGAAAAGGGGAGCTAAAGCCAGGGGGGATTGATCTTTTCCCAGGGGATCAGCCCTCTGACATGGAATGTCCAGTGTGTCCACCCAGCCTTGGTGCCATGGTCTGATGCTGGGGGGATACTGCAGCCTCCCCAGGGCTGTGCACAGCACAAGAGGCTTGTTAAAGCACCAGGCTCAGCCAAAAGAGCCAAGAAAAGGGAAGAATTGAGGTGGATCCCTCTGAAGCCAAAGTAGCAGGAGCTGAAGGCACTGCCCTGCTCGGGGTAGTCCTGCCCTCCCGTGGGACCCATCAAGGGGGGTGACAGCACAGTGTGCCCCAGGCTGGCTCCTGCACAGCCCAGGGCTTTGCCCATTCATGAGAAAACAAACCTTATTCATTAGGCTCAGGAATTGCCATGGAAACCGCTCCCCGGCGTGGCTGGAGCATCTCTCGCTGTACAGGGATCTCCCCATGTGAAATGGTGTGAAACCCCCCCAGAACAGCAGCTATGGCCTGGCACGTCCATGTAAACCGCTCTGGCTCCTTCCACATTGCATTCAGACACAGTCACTGCTGCAGCAAGTAACCCAGGGATGCTTTCCACCCTTCCCCATCAAGACACTCTTGTTTTAATCACAACTGCCCGTTATGCGTTTCCTTCTGCTGTGCTACCTCCCAGATCACTTTAGGGAGCTCTGCCCTGGCTCCCCTTAAACTTGAGGGCATGGCTTTGGTCTGAGATTACAGACAGAAAGCATTTCCCTTCAGCCACGAGTCCACAGCACAGAAACAGCTTGGCCTATACAACCCAACAACCCTGTTTGATGGAGGAAACCTCCCGCTGGCATTGCCTTTGCTGATTCAGCACACACAACCAATGTGCATGTAAAGTTCCTCTTATGATGCTGTGAGTGCAAACCCGCATGACATCGTTACTGCATTAATGATGCAGTTCCAAAACTGGTAAATGCATCTTAAAAGTGTCAGTCTGCAGGAATCAGAGGGCTCAGCCACTGCAGGAGGAGGGGAAAAGCTGACTTTGTACCTCTTTTTAGACTGACAGCTAATTTTAAAGGGAGATTTAAGGAGATCATGCACCATCACGGAGCCAGAGTTTGCTGTTGACAAGGGGCTTTTGGAAAGCTCTGGGTATAAAGATCCAGGATTTATCACTCTGGCACCAAGATGAAAGCCCTCACTTGCATTAAGCGGCTGCATACCTGGAAAGGCAGGAAATCGGGAAGTAAAGCCCAGTAAATACTCTTATTTCCAAGACTGGGATGGGGGACAAAGGGTTCCACTGGAGCACAGGCAAAGGGAATAGTAACAGAGCCAGAAATAACGCCAGGAGTCTCTAAGCCAGCCACAAATCAATCCCCTACACACTAAAGCCTGTCTCAAAGACGATGCACATCTACCATCACACCAAGGCAAGTCTGCCCAATTCCACACTTGAGAAGTGCTTCTAACTAACACAGAGGCTGCTCTGAGCTGGGAGATGTCTCTACTTTTACTTCTATTCCTCTGGAATAGCTGGAGGGTCATTTCATTTATGTTTCATGGTTTAGGACCCCAGTAACCGGCTGGACTCAGCTCTCTGGGTGCTGCTCATGGGCTCTGCCTTAGTGAAGGAGCAGCACGTACCTGCCCCAGATGTGAACAAAAGATGTGCATTCAGGGCTTGAGAAGGTGGGTGATGCCCAGCTGGCCCCTATGGGGTACTTTAGAGGAGGCAGAAGCATGTCTGTGCTGTAATGGTTGTAATTAGGTAGAAAAATGACTTTATGGAGAGGAGGGACTGGGGGAGGCAGCATTGCCCATGGAGCCGAGGCTGCTCCAGGCAGGCAGCTTGAAGAACCTCTGGATCTCCAGTTAAAGCCTTTACAGTCCATGGTACGACTTTAAACCAGATACAGAAGCCCTGGCCCCAACCAGAAACATGCCTTTCCCACTCCCAGCATCAAAACACTGGGAAAACCTGCAGAAGAGGGGACCTGCTTGAGCAGAGAGCAACCCCAGATCTATTTTTCTTGTCATCTTCTCTATCTTCCCTGCCTGGCAGGAGGGTGTTTTTTTTTCCCTCTCAGCTTGCTGTCTTCTTGATAGGAATCTGATTTTTTAATAGAAATAATGCAATAACTAATGCTGGCAATGGGATGGGGAAGATTTACAGCAGCTGTCTGCAAAGTCTCCAGCATGTATGCTATTTCTATCTTAAAAGCAAGTCCTTGAGATCCTCGCTGCAGGCTCCAGCTCCCAGCCATGCTCCCACATCTTGCTGAAGCCGGGATGTTTAAGGAAGACAAATCGTTCCCATTACCATTTGTGCTGCCAAGTGAGTCTGATCGGAGGAGGTGCTGCCAAACCCCTTCGGCATCACGCACAACACAACCCCAGCCTGCTTATGGGGCATGCGGAGTGCTGTGTAAATGGGTGGTGATGCCAAGACATGGGATGCTCCGCTCCGACACCGACTTCCTCTGTCCCCTTTGGCAAGTTGATCCCTGGGGCAACTCAACATCTCCAAGCTTTCTGCCAGGAGCTGCCATTTCCCATCTGGAGCCATTACAGGGAATATCTGGCCCTAATCCCGGAGCTGGTAACCCTAACCCTGGTATCCAGCCCACACCATTCTGCAGTGTTTATGCCCACAGCAGCCACAGGCTTGGGGCTCACCCAGCATGCTCCCTGAGATGCACAAGAGGCAATGGATAAGGCATTCAGTGCCTGGTAATTGCTGTCAACAGTTCTCATGCTTGTTAATCAGTTTTCCAGCCCTCCAGCCTCTTTACCTTGCAGAATGCCCCATGGAAGCAACGCTGGGTCCCCTGGGGCAGCAGAAAGCAGTTGCAGAGCGAGGTGAGGACCTTGGGGATGAGAAGAAGGGCTTGTGCCAAGGCAACGGGTGTGAAAACTGCCCACAATGGGTTTTCAAGCCTCTTTGTGCTTCGGACACCATCAGAGGCTGCCTCAGACCTAAAAAGCCCTTTGCCTTGGCTGTTACGCTCCCAACGAAAGCCCTGCGTGCTAATAAAGCTGCTCATTTTCTCCTGCCCACCAGACTTCCCACCAGGTACGAACCGACAGCAGCGAAACGTTTCTCTGCTTTAACTGAGCTCTCCCACTGGGATCCCATAACGCTCATCATCTCCGGGGTGATTACACACAAGCCCACTGTAATGAAGGAGAGAAGAGCTGCATCCGGGCTCGCCGAAACGCAGCATCTTCAGGTGTATTTTGGTACCTGGCGATGTATTTGGGGATGAATTCCTCACGTTGCTGTGAGCTAAAGTGTGACAACTGCAGCTCTGATCTCCACGGACATTAAATCAAAGCAAACCCTTCAACAGCTTGGGCTTGCTTTCGTCAACTTGATTTACGTCTCATTTGAGGGTGGATACAAGAGCAGGGAAGAAAATGAGAGAAGCAATGAGGCAGGAGGGCTGGAATGAAAGCACCAGGGCCAGGATGGGGGGAAAAAATCATTCTGCTGGCCTGCTTCCTGTACCCCTGATGAGGATTTGGGTGTAATGACACTGCACCGCATCACATCCATCCACACATGATGATGTGTCACCGTCAGGACTCAGGGAGGGTGATCCTGAGCCACGAGCATCCCACCACAGCTTATAATGAATAATGTGACTATTTCTGTGTTACCTGAAAGGATTCACGCTGTTCTACATAATGAAATACTCTCCTCTTCGTCTCTTTTTATGCCCCTGGAGTGTGAAAGCTTTTTGGCAAAAAGCATCCATTCTTGGTGGGTTGGAAGGTACCCAACGCACAGAGCAACTGCCAGAGCTGAACCACGGAATTACAGCATGCTTTGTATTGGAAGGGACCTTAAAGCTCCTCCAGCTCCAACCCCTGCCACGGGGGCAGCTGCACGTCCCTCTTGTGCTGCTGCCCCAGAGCTGGATCAGGGCTGCAGGGGGGTCTCCTCAGAGCACAGCAGAGGGGCAGGATCCCCTCCCTGAGCTGCAGCTCATGCTCTGGGGGTGCAGCCCAGCACACAGGGGGGGTTCTGGGCTCAAGTGCACACTGAAGCCAGGTCATGGGGAGCTTCTCCTCACCCAACACCCCAAGTCCTCCTCCTCAGGCTGCTCCATCCAGTCTCCCCCAGCCTGTGTTTGTGCTGGGATTGCCCCGACCCATGTGCAGGACCTTGCACTTGGCCTTGTTGAACTCCATCAGCTTCACATGGTCCCACCTCTCCAGGCTGTCCAGGTCCTTCTGGATCCCATCCCTTTCCTACAGCGCATCAATGACACCTCACAGCTCGGTGTCATTGGCAAACTTGCTGTGGGTGCTCAATCCCAACATCCATGTTGGCAACAAGGCAGGGAAATTACCAGGGATGAAGCCCCTTCTGTGGCCAGAATTAAAAGGATCATGGGCAATGCATGGGAAGCAACACCGAAAAACCTGCCCTCACCCCAACCAAATTGAAGCAAGGTATTAAAACTACTGTTAATGATGAGGATGACTCTCCAGGGGCACTGGTACATAGAAGCAAGCTCTCCCACAGACCCCCTGGAATGATCTTGGTATGTAAATGAAATGCAGGACTTACCCTTTGCTCCTGGGTGGCCACAAAGGTCTGGAATCCAGGGGCCACCCCGAATCCCAGCTCCTGGACAAAGGGTGGCTCAGACTGGCTGTGGATCTGGACTTTGACTCCAGCCTCAAACGTTGTCTCCTCTGGAAGAAGAAGGGAGGAGGTTAGGAGGCTGTGGTGGGTCGGACAGTGTCCGCCTGCACGGGCCTGTCTGCCCCTCCATGGAATATGGTATGTGGTAAAGCTGCGCTGCTTGGGAGGAGGAGACAAGCGGTTGGGAGTGCTCCACCTGCATGAGGACGCTTCTGGGCATTGAGGAAGAAAACCCAGCAGCAGCAGCATGAGCAGAGGACAGCCTGGACTCAGCCAACATCACCAGTGCTGCCCATCGGGACCAAGAGCATCCCCAGGCTCCTGGTCCTTTACCCTGCTGCCTATCCCAAGGGCTCACCCTCTCTAGAACACAGATTCATGATTTCTTCAGCTTGCTCTGTACTTCCAAGCTAGAGAAAACAGGAGGTGACATCTACTTTCTAGCTGCTTTTTAGTTACAGGATTCATTCCCTTATTACTAAAACAAATAAACTCTTTCCTCCAAACAGAGGTTTCTACTGTCCATAAGGTTTCCTACGCTGAAAGCCTTTGATGCAGCCTGAGGCCACTTGGGAGACAATGTAGGGAATTAAATAACCAAAAAGTGGGTTACATTCAAAGGAGCTCATGTTTTTGGCAGCTGAAGTTGCTCCAAGCTGGACAAAGGCATTTGCAGCCCAGGGGCTGACACATCGCTGAGTTAAGGGTGACGTGAGGTTCCCACATCCCAAAGCTATGCTGAATACCAAGTGACTCGAGGTCAGTCCCCCTCTTCCACGAGGAGCTAAAACCAACCCAAAAGAGACTTTATGAAGCAGAATTAATGGGATGCAAATCAGCCCCGAGTGTGACACAGGAACACTCTGGGCTCCTCTCATCACACAGGCATCTTCACACAGCTGGGGCATGCAACCTTCCTCTCCTTAGTACTGCTGCTATGGTCTCACATCTCAGCCAACTGGAGGGAACATATGGGCCTAAGGGGTGGGGGACTGATTTGCAAAGGAAGTTGTTAACTCTGCATAATTTGGTTTAAATACCATGTTACCCACTAATACGAATCCATGCCTGTGACCAGCAATACCACCTCCACGTCTAAACAGCTTCTGTTTAAAGATGAATCATTCTTTATTTTCTTACTCTTTCGTGGTGTTTTTCTACTATTCTGTTACGTATCTCGGTTTTTACCAGCACTGTGTTCAGTCTGAAGCACTGATAGAAACTCGGCACCAAGGAATCACAGCCACAGAGCTGTTACACCAGGGACTGCACAGGAGACAACAACAGAAGACACTACAGCAGGCAATGATATGGTCAGAGGAGAAGGGCAAGGGTTGAGTAAGGTATTACTGGATGACATGAGGATTAGAGATCAGGTATCGGGACCCCACTGCTTAAGAAGATGTAACTGCTGACTCAATTGGGCAGCAAACACATCAGCCTTTCTCTCCCAAGAGGACTTTCTTGGATCCTGCTCACCTCATAGCTCCCAAGGCAAACGAAGACAGAGACTGCAAGGATGGGAATGGGCTTATGCATGGATTTGTCATGCTAAGCATGATCAGTCACAGTGCTTAACAAGTGATGGTCCGAGAAGGTTGGATCAGAAACCTCTGGAGACCCCAGCAAGATGCGCTGCTGTCACCTTCACTCCAAGTGAGCAAATAAACCCTCCCTGCCAACCTCAAACCACACACTGCACAAAATCATATCAGAGGATCCCAGACTGGTTTGGGTTAAAGGGACCTCAAAGCTCCTCCAGCTCCAACCCCTGCCACAGGCAGGGACCCCTTCCACTGGAGCAGATTGCTCCAAGCCCCTGTGTCCAACCTGGCCTTGAACACTGCCAGGGATGGGGCAGCCACAGCTTCTCTGGGCACCCTGTGCCAGCGCCTCAGCACCCTCCCAGGGAAGAGCTTCTGCCTAAGAGCTCATCTCAGTCTCCCCTCTGGCAGGTTAAAGCCATTCCCCTTGGCCTGTCCCTACATCCCTTGTCCCAAGCCCCTCTCCAGGTTTCCTGCAGCCCCTTTAGGCACTGGAGCTGCTCTAAGGTCTCCCTGGAGCCTTCTCTTCTCCAGGCTGAGAATTGCATTCAGATTTTAGGAGCAAACAACATTTTTAGAGCCCCATTGTGACAGCAAGGCTGCTTTACACGCTGGCTACACAAAACCTGATGCTCTGCACCTGCAGCCACATCTCATCCAGCAGCATCTCCATATCTCAAGCACTTGACCCTGGCAACCTTTGCAGCTGGATCTATGAAACTTTCAAACCCCAGCTTTTCTACCTAAGGCACAAATTGAAGACAAACAGGACTCAAAGTTCCCTTCCTAGGTCTGGAATACACCTGCAGATGTCTGGGATGGCAGTGAGCTCTCCATGCACTTGGTCAGGGCTCAGCTCCACGCAGCTGGAGCTGGACTTTCAGCCAGAGATGTATTGACCTGCAAGGCTCACTCTTAAACACACGCTCTCATCGATTGATGCCTCTGGTGCTCATGCTTATCTACCTGCCTGTGCATGAGCTCTGCAATGCTCCATGCAAATAATAATTTATTTTTGCCTCCTTGTGACAAAAGTGCTTTTGGTAACTATATATTGCCATGGCTTAGGGCACAGAGCATTGCTTACTGCATGGGGTGGCATGTGGTGGATGTGGAGCTTGAGTGCATCTCCTCTGAATCCCATGCTGGTGGGATGCTGGCACAGAAAGTATGAGTTAATTTTGGCTTTTCCCTACACTGAAGCCTCCCAGAGCAAGGCTGGCATTGATCATCCTTGCTCTTGGCCTGTACTTATGTGCAAGACCCAACAACCACAACCCAAATCACTCCCTACCACTTTCCCGTGATGGAGGCAACGCAACCCTACTGTGACAAAACCCTGCCTTGCTTTTGCTCAGCTGTAATTGGGCTCCCCTTGCTCCAAGAGGCATCAGATGGATGTTGCCACATCCAAGCTCCCTGTCAGCTCAAGCTTTGCATTCCCAACACATGAGGGGTTCCATTTGAGGGTCTCCTCCTTGCCAACACCTCCCCAGAGGTGACCCTTTGAAACACCCCAGTGCTGAGGGTCAAGCCACCTTTCCTCAGAAGCTTTGTCAATGCAGTGTCCCCATCCAACCTCATCACTGCTCAACAGCACCACAGCAGCCCTGAGCTCTGCAGAGGCCTCAGCACCTAGATGCCCAAGCCCCATAGGTGAACACACCCCAGAACGGGCTCAAACCCTTTCCTGAGCCCCCACCAACTCCTCCAATGTCAATCCCCGTCCTGTCATTCCCACACGACGCCCACTCCTACTGATCCCACCTGCTCCATCACTTTGCCTGGCGTTGATCCCCTTCCAGTACTTCAGAGGAGATACCATATGCTCCCTTCAGCAATTACCTGCCAAGTTGGAGGAGAACGCTTCTATTTAGTCTCACTTGTTGGGCAACGGGAACCGTTTTGTCGAAACATTTTCCATCCCAAATTATTCTGCCCTTTTTTACACCAGGATCTGCTCTGCTCTGACTCAATTCCATGTATTTCCCATGCCTAGGTGTTGCCTTGAAGTCTGTCTGTGGATAAACCCCTGTACATTCGTATCAAATCCATATCAAACAAGATTCTAATGGAATCATACAATCATAGACCAACCAGATTGGAAAAGACCTTTAAGATCATCAAGTCCAACCTTTACCCCAGGACTGCCTATAGCCTGCAACTATCCATAAGAGACTTAAAAGCAACAGGACTTGTATTTTTAAACAGAAAACCATGGCACGTAGGCAGCTCTAATCACGGCCGGGGAGGGGACAGCAGTTTTTAGGCCATAAAAGAAGCTCTGCTTTTACAACACACAGTTATTAATTTTCATCAGTGATGAAAAGCAGCATAAACAGCGCTTTTTGTGGAGAAGTTGCCAACCCCCCAGCAGCATTCCGCGTTTTTCCTGCAAGAACCATGCGAGGATGAAGCTATAAACATGAAACTGGCTTTGAAAAACTCTACTTCTAAGAAATCATTTACTACAAACTCCCTGTTTGCCACCACGAGAGAGAAATTAAAAGCCCAACTACGAAACCCTTTGATGAAATATGCCTGGACCAGTCCTCATTAGCTGCATCTCAAATCTTTCCAAGCTCCGTGCTGGGGCTGAGAAGCATTAATGTGGGTTAAACACTTGCTGCAAGCATAAGGAAGAGGAAGGTCTCACAGGGCCCAGAAGCACAAGACTTTTCTGGTTCTGGGTGCATCCAGCTAAAATGAACATCCCTGAAGCAGAGCCAAGCCCAAAAGGTTCTGTGGCAAACCCTGGCCATCACCCTGATTCTGGAGGGGTGCATCCAGGGCTGTGAACACCCACAGAGATGTGTCCCAGCCATGGTTTTGCCAATTCTTGCAGTTTTAGCATCACCCATCAATAGGGTGAAAAATAACCCTGAAAACCCTTTGACAGTATCTGAAGGGGGCTACAAGGATGCTGGAGATGGACTCTTCATCAGGGACTGTAGGGATAGGACAAGGGGTGATGGGTTCAAACTGAAACAGGGGAAGTTCAGGATGGATACAGGGAAGAAGCTCTTCCTTGTGAGGGTGCTGAGGTGCTGGCACAGGGTGCCCAGAGAAGCTGTGGCTGCCCCATCCCTGGCAGTGTTCAAGGCCAGGTTGGACACAGCCTTGGGTGCCACGGTTTAGTGTGAGGCATCCCTGCACGTGGCAGTGCGGTTGGAACTGGATGATCTTAGGTCCTTTCCAACCCAAACCATTCTATGATTCTATGACTGGCTCAAATGGCATTAAAAATAAAACTAAACTGCAGTGACCCAGGATCTGGCTCATACCTTACCATTTTTAAACTGATTTTGTGATGTTGGGAAGCCCAACCACAGCCCTTCGCTACATCTCCATTTCCACTTTTCAGAGGACCAGTGCCTGTAAATTCATTTCTCAGCGCATCCAGGTTGAGAACAGAGCAAAAACTGCATGAGGACTGCATTTTAAAATACGTTCATATATATGACTGTACACAGCACTGTGTTTCCAAACAAATCCCGAGCTGCTCTTTTCATGGAAGTATTAGAGTAGCGTTAATTAAATTGGGGATTAATTCAGCATCAAGCTGGCTGCAGAGCGTATATGTTGCAGTTTGCAGTGTTCTATTTCTGGGCTTGGCTTTCCATGACTTCGTCTGGGCTTTCTGCTCACAGCATCGCTCGGAAGAGCTTAATAAAGCTCCAGTACGCTTCGGGTGTGGGCTACAAAGTTCATCCTTGTGAACATGCAAGAAGCTGCAATTAGAAGAAGAAACGCTGCCAAAGGCACGCAGTGACCCTCTTCCCCAGCCTGATTGCGTCCAAACTGATCCACTTCTTGCTGGCAATTAACATCTGAAGCTGGGCTTGGCACTAATTGATTGAGAATTGAAGATCCAGCCTTGTGTCATGTCCTTTCGAGCTGGAGCTGTCACCTGCCAGCACAGAAGATCCTCCTACTTGGAGAGCAAAGCAGATCCTACACAGCTCGACCTCAGGAAAGCAGATAGGATTTTCTCAGCTGGTTCACATTATGACTGCACTTCAGCGGCCCAAAGGTTTATTCTGTGCAATAAAGCTTCTCCTGTGCTGTGCAGAAGTAAGCACAGAGCTGGGAGGTTTGGGTTCTCCCTAGACTTTTGCTGTCCCGCGCCTCAGTTTCCCTCAGTTTTCCTCAGTAAAAGGAACGCAATCACACAATCGGCTACGTTGGAAAAGATCTTTAAGATCATCAAATCCAACTGTTACCCCAGGACTGCCAAGTCTACCACTAAACCATGCTCCACTCATTGGGCTGGAAGAGTCACCGGCGCCTCCTCCATGCTCTTCAAAGCTCAGTTCACATCCCAGGGTTACTGAGGAGCAAAGACAGGGACGACCTCATGGCAGAGTGCCCACAAGTGGTATGGGCAGCACCAAGCACAGCATCTGGAAGGAAGCACAGAGGTTCCTCCTGCGCTGGCTGCACTGCACCCATGAAGGGTATGTTGAGACCATGGTTTCTTGTCTCCCTTAGAGAGGAAGGCTCCCCGGGAGCAGAGGGGTTGCTGTTGCAGCACAGACATGCCCAGAAGATGCTGTGAGATGCTGAGGTTCACCTCTAATTTTTACAGCATCCTTTGCTCATTATCACCATGGAAATGATGGGCATCAGAGCAGGTGCTCCTCCACCACCATCCCATCACCCTGGGTTACACTGGCATCTCCAGCACCAAGCTGAGCACCCTGAGATGCTCTGGCTGTGGAAAATATCATGGCAACACCCCCATTCCCACCAAACCCTTAAATCCCTCCTGCACGCCTCCGATGTAACTCAGCAGCACATGGGACGTGTCTGTGTCCTCAGATTACCCACCAGTGTCTGCCTGCGGCCCAGCGCCTCCTGAGCACGTTGTGCTCACCACACCAGTGGGGCAGCCAGGACCCACATTGACCCAGAGGCTGTGCCTTGTGGTCCCAGCCCTGGGGAAGCCAACTTGCTGCTTCACCCAGGCTGTATCCATGCAGAAATCTCAAACAATGCCCAACACTTACATTGCTCCTAGACAAAAACTTATAGATGGAAAAAAAAACCCAACAAATCACCATGGAAACCTGCAAGAAAGCAGGACCCACAAGCTTACCATGGAAAATGGGGAATGATAAGGAAACCAGTTTAGCACCAGTGAAACCAGTTCCGCTCCCCTGTGCGTGCTCCCGTTTCTGTGGAAGCGTCATGTTTTGCTTCGCTTGAAGTTGCTTGGTAACAGGATTAAGTGAAGCTGAAATAAGAGTCTTCACCACAGGGTTTAGGGAGGCTTGGGAGCATCCGTTTGACAGGCGACTGAGTCGACGCCGCTTTCCCCACTCAAAAGCAGCAGCTTGAAATTGGTCCTGTGTATTTTGCTGCCGTGGGCTGAGCTTTGGCTGCTGGTTTGGGATCAATCAGGGACTACAGGTTTCCCTAGGGATGAAAATGAGATGTCTGGGAAAAAGCCCTGGTGTCCTGCTCAGCTGCAGTAGGAGGGAGGGCCCCAGTGGGGCTGTGCTGTGTGTCTGTGACCCCAGCCTGGCTGCTCACCTGCACTGAAGAGGTACAGAAACCCCCGTGCGATAGCAGTGGGGAGCCCATCATGGTCTCATCCATCTGGCCAAGCTTCAGAGAGGTCTGGCTGCTACGGAGCACATCATAGCGTCAGCGCTGGACCAAGGGAATGGGAATAAGTTGATGTTGGAGGAGACTAAAATGTCCCCAAAGCAGCTGCAGAAGAGCCCCTGTTGCAGAAGAGGTGAAAACCTCACTAATGGCTTTCCAGGAGGTGTTTATTGCATTTAGGATGTGGGTGATAGGATAGGAAGTCCTACAATCTACAGGTTATAGTCCTATAGAGAGGATGGATACAGCCCTATATAGAGGATGGATACAGCCCTATATGGAGGATGGATACAGCCCCATATAGAGGATGGATACAGTCAACCCAGTCCTTTAAGTACAGGTCTCAACCTCATCCTCTTTCTGCTGAGAGTCCAAAAACCAGGACACCACCTCCAAGGCTATTCCCTTCACAACCTTTCGAGCGCTCTCCAATGTGATCTCCTTGCCATGGTCCACGTTGGGTCCTGTGGATGCTGCAGTGACATTCCTGGGGTACCCACTGCTGCCGGAGGACTCACTGCTGCTGACAGCACCAACACAAGCTCTGGGCGAGCCCTGTGCCCAGCTCTGGACACTCACATCTATTTTCAGGCTTCTCTTGTCATTGGAGGAGCAAGGCAGGCAGCTCCAGAGTGATTCATCCCATCTCAGGGAGGTGCCTACAGCAGGATGAGTCACATTGCAACTTCCCTCCACTGAGCCAAGCCAGCTCCTTAATCTCCATAAGCAACTACGATAGGGTCGGATGAGCAGAAGCGAGTCCCAACGGGAAATCCAGGCGTTCCCTTTGCAGGGCTTAGGAACCGACAGAGGTAACCAGCTTATCTGTCTACAAACTCTTCACTGCAGCTATGAAATCAAACCTTGCTGCTTCAAGGTGCTGCTGGCAACCTGCAGCAGGAGCTGCATGTTCCCCTGGTCCTCTTGAATAGTGTTGGGATGATGGGGGAAAAAGGATCATTTCCTAGTGGATTCTCGTGGTGGTGGTAAGTGATCTGAAACCCCCAAACATCGGCCAGGATGGCATCGGCAGACGTGGCTCCAGCACACCGGTGATGACCTCAAGAGTACCGGAGGTTCTGATAATGATGGAGAGCAGGTGAAGAACAGCACAGAAGCACCATGGGACAAGCTCCACTACAGCAAGTCATAAGGTACTTCATGTGTGAGGTTAAAGATCTATTCTGGGAAAACAAACTCAAAAGACCTGAATCTGAAAGAGCCACCAGCACGAAAGGCCACCAGCTTGTGTTAAAGGCAAGCAAGGTAGCGGTATTATCTACAGAGGTAAATCAATCCTTCCTCTTACCTCTTGGGATACAGTCAGAGTATTTCAGAGGGGGTTTTCTCCCCTTTTTTCTGGTATTTTATTGAAAGAACACTGAAAAACCTCACCTCCTTGTACTCGAAAGGGGCACAGAAGGAGCACGAGGGCTGCTTCCCCACCTTGACTGCACAGCAAAGGGGACAGGAGCAATGCTGTCACCATGAAATCACCCCCCTGGTTTGTTATTTCTCTTTGCTTCAGTGAGAAGGGACTTGCACCCAGAGGGAAGTTAAAAAGCCTCGTGCCTGCAGAGCCTGTGAGAGGGAGACTGAAAGGGAGATTTGGGGAGGGCAGGAGATGGATCTTGTGTCCTTCTCCCTATCCCCATGGCCCAAAGGCTGGAAAAGCAGCAGCAAAGCCTCTGCATCTAATCCTAAGGGATAAGGGCACAGAGCTGATGTTTTCATCCTGCACTGCTGGGATTTAACCACTGCACAACCCCTACAAATGTGAACTCTGATAATATATAGAGGCTATAAACCCCAAACCACAAGTGAATGCTCCACTATACAAGGCAACAACTACACCTAGCTGGGAGCCAAAGCTTTTCCCACTGCACTTCATCTCCCACTAAGCATTTATTTGAGCATCTTCTACTTGATTATGTGGTCACCGTGCTGGAAGAGGCAGGAGATGGAACACAACCGAGCTCCTTCACCACAAAACCTAAGCCCGGAGAGGAGATTTATCCCTGCTCACCCCGTTCCAAGCTCTCTGTAAAGCGCAGTAGCGATTCATTACTCACCAAGTACCAGAAGGTGTTATAACAAAACTACATTAAGCATATCTGCTATTTTTAGTTGAGCATATTGCATTTGCATACTAAATCTGAGAGGCCATATGTCTCAACGTATATTATTAAAAAGCTCCTTACATAATGTACGGGGCAGGAGGAGCGGGCAGCAAGCCGAGCCCAGGGCTGTTAAACTGCTTCTGCTGGACACGAGGAGCCAGCAAATGAATATTTCAGTTCCTTGCTTCTCTCCTGTTAAGCTCAAGCTTCAATCATTAATAAAGTGGCTCACAACCTGCTTCTCTGACAGGGTCATACCAGGGCAGGGAGGGTTGTTTCTGCCACGTTATGCTGCTTATATGATGCTTCTTAGTGAGGAAGGAAAAGAAATGCCCTTTCCACCTCAGCATCCTTTGGGAAGAGTGACCACGGGAAGGAGGATGGCCAAAAACACAGGTATCACCTCCATCCCTAGAAGCTGCTGCCAGGAATACTGCAGGAGGAAGGGAGAAATTCCCTCTGGAAGGAAGCAATATTCCCCGCATCCAGAGCCGGGGGTGCCAGCCTCCTGGGCCACCCATCTGCCAGCTTTTGCTTCAGCAAGCTGCTGCCACCGCAGGGATAGGGATGATCCAAAAAGATGAAAAAAAAAAACCAAACCCAAAAAGAAGGAAAAAAGGAAAAAGCTGAAGGAAGGCGAGGCTTTAAAGGCACAGGAGCAGCCCTCACATCCCTCCGCTTCAGGAGCCTCGCTGCTTCCCCCAGAACATCTTGAAATATTAAACAGTGAAGGAGCTGCTGCTAATTTTGGCTGGTAGCAGAGCCAGATGGAAGCAGATTTCCCAGCACTGGGGCCGGGCTCTGCTGCTGCTCCTGTTGGGGAAGATGGATGGAGGGGACTGGGATACCTCGGAGGCTGAGCCCAGGGGTCCAAGCCAGCTTTTGGTGTTGTTTAAAGGGAGACGGCATCTCTGTGCACTTGGTAGTCAGGAGGTGTGGGTTCTAAAGCTGGATGTCTGAAGAGGTGCCAGGGAGATTTCCCACCTCTGAGCACTGCTGCCCCCCAGAAAGCCCCTCCGAATCCTGACACCTCTCCAGGAAAGTGGATTCCATGGGAAGACACAACAGTCCCAAACTGGGACTAAAGAAGATGACTGGGGTGGGTGACCATCCCAAGCGGTGATCCCACTGCTATCACTACCCTGACCTGTGCTGAGAGCCTCCATGGGACTGTAAGGTCCATGTGGGTCATCAGACCCACTTGTGCCATGTCCAGCTCCTCCACAGGATCTGTGCTTAGCTTTCCAGCTTGGAGGATGCTGTGTAGCTCACAGCGGTCCAGCACCACCAGGAGATAACCAGGATTTGCTCCTGCAAGGACAAGACTTCATTCCGCAGCCAAGCTCACGCCTCCCCATCACCTGCTCGCTCTTCCCATTTTGCAGCCACTCTGATGGGTAATAACCTTGCTCTATTTCCTCCTGGTCCCTCTCCAGGCTAAAGCACAGCAGTCCCTGCAGGCAGGATTCAGCTTCGGAGCTGGTCCCGTTTGCTTTTGCATCCTTTAGGAAAACGCGATTTCTCTCCTAACGCAAACCTGGCTGGATGGGAAAGCTTTGAAGTCATTGTGTGATTAAATAGAATCACTGCTGGTACAAGGACACCTGAAGACAAGCAGTGGGCAGAGAGGTTTTTACCACTGCAAGGAACCCTCACTCCATGCCCTGCTGGAACTGCTGACAGCTGTAGTTATGTCCATTTAATTGGCATCGCCTATAAATGTCAGTGCTTTGAGTGATGTGATTTCAAAGCACTGTGGTGAACGTGGCAACTAAGTAAACACTTATTTTAATGGAAAAGGATGTGCTTCAGATGGGGGCTCTGACTACAGAATGACAGCAAAGAGCTTGTCTATCAGAGCAGGGGGAAAAACCCCAAGTAGTTTAGTTACATCGGTGAGGGAAATGCTTCTCCTGCATCCAGCTGGAGCTGGATGAGCTTTAAGATCCCTTCCCACCCAAACGAGTCTGGGATTCTATGAAACCCCTGCTCTAACTCAGGATATGGGAGTGTAAGTCTTGGTTTCGCATCCAAAGCAATGCTTCAGCAATGGGGTGTGGGAAGAGATTTAGCTTTTTCCACACATTTCCACATAAGATTCAGGTCCTCCTTAGACAATTCCCCACCGAGGAATTTTTACCCCAGGAGCCAAATGGATTTTAGATGTCAACAGAAGAAAAACTAAAAGTCTATGGGCCTGGGGAGCAGAGAATTTCCTATCAAAACCTTATTTTGATATCCTATTTTATAGCAATTTTTCAGGATGAGAGTTATGAAAGGGGGAAGAGCGGGTGGCCACAGGAGATGATGTTCCCTTCCACTCCTCCAGCCTCAGCTTCCCACCAGCAGATCCTTTATGATTGCTTCACCTCTTCCATCATCTGCTCAGGAAAACCAAACCCATTTTGCTCCAGGAAAGGATTTCCCCTCTCTTATTCCCTGCCTCACCTGCAGCCCAAAGCATCACTGCATCCTCACAGCACCTCCACCTCCCTTTGTCCCCCCAAAGCCTCCAATGATCCCCCCCCAGCCCTCTCTCCTCCTTCCATCCCCCAATACAACATATGGAGGATGCTATATATAAACCTCTTGGTGCTGTGCTGTGGGTGCTGCCCACGGGAAGGGCGGTGGGGCACAGACATGCCACGGCAGCAGGCAGTCTAGTATTTTCCTCTGATATAAATAACCTGTGAACATCACATCTAGTGCAGCCCTGCGGCGCTGCAATGGGTTCTGCTGGAGCTGGGGGGAAGAAGAAGAATCAATCCGTGCTCTCCTGGAGATTTAAGCTGAAAACGGCGTTGCTGATACTGGACGTTGAAAACAGCAGCACAACAGAGCGGGCAGGAGGTGGAACACAGCAGCAGGACAGAACACACGGCAGGGCTTTTCCTTGCTGAGCTTTTGGGGAAATGGGGGCATTTTGCAAGAGACAAGGTGAGGGAAATGTTCGGCTCCTCGAGTTCTGTCCATCAAGCCCAAGGAGGTCACCAAGGTCCCTCCACAGCTCATGCAGTGGGATGGGTGATTAACCACCCCATCCTTTGACTTATTCAGATGAGAAATCTCGTTTCAATGGGTAACAGAGGGTGGGATGCTTCCACTCCAGCTGTCAGAGCTCAGCTACCGTGTTCATCACCCAAATCCACCTTCTTGGGTGCCAACACACACAAAGAAATGACTCCTGCAAGGCAGGGGACTCCAAGAGTCAACCTGATCTAGTTGAAGATGTCCCTGCTCATTGGAGGGGTTTGGACCTTGGTCTCTTCCAACACAAACTGTTCTATGATTCTACCCTCTATGAGAGTCTCAGTAAGGGAACCACATCTGAAATGTGGTCATTGGTTCTGGTCACTGGAGCCTGATGGATGCACACAGGGAAAGGAGCACACCAAAGACGCTGGGATGGGAAGAGGAGCAGGGAACCTGGCACTTGGGAAGAGTCCAACACAGCTTGGGCTGTGTGTCGTCTGGCGAGACGAAGGCTATGAATCCTCTATAAATACACCAAAAGCAAACATCAGACAGGAGCAGAGCATTTCCAATAGGAAAATATTTGTAATAAACCATAAATCCAAGCTAGGATAAGCTAATGGTGAGTCAATTTAACCCAGAAAAGGTCTCGAGCCAACAATACAGAGCTGTGGAGGAAGTGTATTGGTAACATGGGCAGCTTAAATACCACACTGCAATCATCTGCTCTTTGAGAAGAAGCATTGCCCTTTTAAAGCCCAAAAGGATTTTGGCTGCAAAGGCTCATGGACAGCCCCACTTCAGGGCTCTACAGTTCATGGTGAAAGGATGACGCCCTCCATCCTGGTGGGCACCACGCATGTTCTGCACACAGAAAGTGAAATCATCAGGGAACCAAGCAGGGGAACAGACCATCAGGGTGATGAAGATGTAAAAGCTGCTTCCTGCACCTCCTCACTCTTACCCAGCCCCAGCGATCTGCATCATTATGTCTTATGGACCCCAACTCCAACCCCATGGAAAGCTTTTGCCTCTGGACACCTCAATTCTCACCCTGGCACAGTGAGAGTGCTCCTGCACCCATGGAACCCAGTCAACATCTTTATGGCAACAGCCCTGGGCTCACCTCCATGTCAACATCCCACCCCGGGGCATCAAAATGCCCAAATCCAGCCCCTAAAGCCTTGGTCCACTCCAATCCAAAGCCCAGCCCTGCTCCCTTGGCTGCAGCAGTGTGGGATGGAGCCAGCAGCCACAAGTTCAATACTAACTTGTATTGCAGCATTAATGCTTAATTCTTGCTTTGCTTACGGAAGTATTTATGGAAGCCCATGCACCACGATACAAACAACCCCATGAGGCCATTGTTACTGTTAGAGAAATAAATATCTGCACCGAAGGGCATTACAATGAGACACTGAAGATAAACAGTTCCTGGGATGGAGTATAACAAACTGCTGTGTAATGTTAAAATGTGTCACTTTTTCCCTTGGGAACACAGTCAGGGAAGAGTTTGGAGCATAAGAAATCCATCTCAACTGGGACATCACTGAAACAGGATTTTTTGCCATTTTTCCCTCCAGAATTGGCTCTGACATCCCTTGCAATGTGGCTACACCAGAGCGGCTTCAGCCCTGGCCTGGAATTAGATAGGAATCAAATCTCCATGACCTGAATGTCTTGGAGGAGGAGGCTGGTGAAGTAATGGAGAGAGGCCACCAGTGGAACAGCCTGGATCATGGAAGAGCGAACTGGGGGGCCCTTTTGCTCCCCCACTGTGACCAGCAGCCTCGACAAATTCAGATGTTTTGGCAAGTGAAGAAGATAAAGTGTGGGGAGGATGCTGGATGGTTAAAACACCAGTGCCATGGTACTCAGAACCGGTGGAAAATGGGTTTCTTGCCTGAAACTGAGACTGTCTGGCACATTTTGGGACTCAGAATCCCAGACTGGCTGGGGTTGGAAGGGACCTTAAAGCTCCTCCAGTTCCAACCCCTGCCATGGGCAGGGACACCTTCCACTACAGTAGCTTGCTCCAAGCCCCTGTGTCCAACCTGGCCTTGAACACTGCCAGGGATGGGGCAGCCACAGCTTCTCTGGGCACCCTGTGCCGGCGCCTCAGCACCCTCACAGGGAAGAGCTTCTGCCTAAGATCTAACCTGAACTTCCCCTGTTTCAGTTTGAACCCATCAAACCTTGTCGTATCGCTGCACCCCCTAATGAAGAGTCCCTCTCCAGCATCCTTGTAGCCCCCTTCAGATATACATGAGGCTGTTTAACAGCAGGAATCTCTTTCACACCCCCACCTCCAAAGACACCTGTTTTCCTTTTCTCACACTGACCTTCCATGGGAAGAAAGGAGACTTTTCCTTCTGTATGTATACACTTGAGAGAAGGCAATGGCAACCACTTCCCTGCTCTGCTGTTCCCACTCTCCACAATATTTGAGTAACGACATCGCGTACTAGAATTTGTCACTTGGCCAAACTCTGCAGATGGCATTTCCCTCTCTTCATCTTTCTAAGCTTCTCCTTAAATAGGAGCAGTGGAAGGAAGAACCACAACAAAAATATTAAAACTGATCAACAAAACACAGGCACAGTCCTCTTCCCTAAAGCTCCCCAGTTTCACAGTGTGCTTGGAAGCACGGGGTACATCAGTGGTGGCAGCAAGCAAAATCCAACCGCAGATAGCCCCAGAATGCTCGGGCTTCTTCCCAACCTCTGTGTACCTCACAGCATTGAAACAGCTCAGTTTTTATTGCAACATGGCTTCGCAGTCTCACTCTGCTGTCACTGAGCACAGAAGTCATCCGGCCCCATTGACGGTCACACCTGGGACATCTCACCTTGCCAAACAGAAATGAGCACGTGCTGGAAACACGTTCTGAAGAAGCAAAGATGCCAACACGCCAGCTGCATGGGTCACCAGTAACATCACCCACATGTGATGCGATGTGGGCTGTGTCACGGCCATCCCAGCCTCCTCTGAGGGACCATCACCAAACCTGTACCTAAGGCTCCAGTGGAGACAGCTTCCCTCAGTCCATTACGGGTACAAGGGACAACAGGAGAAGGCGGTACCTTTTCAGGGCTTTATGCCCTACCACTTACATCCATTCATCCTTCACCTTCCCACCATGCTTGCCCCTCTCCTTCTACCCAGCTTAGTCTCTCCCATACCTGCAGACTTATCAGGGTTTTCCCTTCATCCTCTCCAAATCCCAGTGTCAACTCCTTCCACATTTCAACCATCCCAAACGAGCCCTAGTGCTGCTGCAGGTAACACTGTGCAGCAGAAGACCTCGCACGGTAGCAGGTCCCACCACCACATCATTGCAATGGCTGGATCTCCAGCACAGACTCAGCAGAGACGAGAAAGACCTTTAACACTCAAATTCTCTTTCTCCCTTTTCATGTGTCCTCCATACATCCAACCACCACAGCTCTACTAAATACAGCAGCAGGAGTGCACTGCTCCCAGGCAGATGAGAGCAGCTTTGACTCTTCCCTGCCCTCCTTTTAACCTCCATAAAAGCTGAATGATTAATCACATCTCTTTTTTCCCTTCTTTCCTCCCTGTTCTTCTGTTTTGCTGAGTCTTTACGTGCTCTCCAGCCACTCAGAAGCATGCCCTAGATGCTCTTTGCCATCTGTGATTGCTTTGAGTGCTTTGTATTACAGCAACGAGCCACAGAACAACCAGAGGCAGCTGTGCTCTTCAACAGAGATGCTCAACATGGACCATTGCCTATTTTGTCTTGTAAACAAGACAGGAGAGAGCCATAACTGAAAGGACAATGAGAATTAGGTGATGCTGCCTGAGGATGAAATGAGATGAGGGATGAAGCAGCCATCAAGAGCTGCAGGAAACCCCCAGGGAACACATCCGAATGGTGCATGGCCACTGGGGCTCCTCGATTGCTTTTATGAAGTCCTGCATCATCGCAGGAAAAACAGAGTTTATTTGCTCCGTATCTTGGGCAAGACAGATCATTGGCTCCTTCAGAGTTGGCTGAAGCAATGATGCTTTTAAGAGACCACCGCGCTCTATCTGTGTTGCTCAGCACAAGTGAAATACTTCCAGAGCATCTACAGGAGTGGAAAGCCTTTCCATCATAGAATCATTGAATAGTTAGGGTTGGAAAGGACCTTAAGATCATCAAGTTCCAAACCCCCTGCCATCATCCTCAGCACAGCTTTACACCACCCAGGGACTACAGCAATTTGCCTTGGGAAGCACCTGGGAGGTCTCAAACACCAACCGGAGCCCTTGTTGCTCTGGGCTGGAACAAGACAGTGCAAAACAATGATCCCTGCACCAGAGAGATGAATACAATTATATTCAATTAGTCCTTGCAAAAGACTTTGAACTGCAAAGGGCTTTCTAGCTGCAAAACCTCCTGGTACCTCTGTGAGATTGATTAGCAAGTGTTGAGGTCTTCATCTCCCAAGAGGGAAATGAAGACACTGTGGGGAGGGTCAAGACCTGACATGAGGGGTAACGACCTGGATGATTCCCACATACAACTGGTGAATCCGGGGAGCATCCCAAAACCCCACCAGAGCACCGATACCTCACTCCCCCCTCAGAATAAACAGCAATAGAACTCAGATGTTTGCAGGTGCCTTTGCAGCTCCTGGGACAGCAAAAGCTAAGGCTGCAGCACCCAAACCTTGCCACCTTGGGGTGAGTCCCCCACGCACCGCCTGGTAGCCGCAACATTGGCTGTGCCAGGCTTCTTCTCATGTCTCCTTTTACCCCATGAATTCTATTCTGAGCTCTGCTATTTTGGCTACAGACATTAAACTTCACCCACCAGCCACAAAGACTTGAATGAAAGCCGCAGCATGAAATGCGTATTTAATTCTAATGCTTCATGGCCTTGCTTTGTCATGTGTCTGCTGATTCGAGGTGCCTTTTCTCTGCTTTACCACATTTCCAAAGCCAGTTTCTAGCTTTTATTCCTTTAATTTTGTCTTAAATTAAACACTTCCTGGCTTTGGGGCTTTTTCTTCCTTAAAGAAAAGCTTTGGAAGCATCCTCATCCCTTAAAGGGTTTTCCCATTAAGTCACTGATAGGTATTTACAGCCTTCAGTTCATCAACTTTATGTGACTGGGGACATCTGCCTGTGCTTGCTACACCAGTCCTGTGGTGGATAAAGCCTTGTTGTCACGCACCTCCTCAAGCAGGAGCAGCTTTCCCAGCCATATCTTACCTGCTCTGCACATATGTATCTGGATAGGGGACTGGGTGCTGGGAAAGGAAGAGGTGAGATACCTGCAGCAATAAGCACTGTGATTTCATCTCATCCTTCTTTTAATTAGTGGTGTTTAACTGCCAAATTGGACCTAGAGGACATTGTGTGATGTGCTGATTGCACTAGGAGGGGCTGAAACACACTCCTTAGATGAGCTTGTGGGCCAGGACCTCAGCATCGAGCTCATCCTGGGGATCAGAAGGGTTGCTGGACAAGGCACAGGGATGCCACTGACTTGCCTGCACTTCTTGGTGAGGAAATCCCTTGCAAAAAGCCCACAGGCTCATGTTCACTTACAAGCTGTCAAAGCTGTTGAGATGCTCTCCACAACGGCTACAAAAAGCATCTGTTTTGGGCTCAGAAACCCAAAAGCTTAGAGACTGTCTACACATGAAAATGTCCTCCTATTTACTGAAAACACATAAGCATTTGATTTTGAAACCAAGTTGAAATCTTTCCCCCTCCACTTTCCTTCTCCCCAGGTCGCAGAATCCCAGTCTGGT
This sequence comes from Pezoporus flaviventris, assembly GCF_033815535.1. Taxonomy (NCBI): domain Eukaryota; kingdom Metazoa; phylum Chordata; class Aves; order Psittaciformes; family Psittacidae; genus Pezoporus; species Pezoporus flaviventris. Next base: position 705,157 of record NW_026892639.1, on the reverse strand, counting down.
TTGGGTTGGAAGGGACCTTAAAGCTCCTCCAGCTCCAACCCCTGCCACAGGCAGGGACACCTTCCACTGGAGCAGCTTGTTCCAAGCCCCTGTGTCCAACCTGGCCTTGAGCACTGCCAGGGATGGGGCAGCCACAGCTTCTCTGGGCACCCTGTGCCAGCGCCTCAGCACCCTCACAGGGAAGTCCTTTCACTCCATAAGCTGTGTTTGATGGCCAACACCACAAATCCTTGGGCAACCCAAGCCTGGATCAGCCCCTGACAATTTCCTGGGTACCTGCTCCACCACAAAAGAGGAAGCCCAGTTTTCCAACCATGCATTGGCTTTTTCCAGCTCCATGATAACATCGAGAGGCCCTGGAGAGAAATTCACCACCAACAGGAGTCTCTCGGTTATGTGACGACCTTAATGACATAGCCCAGACACAAAACCCTGAGTAACCTTTGAGCTGCCTCTCTTCACTCTGGAGCTATTGATGAGTGTGTTCAGGCAAACAATTTCAGCAGCAGCCTCATTCTGTGGATGCTCTGGTTGTCAGGGGGCTGCTGGAAGGTGGAAATAGCGTTGACCTTTTCTCCCTAGGAAACCTGGCTAATTGAATGAATTCTTGCTCTCATTAGGAAAAGGTCCAAGATGCAGCACATTTTATGCCTCCCTTTAGGTGACACCAACCAGCCTCCTAAAGGTCAAACTGTTTTTGATGAGTTCATCAGAGATCAGAGTTTCCTATTGCAAAAAAGCATTGAGTCCTCCTAGCCCAAACCCCTCTGTTATTTCTGCTGAAGGCCACTGCTGCTTTATAGGCACCATTTATCTCTTTGGAAGTTTAAGTCTTCAGAAGGATGAATCAACCCTGTGTCATTGGGATTTGGGGTGTTTTTCTGTCACATTGGCTAATTATGGCTGCCTGGTAATGCCAAACTTTCACATCATTTCAAATAAAGCAGTGTTCCGCCTTTGCAGCACTGCCTGTGGTGCAGCAGAAGTCATTTTGAGGTAGCATTTAATAGCTTATATTAAAGCAAGAGGAGATTTATGCAGTTGGAGCTTGGGTTCATTTTGCAGAAAGGGGCATCAAGGATAATTTGACTCGAGGATAAAGCAGCAAAGGATAATTTGACTCTCTAAGGATGAGTTTGATGTCACTCAACCAATTACTGTCCTAGTTCAATCTTCCTCATTGCTTTTACGGGCTCTCATTGCAGATTGTAATCTACAGTATTTCTGGCACAGAGGTGTTCTTGCAGGGCTCTGAACACACTGATCACTCCAGCCCCATGCTTTCATAAGCAGCCAGTACTTGCAGCTCGCCCTTGGTGATGGGGGATACCAGGTTTATGGCTTTGCGGCTGTCTTGACTTAGATTTTGTGCTTCTCTGGGGCTCTCTGCTCCAGCAGAAATTGAAATCCAGCACTTCCCAAGATTCATTTCTCTGCTCTGGCTTGCTGGGAGACACGGGGTGGGAGAGGAGCCAGGGAGGGAAGTCCACATGGCATCACCAAACCCATTGCATCAACTCAAATGCCCCAGTTAAAGCTGTCCCCCTCCGTCTCCCCAGGTCCCAGCTGCAGTTTGCAGATAAATTCAGTGTCATTTTCTCCATCTTAAACCATTCTGCATTCTTACTGTGAATAATAAAAGCCTTTTTTGGTCTTTTCTCTTTCCAGAGGGAGCAGCGTTCATCTGCCTGCGCTGTTACACGTTAATCAGCTGGTGAAAATGCTCTGAGCTGAAAAGTGCTGGAGAAAGCAAGTTACTCATACACACACCTTGGCCTTTCTTCTTCTGTTCTTAATATCTTTTGCTATTTTAATTGATAAATGAAACCGAGAACCGACCCTTCCAAGGCAAACAAGCTTCGTCTGCAAAGAACTGCCCTGAGGCAGCCACAGCTGCATGCGGGAGGCAATATCCCATAATGGAAAAGAAATTGCTAAGGCTCCGAGAAGCCCTGGAGTCAGCACTGATCCCACAGACTTTTAAGGACGTGTATTCCTGCTTTAAAATGTGCTCATGGTTTTCCATGCCCACATGTATGAGGTATCCCCCTGCAACCCACTGCCATACCCCACCACTGACCATGCTGCGTAACTGCTGCTACCCATCACTTCTTCATTCCCTGGTCATTTCCTACTTATTTTGTATTTACAGATGAGTTTTATGTTGATTAGGATTATTCCACTTAGACCTCCACAAACTGTGAGTGAAGCAGATGCACAAATTTCCTATTCCCAAACTCTGTCGTCAACGCTGGTGGCTCAAAGCCTGCAAACCCCATGGTCTAAATCCAAATCCTTGGACCATGTCAGGAACCCAGTGCATTTGCAGCAATGGCCTGGGAGAGTCCAGGCTGCCTCTTCCACCCCTTGAACTCACATCTTTGGTAAGGAAAAGGAGGTGTGGGTTTGTGAACTGCCATGAATCATCTTAATATGCAGAAGTAAATGACAGTGAGGGCTTTGTGCATCTCCACAGCTGGCAAAGCAAATGCTCCAGGGCTTGGGCTTATTATGCACAGAAGCTGCACAGCTGGAGACCAAGTGCTGGGGCTGGAGGGGCTTTGGGGAAAGGGGGGACATCTGACCGCTGAGCTAAACCAACTGTCCTTGCTCGCTGTTAAAGCCCTTGCAATGACGATGCTGTAGTAGAGCAGGAACCCTGCTGACCCATCTCAGCAGCACGGAGATGCTGTTCAAATCTGTTTTGCCTGGCACAAAATCCCAGAGGGCAGCGGGTGTAAAATAAATAAATAAAAATGAAAGAAACCATGGAAACGCTCTCAATTTGTGCCCACACCAGGAAACTTTCCCCAGATGGATTTCCAGGGTTAGCAGCACTGGCCTCCAGCCACCCTGTGCCTGCCTGGAGTCACCCTCACCCTCTCCAAGTCCCCTCCATGGTGACTTGGCTGCAAGATCCCAAAGGTTATCTGGGCTTTTGTGAGCAATGGCAGGAACAGCCCTGCCTCCAGCCGAAAGCATCACTTTGGTGCTGGTTGCAAGGAGTGAATGTGGATGATTTGTGCGGCAAATCCCTTTGAACTGATCCCTGGAGCATCCTAAACTGTGGGCAGGTTCTGGAGATGCTCCACTACAGATCCCCATACTCAAAGCAGGCAGTAGATCCATCAACACAGCCCTGATTACCTATTCTTTACCAGAAAAAAAGCTACCAGAGACACCTTCTATAAAATATGACCCACCCCAAGCTGTACACAAAGGCAGGCAGCGAGACTTGTGCCCATGCTGGCATATGACCCCCCTGCAGTCCTGATCCAGCTCTGGGGCAGCAGCACAAGAGGGATGTGGAGCTGTTGGAGTGAGGTCAGAGGAGGCCATGGGGATGCTGCAGGGCTGGAGCAGCTCTGCTCTGGAGCCAGGCTGAGAGAGCTGGGCTGGGTCAGCCTGGACAAGAGAAGGCTCCTGAAGGGGAGACCTTAGAGCAGCTCCAGTGCCTAAAGGGGCTGCAGGAAACCTGGAGAGGGGCTTGGGACAAGGGATGTAGGGACAGGCCAAGGGGAATGGCTTTAACCTGCCAGAGGGGAGACTGAGATGAGCTCTTAGGCAGAAGCTCTTCCCTGGGAGGGTGCTGAGGCGCTGGCACAGGGTGCCCAGAGAAGCTGTGGCTGCCCCATCCCTGGCAGTGTTCAAGGCCAGGTTGGACACAGGGGCTTGGAGCAAGCTGCTCCAGTGGAAGGGGTCCCTGCCCGTGGCAGGGGGTGGAGCTGGAGGAGCTTTAAGGTCCCTTCCAACCCAAACCAGTCTGGGATTCTGTGATGTCCCAGGGTACGTCTCTGCTTTGTAGGCATCCCACTGCCAGCTGGTCCCCAGGGAGATACAGGTCAGGGCTGGCTGAGGAGTGCTGCTTGCTACAGCATGGATGGCACCACTGTCACACTTCTCCCCTTTAGAAACTCAAGAAGGGTCCTTTCCAGACAAGCCAGCAGTCACAAAAACATCCAAGCTAACTTCTCCACCATCAGGGCTTGTGTGAAGACCCCAGTTAAAAAATAAATCTGTGCTAATTCAATATCCCTAAATTCGATTTGGAAATGGAAAGAGATTAGCAGAATTAAGGCAGCTTTAATGAGGAAGAAAAGCAGCAACATGGAAATTCAATGGTATCAAAACCACCTGTACCTGTGGCTAATTTGAATTAATCCTACAGACAGGCCTCAGCGATGCCCAGAGGGAGGGGAGCATCCAGCACCTTGGGCATAGCAGAGCTTGTTCTCCATCTCTCATAATACACCATCAGCTTTTCCTTTTCCCAAACCACAATTCCCTGGAGAAGGGCTTCTTCCAGCCACCAACAGATGGTTTTCCCTTGCATCCATAATTTGATGGCAGGGGTTGGGATGTACCACTTCTAACAGCATGAAAAAGCCCTGCAGGGAAGCAAAGAATCAATTCCAATTCAAATGGGTTGGGTGTGAAGGAAACAGGCTTGAGATCTTCCTCTGCATGACCTAGATCAGAAGTCTTCCTTGTAGCCCATGTTTTTCACCGAGCTAAGTAATAGCAGCCCATAATACTATGTGATAGTCTTCTAAGTGGATTTAAGCCTCAAGCTTTATAGATTTCATGCTTCTTCTTAGTGCAGTTTTATAGCGCATTTCTCATCCCCTTTCTCTTTATTCCGCGTGTTACTTGGTTAATTGGTATGAAATGTTCATCGTTACCCAACAATTCCTGAAACACAGATGCAGAACGCCCTGACTATTTCTTATTTACAGCCCTGTAGCCTGAGTGACTTTCAATTTACTGTGCTGCTGTATGAGGTCACTATATAATACCATGGACCACTCCAGAAAGATTAACCCCAAGTGGATTCCCCTTGCAATCAAATAGCTGCCACTATAAATTAGTTTCTTTTCTCTATTTGATGGCATTCCTGACACTTCCCCTATCAAGTGCAATAAAACAAACCCCCTCCACAGCCCTGCCATGCGCCAGGGCCTCATCCTGCGAGACAAAGATGTGTAACCGTGGAATTTGGGAGACTCCGAGCCATATGTATGGCTCCCACCTACGCTGCTCTGAGTCTGTGGTTTGCCTTTTCCCTCTTGGTTCCTGGAAGGAGTTTTCCCTGCTACCAGTTTTTTTCCATCTTCAATTGAACTTCCTGCAGGATTGCTATGTTTTGGGGGCTGTCTGCATCATGATTCCCAGCTGGAACATTTAAGGCTTTCTTTAAAACCCAAAGGTGATGCGAAGACTTCAGCCACAACTTATTTCCTCAATTCCTTCCACGTGTAGTGCGCTCACAGCTAAAGCACAACCCTAGAAAATATAAATCCCAGCAGTGCAAAACTCAAAAGACAAGATTTCCATCTCTTTTTCTTTGTACCATCATATTTTTCCCAGGATTTTGACAGTCCTGACACAATATTTTTGCACCCCAACGATGGCAAAGCTGCCTGATGCCGTGCCATCCAGATACAGTCAAAATACCCTGTTCTTTGCACTTGAAATTAGAGACTGAAGCAGTCTGTGTACACTCGCTATTCCAAAATTAGACTGCACATAAATTTAACATGTTCAAATAATGGGCTTGCATATGCAGACAGTCAAGCTAGAGGTATATTTTTCTATTACAAGTAACTTGTTAGAGAAGATATTTCATCTTCCCAAGATATTAATGGATACTCAGAAAAGGTCTTTTCAAACTGACAATGCACTTCATTTTGTTTGCTGAGCCAGTAACAATTAAATCAGTTTTAAATTACAAAGCATATGCCAACGTGACATGGTGGCAGCAGCTCCTGAGCAGCCCTATACCAAGCTATGAACCAATATTTTCCTTCTTAGCTTCTTATTTGAATTGCAAAGGACAGTTCTATAGGAAAGACAAGATCCCGAGGCAGCAAGTGAGGAGATTTTGGGGCTCTGAAGGAGAACGTGGGTTTATGGCATCTCTAAATCTGGAGCAAAAAGAGAAGCAGCTGCGGGACTAAGCACCAAGCAGGATGTCACCATTTGGGCCTGGCATTGGTAAGAATCAGCCCTGCATCCAACAGAACCACAACTGCTCTGAGGGCCTGAGCATCCTGGGGTGCAGGAGGAAGATGTTGTGGCCATGGCTGGGGTGAAGAGGCAGTGAACTAGAACCTGGATTGTTCTTTGGGTGGCTGTTTCCTATGGGACAGACCCTTGAAGGAAGCATGAGCCAAGGCCACCATAATAGGCCAAAGGAAAGTGTATTTTTCCATGTGAAGACCACCCTCTGGTGATGGAGTCAGTATTTGTGAAACCCTAAGGGGGTACAAACACCATGTCTGAGACAGCAGCTCAGTGGGGGCAGCTTCAGATAGTTCTGGGAAAACTTAGACTAACATGGGACAGCCAGCTGCAAAAAGCTTGGGTTTTGAGTAGGTTTTGAGTATCCACATCTGAGGGATGCTGTGGAAGTTGGAAACTGAGGGAAATAAGGTCAAGTAACTCGACCACATAAAAATCATTGCCTAAAAGGCCACTAAAGGAGCAGGTGCTGGGCACAGCAAGTGGCGAAAAAGGAGCAGCAAAACTGGGCTGTAGAAATACCTGGAGTTAAATATAAGGAGTGAATGGAACAGTTCAGGTTATAATGGAGATACTAACCCACTGGGAAGAAAAAACTCAACTCCTTCCATCCTGGAGGCATCCCAATGGCTGACCTCCCCATGCCTACATGTGTACGGCACCGTGAAGATCTCACCCCATGCCCTCCTCATCCCTCTCCATAGCCAGGGCTGAAGTTCACTATTAAGAGCTGTGTGTCCTTGCTAAAGCTTTTCACTGGAGAGCCAAACCAGCGCAGTCCCAGTGGAAGCAGCTGAGGGGATTTAATTCCAAACACATTTACATTCTTATGCAAATATTTGGAAATAATCAACTCCCTCACTTACCTACAAAGCTGAGTTAAGTGTTTCCATGGGAACAGCAACTATTAACCACTATAGTTAATGTTTTCATTCCGGTACTGTCCACACAGCTCAATGAAGATTGAAGACAGCTTGTACAAGGCGCTGTATGAGTCCCTTGTTGAAAGGCAAAGATTAATGTTTTACGAACTTCGCAATCAAGACCAGTCCTACCTAGACCTGTAAGAACATGGCCAAGTTTGCTTGCAACGAGTCCAGGAGCTTGTCCTACACCATTTAACTAAATCAAGAGTCCTATTTACATAGTTCCACCTTGAATCCTACAGCATTTCACGGTCAGACAAAGACCTTAACAATTAGCCCCATAATATGAGAGTCTCTCTCTATGCCTCAATCTTTACCTGAGTATAAATTTAATTTAAATACAGCTGAGATTAGCAGTGGTGAGGCCATATGGGGGCAGGACACCATTAGGGGCATCTTGAAAATCAAAGAGGTACATTTCTCCCTTCCGCGTGTGGTCAAAAATCAAGTTGGAGCTTAAAAGACCCTAAAAGGCACAAGACTTTGGAAAAATGAACGCACTGAGGGTTGTTTCGTCCCTCCTCAGGTTTCATGTCCTCAGCCATGGCCAGGTTTCAAGCTCCTTCGCCACATGCAGGGCTTGAAAGCTGTCTGATGAATGCGACCAGAGCAGGAGCTGCCATCCCACCTCACCTCTGGATGACAGTGATGCTCAAAGACGCAGAGGTACCAGACCGGAAACCTCCTCCCCATTGCCACAGGCTCTCCCGCCAGATGGCAACAACAAGACCTGGCGGATCCTCCTCCTTCACCTTTTATCCTCGCACTTTAGTTCTCCATTTGCTTCCTTAATACCTTTTCTTTTTTGCCTCCTGTAAAACGAGCAGCTGGTTCACCCAGCTGAGACCTTCCCAGAACAGCAGTGATAGAAAAGCACAGCTCTAAAGGCAGCACATTCCTGGATGGGTTCCTCCTAAAGATTCACGGAATCATCATAGGCTGGTTTGTGTCAGAAGGGACCTTAAAGCTCATCCAGGGACACCTTCCACTAGAGCAGCTTGCTCCAAGCCCAGTCCAACCTGGCCTTGAGCACTGCCAGGGATGGGGCAGCCCTTCACCATGCTCACAGTGAAGAATTCCACAAAAGAGAGCTCCAAAAAGCAAGCCTGAAGTGAGAACAGTGTGCCACAAGGTCTGTGTCTCCATGGGGAACCTTATGGGTGGTCCAAAACCCGACAAGGTTGAACACAGAGAGCTCATAGTGTGGCTGTCCAAGCCTGCTACATCCTCAAGCCATCAATGTGGTGGATTTCCTGCCCCCATGAGCTCCCCCAAGACAGCCTGTAAGCAATAAAGCATCAGAGGTAGAAAATGCACTTTATCTTCCCACTCCGTACTGAGAACCTGCTTCGCCTTTAAAAGGACAAGACTTCAAACAAATGCAAGGAGTCAGAAATGATTATTCCAAATCACTCTCTCCTCCTCCTCACCTGGGACACATCAGGCTGATTCTGAGTACGAGCTAAGCACTGGAAGGCAAAGCCCTTGCTATAAAAGCCTGTGCAATTTGAAATGATTGATGGGACCATGGGAATCTGTTTAAATTGCCAGAATCAACCACCACACAAAACCATTGTAAGTTCTGAATGAATGCAGCCAACTCTCCTCTTCACTGTTGAGAAGAAGGTGCTTGAAGAGACTCGTTTGCACACGATGACGGTGCAACGGTGACATAAAACCTTAAGGGGTAATTGCTCCTCTCCCTATTCTGACACCCCATAATAAACAAATAACCTCCCACCACAATGTTCTGCCTGCAACTGCCAGAGGAATGGAGCTGCTGGCAAGTTTTCCAACTCTTTTTGGGATGTTTTGCTTCAAATGCCAACAAGGCTCCATGAAAAGTGCAGCCACCGCTGGGTGGCTTTGGTGGTACCTGTCCCTCCCCATGCTGTCCCTTGCCCATGCCACCCCCTTTGTAGAGCCCAGCCTCTGTTTTGTCAGCAGAATTCATTAAAGGAACTGGTACCAGCAGTGCCAGCAACTTCCACCATCATCCAGGGTTCAGATGATAGGAGCTGCTGAGCTGCCCTTGCAGGAGGCAGCATTTCCATGTTCACTCCAAGTGCTGCCATCCCACCCGATGAGACCTCCAAGACAGCCCCAGCCTTTCCGATTAGCACCTTCTGCCCTTCTCTGTGCCAGAACTAGAGAGGGCTGCAGTGCAGCACGCTGGCTCTTCAGAAGATGCTCAGCTTAGTTGGGTTCATTAAAGGAAGGTGCCATCCATCCCACATGCTCCAAGTGCAATGAGCCAAGTCCTTGGTCCACCCATGCAGCAACCCACACTAAGACAACAGTCAGGGCAACAAATGTCCCCAGATTCCAAGGAGGAGGAACACACAAACAGGTTGACCTTGAACAAGGCCTCCAAAGTCCCCTTCTAGGGAAGAGGAAGATGCTGGAGCATCTGAAAGAGACACTGCACCTCTTGTCACACACAGGCAGCCACCCTGGTCCCAGGAGAGGTGGTGACACTCCCAAACATTGATGCCGAGACACCCAAGTCCAGCACTCACTGATGAGCTGAACTATAGAAATGCTGGTCCCAAGTGGCAGCTACAGACACCGCAAAGCAACTGGTTTCTGTACAGACTGAGCTCCTCTTGCTTTCAAGAGCTGGTTTAGACACTGGCTGGGAAGGATGGGATGGGATGCGATGGGATGGGATGGGATGGGATGGTCTTTCAGCAAAATCACCAACACATGCATGTTTGCAGGAGGAAAAAGGTCTTACCTGTTTCTCCCCATATGGGCAAATATTCATCCTGCTGTATGTCTAGCATGATTTCCAGTCCATTGCCTGTGCCACCCTTAACTGTGGTAAGAAGAGGCCGTCCTTCTTCTCCTGAGTTAAACATGTAGCATTTCCCATATTTTGTAAACACCTGCGAGGAGACAAAAGAGAAATAATGTAATATGTTCCATATAATCAACTCCTTTTCCCACATGAACAAGGGCAGAGCAATGAGAAACAGCCACACACCACAGCTCCAAGGGAAACGTCTGCAGGTAAATCTAACCTGGTTTGATCATTTAGCATACGGTGTTCCCCTGAGAGAAAAGATGGAAGAAAGGAAAGGTGGTTTAGAGTAGTGAACAAACGTCTTCAGCAGCTCACCAGAGTCGTATCATGTTGAGTCTCCAAGAAGCACATGTACATGCTGTGATGGAGCTTGTACTAAAATATAATGCAATTCATAGAATCATAGAATCCCAGCCTGGTTTGGGTTGGAAGGGACCTTAAAGCTCCTCCAGCTCCAACACCTTCCACTGGAGCAGCTTGCTCCAAGCCCCTGTGTCGAACCTGGCCTTGAGCACTGCCAGGGATGGGGCAGCCACAGCTTCTCTGGGCACCCTGTGCCAGCGCCTCAGCACCCTCACAGGGAAGAGCTTCTGCCTAAGAGCTCATCTCAGTCTCCCCTCTGGCAGGTTCAAGCCATTCCCCTTGGCCTGTCCCTACAGGCCCTTGTCCAAAGCCCCTCTCACTCATTGCTTTCCACCCAAAGGGAGCAATGTGAACGATGCCTGCGCTCTCCCAACACAATGCCAACACAAATTCTCATGAACTTCTCACCCTGCTACTACTTGGCAACTAATAAAGAGTTAAAACCACTTGGACAAATGAGGAAAGATTTCCTCCACCACTTTTGCTCCTCTTTAGTCCCATTTTGGCCTCTCTTGAAAGAAACTCTGGGCAAAGCCCAGCTGGGGGCTCCCTGGCCACCACCAGCTCTGTCAAGCAGGGATGCCACAGGTTTCCAAGTGGGATGGACATGGGTTTCAATGAGGGGGACATGGATTTCAAGGAGGGTGAATCTTGGTGGGGCAGCAGAGATGTGACACCTCTGATGGCAGTGGCACGGATGATTTTGGTCACTGATGCTCTTGCTCAGCCTTCCCCCGGAGTGGAGGAACATATGGAAAACCAAAGACTAAACCACAACAAGTCCCTCCTATGGCTTGCACTGACAGACCAGGGGACATGTAGATGTGCAGAACTTCCTACTGTACTAAAAGAGGACAAAATGGCCCAGAGCCAGAGAGTCTGGGCTCTGCAATCAGGAAGCAACCAGCAAACATCAGAAATGAATATTGAGAGGGAAGGGATCCCACCACCAACAGCACATGCTGCTGCTGGCTGTGCTCCCACCAGGAATCACAAGTCACTAACACAGTTGCTGAGCTCATATGACCCCATGATGACTCATAAGACTAAACAGAAGCTGGAGTCATCAGCAATTTATTCCCCTCAAATATTGACACATGCCTTAGAATTATGGCATGAGGGAAGCGGGTGGGATCAGAGAAGTCAGAAATCACATCCAAGTTTAAAACCTTCAATCAGAGCAAAAAAAAGGCTGCAGAGAACATAAAACATTTTTTTTTTGGGGGGGGGGGGGATATACCCTTTAAAAAATAATTTATATCCAAGTGAAAATCTCATTTTAATACTTGACCTATTAAACCAGTCAAGCTGGAAAGATAAGCTGCACAACAGAAAGCCAGTGTCAGCAGCCAGTGCCCTATAGATGGGTTTGCCCAGATAAGCTTTGAAGGCAGAAGTCAACAGTTTCTAATTAGGATAGTTAAAAATACAGCAAGAATAAAACCTGCATTAGGGAGAATGATAGGAAAACAAGCAAGTTTATCTTGAGAGCAACCACGGAATGTAAATGCTGATTAAGGATTTAGATGCTGCTGTAGCCAGTGCAGGCTTCAGCCAAATACATGCAGGCAATTTTACTGGGCTTTTTATATGGCCGTTTGCAGCTGTAAAAATTGAAGTGTAAAACCTCCAGTTAGGGCATGATTATCCAGCAAACAAGATGTAAAGTGACAGGGCCCAAGGCTGCATGTCTGGGACGCAATCCCAGCAAAAGAAAACCAATTGTGACTTGGAAAAGGAAGGGATGTTCCTCCATCCCCTCCGGTCCACATTCAGCAAGCGACCATCAAAGTCCATGAAAGGTGCTGGCCATGGCCAAGAGCTCATCTGTCCCAACCTCAGTAGATGATTCTCTTGCACAGTAGGAGATGTGAAACCTGTCCAGCCACACACAATGTGGGATGTGTTGACACATGTCTGGAAGAAATGCAACTGCTTCTCCCTGCTTCCCAACATCTGCTCCCCAGCAGCAGCAGACCCCAGGGACCATCTGACACATAGCTTAAATCCAGGTGCTGCTGGCATCAGCTGCATCGCTCCTGGGACTCGTTTCCAAGGAAGCCTCACGATTTTCTGCTGCTCTTCAGAATCGTTCAGGTTGAAAAAAACCTTTACAATCATCGAGCCCAACTGTTACTCCAGCACTGCCAAGCCCACCACTAATCCATGTCCCTAAGTGCCACATCTACATGTCCTTTAAATACCCTCAGGGATGGTGGCTCCACCACTGCCCCGGGCAGCTTGTTCCAGCACTTGACAACCCTTTCAGTGGATAACTTGTCCCTAATATCCAACCTAAACCTCCCCTGGTGCAGGTTGAGTCTGTTTCCTCTTGTCCTATTGCTTGTTACTTGGGAGAACAGAACGACCCCACCTCCCTATAACCTCCTTTCAGGCAGCTGTAGAGAGCAAGAAGGTCCCCCCTGAGCCTCCTTTTCTCCAGGCTAAACAACCCATGCAATTGGCATTCACCCATTGATCCAACCTGTCCAGATCCCTCTGTAGAACCTCCTCCTCTCCAGCAGATCAATGCTCCTGCCCAGCTTGGTGTCATCTGCAGACTTCTGAGGGTAGACTCAATCCCCTCGTCCAGCTCCTTGACAGGGCCACCACAAAGCACAGATCCTCATTAAAGCTTCTGGTATTTATCCATCATTTCATCTCTGCAAATGAGGCAGTTACTTATGGCTTTGTACAGCCAAATACCACACCAGAGCCATGACTGTGATATGACAGAGAACTTGAACGCTTGCCCCAGTGAGGAATCAGGCATCTTGGATGAATTACCCAGAGCAAGCAAGCAGCACGAAAACCTTGGGGCAGGGTTACCTTCAGGCTTAGTAGCTAAGCAAAGAACTAGTAGTGCTCAAGAGGACACCAACATGGGGATACATCAGCAAGCAGCATGGATGAGGAGATCTACAGAGCAAAAAAGCTGGGGAGGAACTGTTGGGAAGATACAACTTATTGTTCCATTGGATCTTCATTGTTCCATTGGATCTTCTTGGTTTCAGGCTCTTTTGGGCTCCCTGACAACAGGGAAGGATTCAAAGCGTTGCCAGATCATCGGGATAAAAGTATAGAGATGTTCAGAAAGGCCACCATCAGTTTATACTAACTGCCACGATACACCTGAGGCAGTAGACACGAGGCAAAGCAGAATGATTTAACCTCAGTTTATTATTCTTGGGGGAACACAGCGCTTCTTGCTGTTAGTAATGCTTTAACTTGCAATAAAACAAAGGCCCAGCAGAAGCCAGAAACAAAAATACAAACATGAACCTTGAGAACAGACTATAAAATACCAATGTTTCTTTATATTGATGGATCACCCGTTACTTTTGACAGCTTCTCTGAAAATCCCCATTGAAATACCAGGGTAAACATGCTCAAAGTCTGTAAAATAGTATTTGAGTGACACAGTGAGCCCTTTTTTAGTGTGTAAAGGGAAAAATGCGTATCCTGTGAAATTAAAAAGCAGACCAGGTGTATCTTGAGTATGCTCCACATACAGAACAGAGGACACAAGCATCAGGAGCTCCAAGACATCAACGTACACCCTGCTGTGTGTCAAACCAATAGTCCAAAAAAGACTGATATTCAAAAAGCAAGCAAGCCTGACCAAACTAATAGAGAAAAAGGTATTTCACGGTTTATAACCAGCAGACACAGGACAAGCATGTCTGCTGATGAATTATCCTTTCAAAATGGAGCAAAATGATGGTAAAAGCAAGTAATTTGGAGCCCATAAATTACTTTTCTGAATCCAGACAAAGACACATGCTAGAGCTCACTGACAAGGCAAGACATTAGTTGTCAGATAAAGGTTCCAACCATTGAAGAGAGTAAATTAGCATCCTTCACTACCATCTTCTCTGCAATTGCAGTACACATGGTTCAGAGACACATATCCTATCAAGCCACATTCAACAGCATCACGGACAACATAGCAAAAAGGAAAACAAAGGGGCTTTCCAGATAGGTCCAAGAGAAAGTGAACATGAAGCTGAAAGGGCTGGAGGGAATGGAAATGGGTTTGGGCAGGAACACACATGAAATGATGGGGAAATGATCCTGTTTAGGAGGAAAGAAGACCTTATTTCTGAGGGCTTGGCAGAGCCATATGTCCCCGTCACTACCAGGTCTCCCATGGCACCGGCTGTGCCGGTGGTGGCATTGAGCCATGTCATCATTTCACTCGAGGTGTGAGGAGCAGCACGGTCTGGTTGGCTCCATGCAAGCACATCACAATGGTCCATTTGTTCACACCCTGGCAGGAGGTTGCTGTACATTATTTGAAATGAAATGACGGCTGTGAAGAGCAAATTGCAACGGATGCCTACAATAAACAGGTTTCTGAAGCGTCAAATCCCAAGGGGATCTCTTTCAAAGGGAGAATAAGCCTCCAATTACAGGTTAGGAAAGAGAGAACTAATGCTAATGGGAAAAAAGGATTTCATCTTCCTTCCAAAGTGCAGAAGCAAAGAAGGAATTAAGTCCCTATCCTACACAGAGGAGGCCCAAGCCTAACCAGCCTTTAGGGCATCCTCTTTGTTGGCAGGGATTATGCATCCCAGTCCTACAAAAACACTGGGGGAATACAAACACCTCACAGACCCATGCATTCAGAAGGTGATTTGGTCGGTCAGTCTCAAGAGACTGTAAGGCAAGGCACAGCTCTTTCAGACATTAACATAAACCAGGAGGGGAAACACATACAGGTGACGTACTTTGCTATCTTCCTCCTCTCAAAGGAGATTTAGCTATGGATTTCTCTTTAAATCCATGTTTTTATATTGTTGGAAATCTGGCATAGGAGGATGTCAGACAAGCAAAATATGATCCATCCTTCACGGTGTCAGGTTTAATCTCACACCAGAGAAAAGTCATGGGGATGGAGCTCCGGAAAGCAGAGCCACAGAAGTTGTCAGAGATGTGTTTACAAAGAGAGGGTTTTCCTTTAGGCCTCCAAGATGGAGATATCCCAGTGGGGCTTGTCAAGCAGGGAGATGTTTCCTTGAAATCAGTCCAATGTCTGCCCACATCCCACTGGGTACCGCTGTTCCAGGACTGCATGGGAACAGCAGGGATGTCAGCTCTGCTTTTATACATGTCTGCTGCTTTGAATAAGAAGTCATCCTAGGCACCACCTGAGGCTAAGCTAGAACATTAATGCCAGCACAAGACTTGCTTTCCCAAACTAGCACTGACCAGCATCCTGAATGTAAGTCTACCACTGTGCCAAGCTGCTGTATACAATGCATAACACTCCTAATACATCCATCTCCACCTCCAAAACCACTTTTTGCCACTGGACAGGACCAACTCTCTTTTTAATTTGTTTATTAAAGGACGGCATTAAGCATCGCTCAGTGGATCACAATTCATCCCCCTGCATTCCACCCTTCAAGAACGGTGAAACTCGAGCAGCACTAACGCAGAGGCACCACACACTGGCACATTTAATTCATTTTCTTCTTATTTGTTTAATCGGCCCCTCCCTGTAATGGCACATTGGGGCAAGCATTTGTCGGAATGCTGAGTGCTTGTGGAGGGTCCTTAGAGCTGGCATAAATCACCTCCACAGCCCTCATGGCAATTTAGCGCGGGTTGAGTGGGTATTTAAAAAGAAATATAGCACTAATATTCTGACAGCAAATGAATAAACTATAATGGTGAAGCTCCAAATATTTGAGAATTATGTTGGTCCATAAACTAAGAAAACTGCTACCCTCTTCTCTGATCCCCATCAAGCCCTGATTACTTGCACAAATAACAAAGCGATGCAGAACCATGCGGTAGGAGCTGTTCTATCAGACCATAAGGTATCAACTGCAGGAAACAGCATGCTCCCACAAAAGTTCACCTCCCATGTGAGCACAAATTAACCCACGAACATTTCTTGCTTCCCAAGACTTGACTTGCGGAACACCATCCACTGGTCCTCCCATACCGTGATGCAGAACACCGTCCTCTGCCTTTGACTGGTTTGGAATGGTTGGGGAGGAGAAAGTGAGGGTTTTGAATAAGAATTTCTCATGTTATGAAAATCAGTGCCCCAGCACAAGCACGAGGGGCGCATATGAATATGCATCATACGCAGGTGAGACAAGGTCAATGGCCTGAGACACGTC
This sequence comes from Pezoporus flaviventris, assembly GCF_033815535.1. NCBI lineage: Eukaryota > Metazoa > Chordata > Aves > Psittaciformes > Psittacidae > Pezoporus > Pezoporus flaviventris. Next base: position 688,907 of record NW_026892639.1, on the reverse strand, counting down.
AGGCTGGGACCGTGGTATCACCAGGCTCGGGTTGAATGAGTTCAGACAAGGCAATAACCTGGATGATGCCCTCAGGAAGCAGCAGATGGTGTGGGAAGAGGAGCATAGCGGGTGATGGTGCGCTGTGTTCCTCCTTCGTGACCACCAAGGCTGTCCCTCCATGGACAAGCTTTGTGCATCCCAGCAGCAGGAGCCCTGGAGCCTTTTACCAGGTGCCAGCACACGGCTCGAAGGCCAGGATTCATTCTGATAATAATTACAATCTGTCTTCCTAACCTCTCCCCACTGATTCAGTTAATGAATTGCTTGCTGAACTCCCTCCCTACTGAGCAGCAGCACAGCCCTGTCTCCAGCTCAGCAGCAGCTCTGGGACTGGCAATGGCAATACTGCTGCATGGCCCTGCCAAAAACACCTTGAGAGCATCCAACAGGAGCCCATGGATCTCCCCAGCACTCAGCCTTGTGAAGATACTTATGCAGGTGCTATGGAGCCTTCTCATAGAGGGGAGATAAAACATCAGGACTTGAAACGTCAGTGTCAGATCCAAACTCTTTCAGCTAAGGAAGGGTATCACGAACCAAATGAGCTCTCTGGAAAATGCTGAACAAGCATCTTCAGATCTCCCAGCTACCTTTTAAGCCATTAAGTAGCACTGCAAAACCAAAGGAGAGATGGAGAAATGCTCTTGAGCTGGACCATCCTGGTCATGGAGGGCAAGACTGGCTGAAGACTCCTTAGCCATGGCCTTCAGCTCCTCCACAACCCTCCTGAGATACCGAGAACACAGCTTCCTCCCCAGCCAATGCCAGAAGTGTTTTGCTCCTTGCTACAGAACTGTTCTTGTGTCTGGAGCTTTTTAGGCTATTCCCTGCCTTTCTGCAGAGCTGCACAGGAGACAGGCGTCAGCCTCGTGGAAAAGGACAAACAGATCCAAATACTCCCAATGGGACAACTTCATCTCATGCCTTCTGTGAAAGAAAAGCAGCAACTGCTCCCACATCCTTACAAAGAGAAGTACTAAATGTCGTACTGAAAACAGCATTGCTCTGTAGCCAGTGAAGCTTAAAGCCCTGGGAGGCTTTTACTGCTTATGGCTCCTGCCTGGAGTGAAATATCTGGGGCACAAGAAAAAGCAAAGGCTGTCCCCACCCAGCACAGGACTTGGGGTGATGCTCAGGACCACCATGGCCAGTGTGAAGGACCATGACCACATGGCCAGGTGATGGTATCATGCTCCCACAGCCAGAGCAGCGCAGACACCCTTTCAGCATCCTTTGGCTAAAGGATTAACCTCAGGGAGCCCTTTCATCTAAATCACCGCGCAAGGAGCTGATTCAGCAAGAGATTTTTATAGCCTCTATTTACTATTTGTACAGCTCCAAGCAGCTTCTCGCTGCTCCAGGAAGGTGGTGGCACACAGAACCCCACAGTGCAGAGCTGGTGCTTTGAGTTACAGGGAGACATTAGGACCTACCTCAGAAACACTCGATCTAAGCCCCAGGAACAGGCACTCAGAGCAAACCCCCAGCTTTGCCATGAGCTGGGTGTGTTTGCTGTATACATCCCTCAGCTGAGCAGCAGCAACACAGTACTCAGCACAAGACATGAAGGCCAGACAGAAGCATCTCCTCCTGCATCCCTCCTCCAGGGCTGGGGCAATCTTGTTCCATCAGTGATGATGGATGAAAGCTCAATTAGTCCAAAGGCAAGATTATTTTATCCCTTAACTCTTCATTCAACTCAAAACGTGCCCAAAAGATCCTGATGCATGGAATTTCAGGTTCTCATTACATTCGTTACTGGCTTTGTGCAAGGATGTCCCCAAACCCTGAGATGGGGACCATTTGCTTTGGAAATGCAAGTGTGAAAAGCAGCAAGGCAAGACAAGGAAAGGGAGATCCCTTCATCAGAGCAAATGTAAGTGTGACAGGACACAAGGGAGCTGGGTAGCTCATCTACATCCCTTCCTATATCCAACACTCACATATTTTTGGTGGAGACCTCCACCTATTACTGTCTAGTACAGTCTGAAGTCTATTTACTTGTTACCGAAGAGCTTAGTCATCTGCTGGCTCCTTCTTCACAGTTTTACTGCATGTCACACTCAAGGAGGTCTCAAAGGTCTTTATGGGCAAACACAGTTTCCCAGAGAATCCCAGATTTTGCTTTTCTTTAAGAAATACAGAGATACAGACATATTCCAACTATGCTACTTGGGCCACATGAGACACAGACGTGACAGCCTGAACTAGAGACAGATCCCAAGCTGTGAGAGAAGCAAGAAAATGTGCAATTAAACATTAGCTTGATCCACACCACCCTTCTGCTCTCTGGAGCATCCTCAAGCCAAGGGTCTGGAAGTTGGGGCCGGGTACACGTGAAATAAAAACCAATGTGGCTTGATTCAGTGCTTTTACTTGTTTCTAGCTCATAATAACCTCAGAAGATATCCATAACCCAGGCAAGGAAATGAGTTTGTTCAGTGCACGCAGCACGATTTTCAAGTAGAAAAATATCCTTTTAATTAGCTTGCCAAGTGTATATACATATATATATATATATATACATGCACAGATATATCTGTGTGTGATATATAGCACTTGTTAGCCCCTAGAATGTGCTTCCTGTTTCAGCTTCACAATGCTGAGACGACGGTTTACCCACACCACAAAGACCCTTTTGGCACCAAGTGCTAAATCTTCAGCCCAATTACCCAGCTTCCATCCAAACTACACAGTTTGGTAGCCAAGCACCTATAGAGAAGTTTCTGTTTAATGTAAAGGCAGAAGCACTTTGCCTCTGGCCAAGGCTATGCCGGGAGGGAAGAGCATTTGTTGGACAAACCCCACCACTGCGCCGTGAAGCCCTGGGAAGAGGCAGGCATTGCAATAATGCAAAATGCTGAGAAGCTGCACTCCAAAAAACAAACATTTTTCCTTTCAAGCACTCCCTGGGATGCTGCTCGACAACTCCGCTTCGCCTTCGCTCCCATTCACTGCAGAGGAAGTTCACAGTACAGCAAGCAAAGCTGCTCTGAAGCAGGGCAGATGCCACAGCGGTGGGAGCATCCTCTGATCCAAACGTGAATGACCCTAAAAGCACAGCACAAAGGCTTCCAAAAGTACTTCATAAAGTGTCTTTAAACCCGTCCTCTTTCTGCCTTTTATTTTAGCTTTGATACAAGCAGCACACATCGGTTCCTGCCCTCCTAACAAATCAAAGCCCTAGAAAAACTGCCCAAAGGAGAATAAACACACTAGGAAAATACCCAGGACCAAAATCCCTGAACCCTCAGCATGTGCACGCCAGTTACAGATATCATGACTCCTTTAACAGCTTTCCCTTGCTCTTATTTTATGGTTTGCTTCACAGGAGTAAGCCTATGGTAATCACGAGCAAAATTCAACTCTAAAGATGTTAAAACCAGCTGCTGAGAAATGTAACGGCTTTATTTTGTAATTAATTTGACTAAAAGTCTCTGTTCTTTAACACTCTGCCCAAGGAGCTCACCTAACACAGATTTTCCTTCTTTCCATTTCAAAGCATCGATTTGATGCAATTTCTACGCTCGACGATATCCTGCACATCCAGCACACAAATACATGCAGTTCCATTTGCTTTGCAGCACCAATAAGAAAGCCTCCGTAAATCCCTCCAAATGGACTTCAGAGGCATTCTGACACCAAACCTACCTAGAAAAAAGGGGATTTTACTTGCATAGGAAAGCTATGCAATTCCTATGCAGGAAAACCAAGAGGTGGCACATGGCAGCATCCTGCAGGCAGACGGAGAAGGAGGCAGCAGTCTGCAGGCAGGTGAGGGGCTGGGAGCTCAAGGGGCTGCCTTGTGTAGATGTTGCTGAGAGTCAGGATGCTGGAGGGATTGTGGTGGCTGGATGCTGAGGTCACAAAGCTGCCACAGCAAGGGACCTGCCTGTGGAAGGATGCAAACAGGGAGTGATGACCGGCTGCAGTCAAAACTCTTTTTACAGCCAAAACTGGGCTGTGTTTGAAACCAGGGTGTTGCACTTGGAAGTAAAGAGGCACTGCATGACGCAAATGTCAGGCTGATTGATTAAACTATGTCGATGGAGAAACCCTTCAATGGGATCAACTCTTAAAATGCAACCCCAAGTGAATATATTTCATGACCATCCTGCCACTGGCAAAGCAAATCCACAGGTCTCTGGGGTCTGCAGCCTGTCCCACATGCCCAGGAAATAAAAATGGGCATCACCAAAACAGCTAAACCCAAGAGCCCCAGCCCAAAACCTTCCCCTAGGTTTTCTTTCCAAAACTATTTACCATTTTAACTCCAGATACACATCATTATCTGCAGAGACTTCTTACATAGAATCATAGAATGGTTTGGGTTGGAAAGGAGTTTAAGATCACTCAGTTCCAACTCCCCTGCCATGAGCAGGGACACCTCCCACTAAACTATGTCACCCAAGGCGCTGTCCAACCTGGCTTTGAACACTGCCAGGGATGGGGCAGCCACAGCTTCTCTGGGCACCCTGTGCCAGCGCCTCAGCACCCTCACAGGGAAGAACTTCTTCCTTAGATCTAACTGAACTTCCCGTTTCACTTAGAAACCATCACCCTTTATCCTATCACTACAGCCCCTGATGAAGAGTCACTCTCCAGCATCCTTGTACCCTCCTTCAGATATTGGAAGGCTTCCCATGGACGGTTCAGCCTCACCAAGGGGATCTGTGAGAGCTTCAGCAGGGCTCTGCATTTTTAATACAGTCAGTTTTCCTTTTTTCCCCTTGGATTTGCTGCCCTGAGCATTCCCTTGGCCGTGGGTGAGCAGACACCGTCTCACCGCCTCCATCCTTCGCAATGACATAAGAAATACAGAAGAATTTCTGGAAGCTCGCTGCACTTTCATGTCTCCCTGGTGACTTCCTAAAAGCATTGCCAAATCCTGGAAAGCCTCATCTGCTCTGTCGAGGACTTTTGCAGCTACTTGTCCCCAGTCAAGTCAGCTATTCCAAGTCAGCCTTGTAGATATTACTTGTCTGAACTAACCTAGACTGAGCTGGCGCATCTTGGATCACGGCAGCTTTCACAGCTGACCTGTTTGAGATGACAAAGCAATAGAGAAAGTAGGAAATTGAGTTAGTGGAGATAAAAAAATAGCTAATAGGGAATAGCAGGGAGGGGTTTGTGGTGTGGAGATGGTCCTGCTTCAGTGGGAAAGGCTTTCCTTCTTCAGGCGAAACACTGGCTCATCCTGAAAGACCCTTTTGTGATGTTTTCCTTGTGATCACTTGTTCCACTTCTGCCTTCAGCCTTACTGAGTGAGGGAAATCCCTCTCTCCACGCTTAGATCCACACCAGTAAGAAATAAAGGCTCAAACGGACCCTGCTATGAGACTGATGCTCCTACACGAGCTTGCTGCAAATTCCCAGGGCAGGGACCATCCCCGTGCACCTCCTGCTCCAGCACTGTGACCAAGGCTGGGCTTGGAGCCACAATTAAGTTCTGTAGCCACAGTCCTGGTCGCCGCAGTGTTGTCCATCATGGATAAACCCCATTTCCCAGCCCTTTGGATTTCAACAAGAGGGAACATACCAAGCATCATCTGTGCTGTGTCATGCAGCCTGGCATCATAGAATCAACTAAGTTGGAAAAGATCTTTAAGATCAAGTCCAACCTTTACCCCAGGAGTGCCAAGGCCACCACTAAACCATACCACCAAGGGCCCCCATTGCAAATAGCCAAGCACTTTGGGGGAATACATGCTCCCCATTCCCCTTGGTTTTCCTGCATCCCAGCAGCTCAGTGGGTCTTGACCGGCCTGCCTTACACCCTCTGAGAAGGACTTAGCTCCTACACCAGTTAGGTGCCTCTAGGAGACAGCTGCTCCATATACATTATAGGTGTACAAATACACACCTCAAACACAACACAGTTACGGGACCAAGGTGGTCTAAAAGAACACTGAAGAGGGAAAGGACCAGCTCCAGCGACAGGAGAACAAGTATTTCCTTCATCTACAGCAGTACGAGCCAAATGTGATTCAATGGGGATAGAGTATCAGAGACGCAACCAAACTGGGACCTCCCCTGACTATCCAACCAGCGAGGAGATGCTCTGTGTCCCTACCAAGAGCCATCTTCACTGACCAGCAATCAGGAGTCAATTAAAAGCAAAGCAGCATCAGGTTAGAACAACTGTAGCTGTCCAAAACGCTAAAAGCTTCTGTAAAGCAATGTGTAATAATTCGGGTCATTATTCCCTCCACACCTTATCATTTTGTAGTCATCCACTGGGTTGTTTCTCATGCTCCCGGGCTACTTGGCTGCCCTACAAAGCTGTGTTGCTCCCAATGTGTTTTATTCACAGCAAAGCAGGGGCTGACAGCTTGAAAGTTGATTGTTCTTAGCAGAAGAACAGACCTGGTGTAGAAGCAAATTACAAACTGCAGAGGCAAGGGGCTGACCCCACACAAGCAAACTTGAGCTGGAAACCAAGCAGAACAAAAATCCCTCCAGCCTTCTCCTTCTGACATGTGCTGGGATGAACTGTGGCCAAATCCACAAAGAGCCCAAGTTGCAGGGGAAGCAGGGAAGTGAAGCATGGATTTCCCTCCCAGAGTTGAAGGCTCCATGTTGGCGTTACCCCACTATTATTTGATGACCTGCAGGACCTGGCAGGGTGGAGATGGCTTTTGTTAAGGTTACTCTGCCCAGAGAGATGTTACAGCTGAGCCCAGAGGTGGTCCTGATGTGGCAGGTTGAGGTATGGTGGGATGCTGCTGGGTTTCACTGCAGAAAGTCAGGCAAGAAAAGAAGTTTGGGTACCTCAGGACATGGGTGCACAGTGGTGGGAATCCAGAGAAGAAAAAAGCTGAAGGCAGTGGAGAGGTCTCAGATTTTATGACTCTGATGTCTTTGCTGTGCTGCTCTTTTATGTCCCTATTACATTACCCATCATTTCATGACATTTATGAGCTCAGATGAATCCCATCAGCTCATCAGTGTTAACAGCTACCTGGTCTATCTTACCCAGGTCAATGGATTTTGAGGAAAGCAGATTGATGTTTAAGGACCTTCAGGTCTAAAAAGTCTTTTAATGCTCTTCATATACATGTAGTGGATATGCATGACTAGATCAAGTAGTTCATTTTGCTATGACCAAGCATCACCACCAGCTGCCTTTGGGGTCCATCCCTCTGTGTCTCCACAAGGCCCCATGGCATGTGGGTCCTCCACAGCCACTGCTCTCCCCTGCATATAGTGGCCATGTGAAACAACTCTTTTTATTCAGAGTAAAACATGGTAAACCTCCCTGGTTAAGGTTTCTGGGTACTTTATACATCTTGAAGAGTGATGGAGGTTAGACAGCAAGAACACAATTAATCTCACTTAATGTTACCTATCAACAACATGCCAGGTACAACAATAAGTGCTGCAAGGGCACAGAGCACCCATTCCCTTCCATGAGCACCTTAGGATAAGCTGAATTATGTGTGTGGTTCTACCCCTCTTTGCTGACTACAAGGGAAACCTGTGGGTCAGCTCCTCTCTCCCTGCATGCAACCAGCACCCCAGGAGCATCACTTTGCTTTCATCAGACTTTCAGGTTTTATTGGAAGAAAGAATATCAAAAACCCCTTGCAGATGTCAAATATTCCCTGAGGAAGCAGCAGACAAGTGGGCTCCTGCTGCGATGATGCCTTTGGTGCACAGTGATGCTCCACACCGCTTCCCACTGCCCTGTGCCCAATGAACTCCCCACTGTGGTGGGTACAATGGAGCCAGACCTCTCTCTGCCCATCTCTTCTCAACCAGTTCATTTGGAATGAGCCACCTGCTTCCCACCTTGGGGCTCAAATTCCAGCTCCTGTCCTAACCCCAACCACCCACTGCCCCTGCATTAAGCACAAGCAAGGTAATTCAGAACAATAATGTCCCCTGCTCCCCACCCTCCCCGATGCATTGATCTTACTTAGGAAGTGGGTTTTGGAAATCACAGAATCCCAGACTGGTTTGGGTTGAAGGGACCTCAAAGCTCCTCCAGTTCCAACCCCTGCCACAGGCAGGGACCCCTTCCACTAGAGCAGCTTGCTCCAAGCCCCTGTGTCCAACTTGGCCTTGAACACTGCCAGGGATGGGGCAGCCACAGCTTCTCTGGGCTCCCTCCCATGCAAGGACCACAGCAGCAATACTGAAGCATGGGAAACATGGCCAGGATGTTTTGGCTTCAGAGCTCAGAGGAATTATTTTACCCTCTGTGCTAGAACGTATCACAACTGGGATGCAAATATGCTCTTAAAGCAGGTATCTGAGTTGTGAAAAAGCCTTGCTTGCACCCTAAAAAACCACATATTACAGCTCTATTATATATATTACTGCTATTATAGCTCATAAAAAAGATAGATGAAGCAATATCTTAACTCACAATCATGCAGCCATCCTCTTCCCTAATCCAAACTGCTAGTGGGGCTGCTCCATTCCTTGTCCCACATCACCGCTGCTCTGCTCCATGCCCTGTCCACATTCCACATCTGCTTGATGTAAAACACGTCCAAAATGAAGTCTTAAACTCAGGACAGCCTCTTCACTATCCCCACTGTCTCTACACAAGCAGGGGCTTTGCAAGCTTTCCAGTCCAAACTTCTGAAGGCAGTTCTTCAGAGGTCTTCTCAGGGATATTTCCCTTGCCAAATTCCAAAGGGAATTCAGCCCATGAAAAGAAACCTTGGAAGTTGAACCCAACTGACACAAAGGCCCTTTATGCCACCTTGATAAACCTGAGCATGAGCCTTTAGGCAACAAAACTGCCATCCATCTCCATTCTCTGCCAGACTCTGCATGTGACCTTGGTCATGTCACTTGTTTTACACGGTTCCCACCACACCAATGAACCCCCATGCTGCTCCCGTGTTGTAACTCATCATATCCTATTCAACAGCTGCTATTGCCTGGCACCTGCAGAACAGAGCTCTAATCCCAAATCCCTTTTCAATGTAGCTATAAATAAATGAAATATAAGCACTGACCAAATCTGCTTCTACACATCAGTTATGTTTATGGTGGTGCGAGTGGTGCTCTCTGAAGTACCACTGCTATTTAGCCCTACCAGAAGCTGGGGAGGTGTCACCCCACCACAGCCAGGCAGGCTTTGTAGATAATAAATCCATCCCTCTCCTCCATGAAGGAAGGGGACTGAGTGGCAGTGGGTGATAAAAACCTGGATGGGACCAAAGGCAGCCTGGAAGGGTGCAGGGCTTATGGCTGCAATCCAGCACAGTCCTTGGGCAGGTATCTAAAAGGAAACAGGTTCTTGGCTCAATACTGGGGCAAGTAAGTGCTATATGGGCACTAAGAAAAGCTCTAACTCCCTAAAGCCAACACTGAGCTGGAAATAACTGGAAAATTAGAAGTGACAGAGATCATGAATTTACCTGGGAACAGGGGAGTTCGGCTTTAAAGTGGCTGTAGATGGACTCAGGTACAGCGTGGCTAAACTCCCTAAAGCCAACTTTTAAACCCATCCCAGGATGAGCAGCCAGTCACAGCAGCAAATCTGGGGAAAAAACACCTTTTATGCTTGATTCTTTCCCCAAACCTACCAAAATCTGCACTAACCCCCCTGGCCCACGGTGGCTCTCAGAAGCAGCGCGCTTGCTTTATCCTAGGACTCAGCAAGGCTTGTCTGGATGAGCACATGCAGCAGCCGGTGAAATGGCAGAGGGGATTAAAGTGGATTGATAAAGAGCATTAACCTTGGAGCGAACTGTCCCTTCCCGTCCTGCCATGGCCAGACTTGGCTTTGAATTTCAACTAAACAAGGTTAAAGCCTCTAATTCTGGAGAACCATCTCACAAAGAGCTTTAATGTGCTCTAATGAGCTTCTCTGAATCCTAACATAATTTTCCACTCGCAGCATAAACTAAAACATTGAAATCATAATAAAGCTTGAAATTAGCCTGTAGATGGGAAGAGAATATGGTGCAAAAAAAATTAAGCTTATTATTATTATCTTAGCTGTCAACAGTCCCTGGAAAATACCCGACGCAGACGCCCGGCTATGGGCATGAGTCCCAGGTCTCCTCCTCTATCCAGGTCAGTGCAATGTGCAGGCTCTGCAACATCTCTGTAATCTCCAGTATAGGGAAAGCACAGAGAAATGTAGTTACTGAGCCAAGAGATGTGGATCCATGAAGGCAGTGAGAAGAAATATCCTGGGCCAGCATCCCTCAGCATCACTGGAGAGCTGCTCCACTCTGCTTGGGAGATGGATGGGAAAAGCACTGCTGGGGAAATTGGACGCTCTAAAAGCTTTTCCAGCAGGAAAACAAGCTGGCCGAGCATGCAGAGCTATAAAAGCAGATATAATGTTCAAACAAGCCCAACTACTCCACAGGTTTCACTATGAGGCTTTCTACACACCCTTCTTCAGCACTGTCTCGACAGTCACGTCGCAAGCTGACCCGCAGGTAAATCTGGCCAAATGTGATCCCAATTAAACACATCTCAGAAAGAGCTCACACTAATTGCAGGCAGAGGGCTGTTTACCAGGGGGCAGCAGGCTTTTCATTACCTGCTCACGGCAGGAAAGCCTGGAACCGGAGCAGGAAGGAGATGCATTAACAAGGAGGCTAACGGTGTGACAGGCACACGTGCTTTGCTCTTAGTCACCTCAAACCAAGGGCATGGGCTATAAATTGGGTAACAAATTGGCTACGGGGATGGAGGTGGGAGGTCACCTCGAGCAGATGTGGGTCAGCGAGGCCCCGTTAGCTGTTGGCTTTGCTTATTAATGACCAGGCTAAGTCTGTCGAGTGGAAGTATTAATACCAGCAGTGGCACAGATTGTCTCTGGGATGACTGAAAGCCACACGGCGAGCAGGCGTGGGGAAAAGACACAAAGGCAACAGATTTTTGCATGAGTAAGTCAAGAAAGATGCATTTGGGAGGGAGGAATAAAAACACCACCAAAACACAGCAAGCAAGGAACAGCCTCCCCCACAAGCGGGTAGTGAGGGGAGGAGAGAGGACAGGGAGCGCCTGGGGATAAGTGATTTTTCTCCTCAGGAATGCAGCAAGCTGTGGTACCAGACACACACCAGGGCTGGCTAAAGAAAGGGACTCGTTTTACTCCTCTCTCCTCATTCTACAAAGAAACCTGCACCTTGCAGCCCTTACAGGATGGGGAGGTTGCCCAGGTCCCCATTTCAGAGCTGTCTCTGGTGATGAGGCTGAGAAGCGGCGCTGAACATCAGTGATTCTCCATGGAGGTTTGTTCTCCTTTGAGGAGAGGAACAGGGAGGGACCTCCAAAGTGGTCCCTGCTACCCATAACCATAACGCATCTATCATCCGCCCCTGCTGTTTGCAGAGTGGCGGCCGTCCCTTTCTTGTCACTGATGTGTTTTGACAGTCACCACAACAAGCATGTGATCCGCATACCCTGGACTCCCTTTCCTAGTTCTTTTGCAATTTAACCTACTTTGGGGAAGCTTGGTTTGAAAGAAGCAAGGAGATACCTAAAATTGTTAATTTAGAGACAGCCTACTTCCAGTTCCTTTGAATAGAAGCACTAAAGGAAGTGGAAGCCAGGGACAAGCCAGTCCTACCCAGAAGCTAAGATCAGGGGGCCTTGAAAGAAAAGCAACTCTAAGACTCCACAAACCCTGCCAGATGGCTCAATCTTCCTCTGCAGAACAGCATCTCCAGCTCCCCAGCATCATACAGCAAGCTGGGGAGTTTCCTATGAGTCCTTGATTTGAAATTCCGGTCTCCAAATAGGGGTTTTCTCGATTTCCACACTCTTTTCCAATCGTCTGTACAAAATTCAAAGAGGTGACAAGTCAAGAAGCACTCAGGAGTGGGTGTTTTTTCATGGTAACACTCCATGAAAGCACAAATCCCCTTGGGCAACGGTGGTGGATGAGGCGAAAACGTGGCAAGCTCGGGTAAGCATCACACAGCAGCTGGATGCCACAACAGGGGAAACTTCCTTCTGCTGAGGCAAAGAACAAGGTGGAGCAGCCTATGGAGGATAAGAAGCTGGAAGCCAGGAGCTCCAGGAGCAGAGTGGCCACCCATCATGAGTTATTTAGATTCACAATGAGATGAAGTGGATGCTGAGCACATGTAAACCCAGATGTCCCCTGGACCAATGCTCTCCAGAGGCAGCATTAAACCACCTGGAGGTGTTTTAGGGCTGTAGGAGGGTCCAAGGACTACAGAATTTGAGGTCAAAGAAACAGCAAACTTACACATCACATTTGAAACTAAGGCTGAAGCCCAACAGGACTTGCACATTGCCTCAGCACAGGCACCCAGCACAAAGGCGCCAACCTCCCCAAGGCCTTCTCTGCCTTCCTCATGGAAACCCCTGGTACCCGGCAGCATCTCAGATGATGAGGTTTAAATATGAACATCTTGTTGTCATTACTGTGTTTAAGGAGCTGCTGGGACATACAGCTACACAAACCAAGAGCGGCAGGACACATCTCCCCTCCGGAGCCTCCTGGCAGTATAATCTGCCATCTGAAACAGCTTGTTCAGTGTCTCCTTTCATGAATACATGCGGGTGCTTTGTGCTGGCAGGCTGTTCACATTGCTCTGCAATGGTCTTTCTCATTTCAGGGATGGTATTTGCCTTATACATTCAAAATACATATATCCTGCCAGTGACATTTATGGATAAACTACAGCTCCTGTAATGCCACAGCACAGTAAAATCCTCGACACCGATGCTCTTCTCTGCCTTCCAAGCTAAGCTAGAAATCCTGGTACAGCTAAAGGTAAATAACACACTTTGATGGGTTTTGTGGGCAAACAAACACACCATCTGATGAAGCATCGCTGCTCTTTCTGGGCTCCAGTCCTGAGGAATGTTTTGCTCCTTACAGAGGAGAACATCACCAGCGTGCTGAGAGCAGAGCATCACCATTAATCACCTTAGCACCTAATGAGGTGAGGGAGCCTGGCAGAGATGCACACTTCCAATTATCCCCCAGGAATAAGAAGGATAGATCTCATTTTGGGAAGTAAGCAGAATGCCCAATCAATTCAATGTTATGGATTTACTCTGCTGCTGCCATCGGTGTGGAGTTAAGCGTGGATGCCCTTGGGTTTTGTATTTCAAAGGGTTCACCTTCATAGCACCAATACTTTGGGCTTTGGTGGCCATCCTTACTCACAAGAAGGCATCATTCACATCATGGAGTGACCACAGGCAGCAAACCAGGCAGATAACCATATACCTGCAAGATTTTCAGGCCACACGACAGAAGGCAGACAGAGATAAAGCTTTCCTGCAGCTCCATAAAGCCTTGTATTTATTGTCTTGGGCTGAATAGGTGCCAACATAGAGCCCCTTCGAATCTCTGGTGCTGCCAATGCCCATGTGGATTTGTTTTACACAGCCTTAACATATCTGAAAGCCATTTCAGACAGGCAGATGGCTTTAGACACTGGTGTTGTTATGGGGGGAGCCAGCTCTGCCCCTGTGCCATCCAGGACAACATCTTACTGTGAAGCATTATGGTAATTCCTGCAGCAAACCCTCATATAAGTCATGCAGGCACAAGCAACACCTCTGCCCAAACAGCTCAAATCCCCACTTTTTCACTGTAATAACAACTCTGTTTCTGATGAGTCTCCCATACTTTGAAGCAGAGCCACATTTTCTGCAGCAAAGCCATTTTTTCCTCAAAAAGGGAGCTGCAGGATAAGAAGAAAGAGCAATGGAGCAGGGACTGCACCCTCCTTCCCCAAACTTGCTGCTGTGCACACTTAGAACCAGCCCAGACACACAGACATATACGAACATGGTATCAAGGTTAGTTAATTAAATGGCATAAGGACGTTTGGGTGAGAACCCAAGCACCAGTGTGAAACACTCATGCAGTCTTTGGGGAGTATCAGAGCCTGCCTTTGCCAGGGCAATGTGTATTTCTCCTCTAGACAAACAGGGAAGCAAACAGGAATTTGCATATCACTTGTCTCTAATGGCAGGATCTTTAATTAAAACATCCTCGGAGCTGGCAACGCTGATTGTAGCTCTCAAGGTTTTATATGCTATTATGGCACAATCCCCTCTAAAATGCTGATGGCTTTCGGCAAAATGCTTAATATTCTCAATTTCACCTCTGGTCCATGCAAGGCTATGTGGATGCTGGGGATTTAATCTAATTGATCTCCCCATCAGATAATAAAATAACGTATTAAAACCTGGCAGTGAAGGGAAGCTCCTTCTCTTCAGCTTGGAGAATAAACCCAAAATGATTAGGTCCCATGAGGGATTTTGGGGGGAAAGGCAGGGATTTTTCTTCCTCTCTTCTCTCTCTTTTTAGAAGACCTAATTGGGATGCTGATCTCCCGGTTCCCTGCTCCCAGAACTGTCAGGCTCAAGAGCTGCAGCAACGAGGGAGGAAACACAGAACTCATCACACAGTAGGAGAGGTTTCAGGTTGGGTATTTTAGCTGTGACCCATCTCCAGAAAAGAGACAAATCACAGCTTCCTTCCCAAAGGACAGAAAATCATCCCAGAAGTCAAAGTCTAGCATTCAATAAGTGCAAAAGATCAAGCCCTTCCATTCAAGACCAGCCACTGGAATCAGCTCAAAGTAAAGTATGTGGCTATGGAGAGGCGACACTTCCTGCGGCACAGAAATGCTTTGGGAGCTCACCCGGAGACATCCTCACACCATTCAAAATGTGAATTTGGGATAAAAACCCAAAAATGTTCAAAAACCCAGCAAATTTGTAGGAAAAAAGTGTTCAAGGCGAGGCTGGAGGAGGCTTGGAGCAACCTGGTGTAGTCCCTGCCTGTGGCATGGGGCTGGAACTGGATGAGCTTTAAGGTCCCTTCCAACCCAAACAGTCTATGGTGAAATAACTGTAGAAGCACGATCATGCTAAACGATGCACACGAGACAGAGTGAAGGTTGGTGCTTGGATGGTTAATGAAGGTTTGGTTGTGATCTCCATTGCTGAAAACACGTGACACTGTTATTTGTGTTTGGGGATAGCTTTAATGCTGCATCTCCTGACCACACAGCAGCTTTACCTGTAACTATCGGTGGTAGCAATACAAAGATGATGTTATGAAGGCTAACGAGTCATATCAACATAGTTATTATGCAATCCAGCCCAATCATCTTATTCCAAAAGCCTCCATGTGAAAATTGCCTCTAATATATGTATTATTTAACAATAAGAAACCTTGTTGGTAAACCACAGCTCCAGAGGCTGGACGGGAAAGCCGTGATTAATTGAATCACTTAGCCATGTCCGTGCTTTCTCTTTCTCTTCTAAGTGCTCCTGATTATACGATACACAAGGAAATGAAAATTAATAAGTATATTCTAACCCACACAAACACTCTGGGAAAAGATGTGCTGCAGCACAGCCTGTCTGCTGTGACAAAGGTCCTTAAATACAAACCGCGGAGCTGCTGTTTTAATGTTGTTCAACACGATTAAGTAGGAAATTACACCCTCGAAGCAAACACTGCTCAACGCACGTGGTTTTACCACCCAGCTTCTGGGCTGTGTGAGGACAAGTCCATGATGTCCATGTGGCTACATCCCCAGCAGCGCCTTGGCTCTGCTATGGAAATAAAAAGGCTCCTATGGTCCCTTCTGCTCCTGGAAACCCAACATGATGCTAATCCCTGCAGCACAATCCTTGCCATGCCCAGGCCCTCTCAAGAGCCCCAAGCCTCCCATCTCCATGCCCCACTGATGCCTTTAACAGCCTACAATTAAAAAGCCTGCCTGTGCTCTTTTCCCCTACTATTTTCTCTTGCACAAAGGCAAAATCCCCTCCGTGCTCACACTGGGGGATTTACACCCCTCCTCTCCTGGGTTGAATGTGCCACCCAAAAGCTGAGCACTCCATCACTCCTGTTCCAGGCACTGAGAGCATCTCGGCATCCTTACAATACCCGAAAATGGAAATGACTTTCCCAAAGAGCCAGAAATGACAGGAATTCATTTGCTTCTAATCTTTCAGCATGCTTTTTATTCTACCTGGTGATGGTGATTTAGAGCCTCCCCAGGCACCCACCCGGTGGGTCTGATTTACCTCACTAAAGAGGCAAGAAAAACCATCCAACCTTTCCAAAAGGCAGCTAAGACCTCCTGAACCAAAGCTCAAAGAACAGGAAAACCACCAAATAGCAAAAGGATTTCCTTCCTCCATCACTGTGGCTCCGCATGTAACAGCAGGTTTAGGCCGTGGCTTCCTACAACACAGCCACAACTTACTGGAGATTTTAATGTATCTAAGGGGACTGATAAAGATTGGAGGATTATTATTACTGGTTTTACTTTAAGAGTGGCCAAAATAATGGAAGGACAGGCTGCAAAGCCCTTTCAAGAGCTGGGGTGTCAGGGACATCCTTCTGTCCATGGATGCTTCATCTGAAGCTCCCCACAAACCAAAGCTTGTGCCATCAATAGGTACCAGCAGAGTCCAGACCCAAACACAGGCTTTCCTCACCCATAAACCATATTTGCTCCTTTCTCTCTGGAATATCTCCTCTCTGGAATAGTTCTCTGTTTTGTCACATAATAAAGAGTAAAGTTTGGATCTTGTCTATCCACTGCCTTTGGACTCTCAGTCCTCACAACCCCCATTGCACTGAGTGTGAAAGTGCTCAGCTCCATGCTGGAGCTTAAGAACTAAAAAAGACCCAATTTCAGCTGCATCTAAAAGCTG
Organism: Pezoporus flaviventris; assembly: GCF_033815535.1. Taxonomy (NCBI): domain Eukaryota; kingdom Metazoa; phylum Chordata; class Aves; order Psittaciformes; family Psittacidae; genus Pezoporus; species Pezoporus flaviventris. The sequence goes on along the minus strand of NW_026892639.1, from coordinate 672,212 downwards.
CTTTAAGTGACCTCGAGTGAACCCATCACTAATGACCTCGAGGTAACCCATCACTAGTGACCTCGAGGGAACCCATCAGTAGGACCCGCCTGCAAATCCCATCAGCATCAGCCAGGCTTAACCGAGGCAGGGAGAAGGGTCCCAATGGCTTCATGCTGCAGCAGAGCTCGTACTGACCAGCTCATAGCATCAATGAGAGGAAGCAGTCTCCCACCAGGCAGTAAGATTATTAATTACAGCCCCGGGACCCACACAGAGCTGCTCTTGGTGAAATAACCTGCTTTAAACCCAGTGCCATACACAGGCTCCAGCCACATCTTATCTTAGACATACATACGCTGACAGGGCACTGGCAGCCCTGCGGGTTGGAGACATCAGACAGGGAGGACTGACAGTCACCTCCATCTAGGAGAAATCCAGGTTAGATCTATGGCTGGATCTTTCCCACTCTCATCGAGGAAGCAATGATCATAGAATCAATGATCTCAGCCTTCCCGGGAGCAGGGGAGAGCCATGAGTGCCTTGCCCTGATGCTGCATTTCCTTGCCAACTTAGCAGGGGCTTGAAGCTGGCAGCATGGACAAAGGGCTGCCCAGGCAGAGCTGGCAGTAAAGCCTGATATAAAGCAGCTGGTCAAGCCGGCATTTCTATGACGCAGAAATGCACTCGCTGTTGTGCTTTCTCATCAGCCAAATAAATTGTGGTGAGACCTTAAAGCACAGGGCAGTAAGAAACGAGAAATTCCACTGCGGGTGTCTAGAGAGGTCGGCAGGAGATGCTTTATTTGTCCCTTCCCTGCATCCTCATTCAACCAGCCCCTTTCTGCCCATCAGCCCAAAGCAGCAGCTTCCATCTCCCTCCTGGGCAAACCCAGGAGAGCAGCCTGCAGAGCAGCTTGTCACTGCCATCAATTCACATGGAGGTGCATGAAAGCAAGGTACCTCCACCCCACCAGCAAGCGCAAGGAAAGGGTTTGTGTTAAGAGACATGAAGCAGCATTTCCACTCACCATGCCACACAAAACAGGTACAACCCCCCCATCCTCCCTCCTCCTCCTGCACACACCACAGGCTGAACCCACCAACGCATAAAACAACGGCGCAGGTAAGCAATCAGCCAATGTGTCAAAACCTTCCTTCCAAACCCAGGACGCCCGTAACTCACACAAAAAGAACCATTACATCTGGGGCTTATCACAAACACATGCCAAAGAAAATAGGTCAAGACAAAACGTGCCTGCACAGCATAAACAGAGAGTGGAACTTGGACGGGCTGCAGCAAAGCTCGGTCCATTGTAGGTCGATGCGTTGCACCCGCACACTGCCAAAGACTGAAATAATGCCACTATTTATAAACGGTCTATTAAAAATAGAAACGTCACTCTTCCTTGCTAGGAAACTGCCTGATTATTTTCTTATTTCCCCTTGAATACAGGTGAGGGGGGAACTGATGCATTATACATCGCAAGATTTGTTTTTCTATTAGACTTCTTGCAGCTGCACCATCGCTGCACCATTGCGGATAATGAAGTAACACTGCAACATCTCCCAAGTGAGCAGCCTCCTGCAAAGCCCACAGCTTGGGGTCCCTCTGCAGCACAGCAGCCCCCTGGGCATGAGATGGAGCCATCGTCCCCAGCATCAGTCACAGCCACTGTACTGGTGTCAGAGCAGTGATTTACACATCACTAACTTGACAGGGGCACTCGCTGCCAAGTTTCCACAATGTCTTCATGTCCTTATGCCACCAGTCATAGAACCCCAGACTGGTTTGGGTGGAAGGGACCTTAAAGCTCCTCCAGCTCCAACCCCTGCCACGGGCAGGGACCCCTTCCACTAGAGCAGCTTGCTCCAAGCCCCTGTGTCCAACCTGGCCTTGAGCACTGCCAGGGATGGGGCAGCCACAGCTTCTCTGGGCACCCTGTGCCAGCGCCTCAGCACCCTCACAGGGAAGAGCTTCTGCCTAAGAGCTCATCTCAGTCTCCCCTCTGGCAGGTTAAAGCCATTCCCCTTGGCCTGTCCCTACATCCCTTGTCCCAAGCCCCTCTCCAGCTTTCCTGCAGCCCCTTGAGGCACTGGAGCTGCTCTCAGGTCCCCCCTTCAGGAGCCTTCTCTTGTCCAGGCTGCCCCAGCCCAGCTCTCTCAGCCTGGCTCCAGAGCAGAGCTGCTCCAGCTCTTGCAGCATCTTTGTGGCCCTTCTCTAGACTTGCTCAAGCAGGTCCATATCCCTCTGGTGCTGGGCTCCCCTCTTCACTTGCAGCAGATGCCAGACCCAAAACTGGGAGAGATCCTCCCCCACCTCAGTGGGAGTACCTGAGCACCCTCTGCGCAGCAGCAGGACCACAGCAGGGCTGCCCCCACCTTCCCCTCTTCTCCTAAGCCAGGTAGTGTCAAACTCCATAGCACACCATAGCTCCCATTGCATCCCCGCATCGCTCCGCTTCCACCCTCTGTTTGACCACAAAAAGGGTTCACCTAAAGCCAGGCAAGAGGAATGTCGAGGAGCTAATGAGGAGCTTGGGCACTTGGCATCAGTAATCGTCGATGTGCGAGATGACACATGTGGGAGTTAGTGTTGAAACACACGAAGTCGTGTAAGGTTTGTGTTAAGCGACCTTACAGAGCTGGGGAACAGGCCGAAAAGGTGCAGTGGTTTGATTGCTTCCAGCCTAAATCCCACATCACCTTGGTACAAGGCATTTGGATGAGATGGCTGCCAGGCCTGGTTGTAACACCATCCCCACAGAGCAGAGGAGTAAATATGCAAACCAGACAGAGAGTATAAGGGATTGAAGGGAGTGAATGTGTAAAGCAGATAAAATGACACATTTAGCTGGAAGAACCTGGAGCTGTTTTCCCAGAGATGGTATTTTTTGCTCCTGTTAGTCATCGGGTACAAAAGAGGCAGCAGACAACGACTGGTTTTTCTGCTGCGAGCCTTCGCTTTCATTGTAGCAGCCCAGAGAAATCACTCGCATCTTGTTTGGAGTAAGCACATGCATTGCTATACTAAGAACATCTCTGTGACTGTAAATAAAGAAGCCAGCAACCCTGCCTTTCCTTAACAAACAGCTTTTTGGCTAGAAGATCAGAAGTTTTCAGCAGCCACTCATCCACATCCTCACATGTACCGGCGCATGTGAACACACACAGAGCATCGGTGGCTGCAGGCTAACTTTAACCCTCATTAACCCCTGGCTGCAGCTCGGAGAGAGCAGAGCCCATGGGAAAACACATCTCTGGTCCAAATACAGAGCTCTGGTTGTGTGTCATGAGCAAATCTCAGTGGGTTCCTTTATTTATCGCTAAATAAGAGCAAGTCCCCCTTTGCATGCAAACTTCGCTGCCAATACAAGCCTCCAGCTTCATTTAATTATCAACTTCCTCCATCCGATAGCCATGTCAGCCGGGAAGGGAAACAGCAATTCCTTGCTGCACGTGGCCATGATGGCCAGGAAGCTGGACACACACGTGTGGCATCTGCAAAGCCTCAGTGACTTGTGAACGCATCTGCGGAGCGGGAGGGCCACGGTCGTTAGGGTTAAATTAAAGCAGCTCGCAAAACTAAGCTTCACTTCCTTCTTGATTTGCTCTTTCCTTAGGACATTCCCCAAAGTCACATTTATTATTTCCCTTCCCCCACCTCCACTCGTGAGCCTTTCCAAGGATTAATTTGCTTGGAGTATTTGAGCCATTACGGTTTGGTGGGTTTTGGAAAGGAAGATGAATGAAACAGAATAGGGGGAGAGCAACTGAAACCGTGCAAAAGCAACAATTCCATCTCCGTTTTTCTTTTCTAACACAGGGATCATTTTTAGAAAGGCTCCTGGGGCTCCTGGGAGCAGCCCAGCTTTGAAATACACAGTATGGACCAGCAAGAGGTTGCTTAAACCCAGATGCCCAACTTTGCTTGGGAAGAAATTGGGTCTGCTTTTAGCTAACTGGGGGGGTTTAAACCTCAAAGCAGTCCACAGCAGAGCCCACAGCTCAGAGCCTTGCCAGGCTCAGCTGTGTCCTGCATCAGCCTTGGAAAGAGCTTAGATGAGATGTGCCCTAAAGCAGCCCTGAGTGTGTGGGCTCAGGTGCAGTGATTTTCCCCTCTTTTCCTGCCACCCAGCACCCCAAAGAGCACACATGAGGCTTGCAGCCATCAGAGCTGCTCCACATGGGCTTGCCTTCCCCCGGCAGGTCCTGGCAATGACAGTATTTGTGCCTAATAATGGGCCAGTCCTGGCCAGGGAAGCAAATCCCACCAGGAACGGCTAATGGGACTACGAGCAAGTCGCACAACAGCATCTGTTCATAACGAAGCCTCACAGATGGATATCCCTCAATATGCCATCCAAGGTTTGTCCAAGTCCTGACCACACAGCTCAGGTTTATTAATCCAGCAAGAAAAGACGGGGCAGGAACCCAGAGCTCTGGGATGGCCCCTGAGGGCAGCACCCAACTGCAAGGAAAAGCTCAGCACAGTCGAAAGCCCTAGGTCAGCCGTCCATCGTGCCTGCAGTTAGGCAGAACCTATCCACGATCCATTTCCACCCAGTGAGGCTGGAAAAAATCCAGGCTCTGGATCAACAACCAGGATAAGCCCCACGCTGCAAAACCTTCCTGTTCCCCCAGAAAGCATCCCCTGAAGCACATCCCATTCTCCCCAAGATGTGCTGTACCATCCATGTCTCCTTGCAGAGATGGGTAGGGCTGGGGTGGAAAAAGACTTCAGAAAGAATGAAGCTCTTCAATGAATTCCCCAGCACGCCGATTAGGAGAGAAGGCAAAATTCCCAGTCTGGAAATGTTTAAAATAGAAAATATATAGAATCATAGAATCACAGAATGGTTTGGGTTGGAAAGGACTGAAGATCACCCAGTTCCAACCCCCTGCCATGGGCAGGGATGCCTCACCCCAGACCGTATCACCCAAGGCTCTGTCCAGCCTGGCCTTGAACACTGACAGGTATGCAGCATTTACCACCTCTTCGGGCACCCTGTGCCAGGGCTCAGCACCCTCACAGGGAAGAGCTTCTTCCTTGTATCCAACCTGAACTTCCCCTGTTTCAGTTTGAACCCATCACCCCTTGTCCTATCCCTGCAGTCCCTGATGAAGAGTCCCTCCCCAGCATCCTTGTAGCCCCCTTCAGACACTGGAAGCTGCTCTGAGGTCTCCACGCAGCTTTTCTTCTCCAGGATGAACAGCCCCAACTTTCTCAGCCTGTCTTCATATCCCCAGTTGATATGTATACATGAAGCCCCAAACTACCCACAAAGGGCCAAAGGAACTACCATAAACACGAGCCGCTTGCGCTGATGTGTCCTGCCCATCAGTCTTGAAACCATTTATATTGCAGCCCCTCTCCACCCAGTTCCCATTAAAACCCCACTTTCCCACTGCCGAGCTCCTTGCGCTGCTGCTCCCCGCCACGGCAGCCGGTTCCAATAGCAGCTAATTGCTAACAAGCTCATTACACGATGAAAGCAGCGGGAGTGTGATGCTGGCGGTTCTTCTGCCTGTCTGCAAAGCGAACAGCTGGCCCGCAAACCTCGAGCACCGATCTCATTAAACAGCAACAAAAATACCCTCAGCAACGGCAAAAAAAAACCCTTTTTGCTCTGACATAACCGCTCCCTCCTCAAAGTTCTTCTGAACTTTCTCAATGCAGAGGTAGTTCCAACCCTCACGCTCGCAGGGAGACTGAAGATTCATGAGCTGAGCCCGGCTGGGTGCTGGGAGGTAAAAAGCAATAATGGGAGGAGGCAAAGCAGATGTTGGCGAGGTGACCTTGCTGGAGGAACAAGGAGTCATGGGGGGTTAGTGCAGGGCTGCTGCTTTGGAGCTGCGGTGTCCCAGCTGCGTCAGAGAACTGAGGAACTGCACGGTGTGAGCTGGTGGTTGATGCATAGATCTGTCTTTGTGCAAAGTCTCTTTGTCATTGCTGTTTGGTTTGCTCTGTGCCATGCTGGACATCAAGGGTCCTACCTACCCCGCACACCCGCAGGGACATGAGGTAGCATCCATCCAAGCACAGCTCGCTCTATCCATGTTTGGGGGAAGCACGTCCCTGAGTGCAGGGTAAGGACATCGGAGCAGTTTTGCACCCACCTTCCCTGCAGTTCATCACTCTGCTACAGCACGGGCCCAGGGGAGTTTGACTTGGAGCCCATGCTCACATGCAGGATGCACGTGGAGTGATGTGGAGCCCAAGAGCAGCTCCTCCACCTCAAGGCACAACAGAGAATCAGTGCAGAGGTAATGAAATAAAACCACAAGCAAATCTACAACCAATTACCCCAAGCCAGGGGTGAAGCCCTTGTGCCAACACCTTCAATCCCACCACCTCCTCCACCACGAGAGAGACGCCAAAGCGTTTTCTGATCCATCAAAGCTCACCAGCAGCTAAATATTCTCCCGCTTTATCACATCAGGAGCAATTTGTATTGCAAAGTTTATGAGCCTTGCCTCAAGGGCCCAGGTTTTACAGCATTTGTTTAACCAGGATTTTGCTCACTGCATGGTTTGCACTGGGTTTTGCTCAGCTTTTGAACCCAGTCCTCCAACCATCAGCGCCTCAATGCCCTGCCCATCCATACATGAGTGAAATCTCCCTTCAAGGCTTTCCACACCGGTATTGGTACAACACTAAATAAAGCCATTTGTAAAGCAATAAATGTGCACTAATTCCTCCTTACAAAAACCTTATTCAAGAGGGAGAGCATGAACTACCCCACAGCATATCCCAGCCTGATGCTGATCTTCTTCCACAGCAGCAGCATGCCTTCATCACAGTGAGCTTTAGCTTTATTATGCACCAGCTTTTCTTCCCCCCATTATTTAGTTGTGGGTGCTGTTTACGTTTAAAGGTAAGGAAGTATGAATTAGAAACATGAGCTCTGTGCATAATGCAATCAGCAGGCTGCAGGCGGGCTGCATCCCCCCGCTCCGGCTGGGATCCCCAGATCAGCAGACAGAAGCCTGTTTTCTTGATGTCTAACATCAAAAAAAGCACTGCTTTTCCCCACCCAGAGGAGAGCAAGATGAAAACCAAGGAAGTGTCAGATTAATGCTAACAAGCACTGATGTTCTCAGGAACAGCTTCTAAAACAAACAGGTTGCCAGATATCAAGTATTTTGTCTGGGTTTCTTCCTGCTCTTCTTTAGTTGCTGGGAAACAGCCTCTTTTGAGGCATCTCAGACCCTTTTGCACTTATTCCCTGCTCCTTGACAGAAGTCAAAACTCCTGGAGTGAGTCCATCCAGTGCCAGCAGGGAGGTGAGAGGAGACTGTGATCCTTTGGATGGGAAAATGAGAGGTGAAGACCCAACCACGGTGCTGCCGCCTCTCTCAGCGCTGGGCTTTTTAAGACCAAGCAGTCAACAGTCCCACTAATAACCTGTCTCAACACAGTAGAAGGGCTCACACGGTTGGCACCAATGGCTTGGTCTTCCCTTCATCTCCACTGGAGATCATCTTTAATAAGACAGGCAGGAAAGGGAGGCCAAAGAAACAAAACTGCTTCAAAACGGTGGAGGGGAAACAAACCACAATGCAGTATGCTCCATGGGAAGTTGCTCGGGTTTGTGTGCCTGGCTGTACAGAAGGAGATCACACCAGCTTGGTGCTGCTTGAGAAGGTTGTTTTCTCCAGAGCCACAGTGAGGATGTCTGTCTATTCAGTTCTTCCATTTATTCCTTCAACCTATCTTGGTACCTCCAGCAACACACCTGGAGAGCATCCCCACGCACCCCTCGCTGCGGAGCATCCCTCATAGTAGCACTGTATCCAGGCTTGCTGCTAAGAACGTATTTTAAATGAACAAGAGCTGTTCTAGCACTTTTATTTCACCTTCTTAAAACTCTCCTCTTAGAAATGAGGCATTTAAACATTTGGGGTTAGTAGTCTCCAAAAACCTCAGCATTATGATGACCACAAAAATGAAAACCCTCACGAGCATCTCTCTTCTCCCCTTGCAGAAGCTGTCCAGAGTCACCTGCATGCTTCAAAGCTGCTCTCATGCTTTATTTCTCTCCTTCTTCCCCTTTTATACTTTTTTCCCCACATCTATTCTCTTCTCACGTCACCCTGGGGAACTCAGCCTGGAGTTGAGGTCTCCACCATCTGCAGGAGGTGAGCATGGACTGGATTGTAGGTCCCTTCCAACTTAACTATTCTGTTCTAACATCTCTAAGAGGCCAGCGATGCCCTGATTTCTGACCTTCTCCCTTGCCAAGCAGGATAATCAGTGGACCAAACATTTCCATTAACCCTACACAACTGGTGGCTCCACACCAGTTCCAGAAGCCCATACAAACACTTGCCTCCCTAGACCACGTATTCCATGGATAGCAGCAGGAACCACCTCTGCCAATCTGTGGTTTTCAAGTGATGAGCTGAAACAGGGAGGAGAAGGGATGAAGAGTCAAGAGCAGAGACTGGGCATGGATGGGGCTCATGAGATCTCAGACAAAATGTAATTGCCCTTACAGAGATGTAGGCAACAGGGAGCCCAAGCCCCTTTCAGAGGCTAGAGAGGATCCCCAGCTCCCCTCATCCTAGCACACTCGGATAGGATGAAAGACTTTCTGTAGAGACCCTTCTCTGTTCTTTTCCCTTATCACACAAAGTTTAATTTGCTCTCTGAAGCAGAGGGCTGTTTTCCATTTCTCTTATATATATATTAAGTTATAATTGTGTAGGGTGCTTGTGCAAGAAAATCTTCCCCCTTTTCCAAGCCTCCTCTCCACCACTCGCGCTGGGAGCTCAATCAGCAGTGTGAGAACTCAGGCAAATCCCACCAGCATCCTCCCCGAGAGGCAATCACCCCCCAAGACAGGATGACAAGCCAACAAGGAAGATCCCTGCCACAGCAGCGCCCATAGTGCTAATAAAAAGGTAGATGGATGACTCAGCCAGGCTATAAAATGCAGTGAGGAGAGCATCATGTGCTATTTTTGCTGTTTGGATAGCACAAATCCCACCACCCACCTACCACAAACTCAACGCTCTTTCCCAGCACTTGGCATCTTTCTTCCTGTCTTGGCTGACCGTCTGCAAGCCTCTGCAGATGTTTCCATCAGCACGAGCAGAGCTGTTGATAGAGATCAGAGCATCTTATCAAACCCACACCGCTTCTCCTTGACTGAAGCAAAGGATAAAAAAAAAACCCTTGCCAGGTCCTACGGGGATGGTAAAAAACCCAAAGTATTTCCTACTAACTCCTATATTCCTCATGTCCAGGCCTAAAGCTGGTAACCTTTTTTAGGTGACCAGATCATTAACAACATGCACAGACATTACAAAATCACCCTGGGCTTTCATTCCACCCAGCCAAACCCCTGCATTGTGTGAACACACAGTACTCAATGTTTAAAGGCCAGCACTAAGGACATCCATGAACGTGAATTCACCATGGGGTGAATGGGTTTTGTAATCTAAGTGCTTAATCCTTACAACCATAAAGGAAAGCTTGGACGTTTCACCTCTAGCAATGCCTGAGACAGAAAGCAAAACACAAATACCTAAGAAAATCTTTAACCATCTTCAAATGGGATTAACTATCAGGATTGAGGCCTGCATCTTCAGGTGTAACCCTCTCCTGTGCCCATACACACGAACTGCAACAGAGCTGCTTGCACGCAGGGTACCAGCCTGTGTAAAGATACAAAACGTGCAATTCATGTTGATGCATCTCCTCCCCATCTATGGATTATCCTTCCCAAGAGGTGACAGATCTTGAGCCCAGGAGTCACTCTCAGTATAATCTCTACAACCTCTTCTCTTGGTTAGAAATAGCTTCCTCATGTTCAGGCTGAACCTCCCCTGATGCAGCTTTAAACCATTCCCAGGGGTCCTGTCCCTGGATCTCAAGAAGAGCTCAGCACCTCCCTCTCCATGTCCCCTCCTCAGGAAGCTGAAGGGAGCACACAGTGCTCAAGGTAAGGCACTGGCGTGCACACTGCTGGGCCCTACCATTTAAGAAGGATGCTTAAAACACGAACAGGTTTGTGTTCAACATTACATGGAAAATGTAATATTTCCATGTATTACATTGCTCAGACATCAGAGCAATGGAGGATGGACTCAGGCCACCAAGCGGCAGCACAGCTGGATGCTCAAAAACCGACCACATCCAAAAACTGGGACTGGAAATGGGAACAGGACAATGGCAAATGTGACAAGAACAGCAGGAAGGTGATGGAAAGGAGAGGGAAGATCAGGGAAAGTCACTCAGAGTGATGCAGAGCACCAAGGAAGGAGCCCTCTTCCTGTGTGTGCCAACAGTAGGGAGTATCTGGGAGCTTGCAAGTGGGAGGAAGGAAACCCAGCCAAGGCAGGAGCATCCATCTGTCCTATCTCCTTGCTCCACGTGCCTGGCAGAAAAGCCACGGCAAAGCCTCTGCCCTCCAGGGTCATGAAAACAGATGACCTTGGAGTCAGGAAGATCATACTTTTAATGCCTGGAAACTGCATTTTAATTATTTAATGAGAGAGCAGCGAGCAGAAACCGTGATGCTGAAATAGCCTCTTACAACCACAAACCCACCCCTGCACAGCAAGGGGCTATTATCTCATCAAAAGGTTGGGGACTTCTGTGTCCCCAGCCCCAGTGTGGAGGGGGAAAGGGGTGGGCTGAGAGCAGAGAGGGCAGGAAGGATGGAGGATTAATGCTTTCAAACAGCTGTAGACTGATAAACCTGAATGGAGGGAGAAGGATGGGGGAAATCAGAGCTACATCCAACGCGGGGGCACAGAAGGGAGGTGAAGTCTGTAAAGACAGAAAGCAAAGTCTTTTCAAGAGAAAACCATCAGCCAGTTTTATGTGCAGCCTTAGCTGGTTGCTCAGTTGAAATATACTGGTGGAAGCACGAGAGCCAGTGTCGTCAACCACTACTAAAGCACAGAGCACAGAACCCAGCCGCAGCCCCGGGTGCACTAAATCATCCCAGACCTGTGGGAGGTTTTGACACAGACAGTATATGGATGCAGACACTATTAGAAACAGAGTGACTGATGTGTTTGATATTATGGAGCATGTTGATTTGAGGATGATGTAGGTAGCTGGGATTATGTGCACGCAATGTCTGGATTTGTCACCTTCTGCAGTAAATATTTTAAGGATTGTTTCACTCGAGGCAGGGTGATACCTCACATTGAAAATGCACGCTGGAAGGAAGGTATTTCTGCATTCAGCTGAGCATAAACGAGTTTACAGATCAGGAGATGCTTCATTACCACCCAGTGCAGGGAATTAGCTGGTTATCTTGACTAGTACACAGCAAGACACTGCTCCAGCTCCAAAGGGGTATTCCAACCTCAATGCTCCCCATCCCACCATAAGCAGCACACACATTTCCATGCATTAGGCCAGGTAGGTGGTAGCAGGAAGAAAATAGAGGGTAGAGACCTTACAGAATCCACTGCTATTGCAAAATGTCTATTATAAAGTTATATGCACCTGAGGGAACCATATGACACATACTGGTATGTTTTAGGGAACCATATGACACATACTGGTGTGTTTTAGGGAACCATTTGACACATACTGGTGTGTTTTAGGGACCCATGCAGGCTGCTTTCCTTCTGAAGTACAGCAGAAAAACTTGCCTGCTTTCCACTGCTTTTGGAGGCATTTGGGAGTTTCTCCTACATTTTGCAAGGAATAAGGTCTGAGAGATGAAGCTCCACAATGCAAGCCTTAGGGAGCAGTCTGGTGACATGGTAGTGGGTGTCCCATGCGGTTGTGCAGAGGAAAGCAGCCTCAAGGCCTTGTTTCCATTCCCCATGGAGCCAGGAGGTGTATGAGCACATCTGCACCTCGCCTTGGGACCTAGCACCATCCTCAGCATCTCCTCACCTCCCTACCTGCAGAAAGGGGAAACCCCCTCCCTGAGCCCTCAAAGGTGATGGGGGACAATTCCCAAGAGAAGGAGCAGACCAAACCAGACACATGGCTTTCTAGACTGCAACAGGAAAGGACCATTTGACCTTCTCACTCTCCATCTCTCTAACACAGCTCATTAAATCTCTGCAGAAGCGGAAGCGGATCCCAGCACCTTGAGAAAGGGCTGCAGACACAAATCACTTAAATTTCACTTACAGTTTTGCAAGTGATTTCCAGACCCATTTTCCTGGATATTTTGGTCACTGTGTTTGCCCTCAGGCACAGTGGGAGATAATCAGGTCTCTTCTCACCGCCTGGTTAAAGACAGTGAGGCAAGAGAGCGGTTTTCCTCTCCCACATGCAGAAGGAAGTTATCAAACATCCCATCCAAAAAGCAAGAGGGACAAAACACCCAGGAGTAGCTCTTATTGACATTGCCACCTGGATGGAGAAAAGCCAAAGACTCCTCACTGGAATGACAAGGCTTCAAGGAGAACAAGCCTAAGTCAGACAGAGCCCAAAGGACTTCAGGCACCAACTCCATATGAGTTTGGATAAACCCCGAAGCATCCTCCCACAAAACGCACAGTTTGGGGTCCACAGCTCCAAGCAAGTCCTCTAAGAGACCACAACAATGAAAGGCAACCCTGAGCAGACCCACAGCACTGCACATGCCCACAGCGAGCCCTCAAGCCACAGGGAGGTAGAATCATAGAACCCCAGGATGGTTTGGGTTGGAAGGGATCTTAAAGCTCCTCCAGCTCCAACCCCTGCCACGGGCAGGGACCCCTTCCCCTGGAGCAGCTTGCTCCAAGCCCCTGTGTCCAACCTGGCCTTGAACACTGCCAGGGATGGGGCAGCCACAGCTTCTCTGGGCACCCTGTGCCAGCGCCTCAGCACCCTCACAGGGAAGTACTTGAGTTCTGGAGCTAAAGGAACACAGCTCTCAGGCCAGGCTGTGAACGCCTTTGCTCCTGCCCACTGCTCAGGCTGATGTCCTTCCACAGGAGCGGGCTGGGATGTGCTGATGCAGGAACTCTAATAAAGCTACAGGATGAGATTATTTCTTTGTTTCATAACATCTGCTGGGAGCCTATAAAGATTTACATGCCCACAATGGAGACTCTTTCAATCATGACATAAATTTACTACAGAACACAAAGTGAATTCCCTTTCATAGGTCTCCCCTGGTTCCAGTGTTTTTAAAAGGCAAAAAGGAAAGGAAAAACCCCCAAACCACCAAAGTTTCAGTCTTTTCCAATCATATTATGCAACTTTTCCCCCACACTGGTGACAGTAATTCCTACTTGTGATTCACAGCTAATTGTATTATAATAGGCCAGTCTTCTTGATTTAATATACCATATGAAAATGGGTCTGTGAGAGAGTGTGGTCATAAGATTAGTAACAGCTTTGGCTCTTAATTGATGTTCACACTTTACTATTGAGAGATGGAAAGCTCAAGGGTGTTGAAGAAGATGTTTTGCTGGAGTTTGTTTTATTCCAGAAGTAAATTAGGAGGGAGGGGAGTGGAACAATTGAAAACAGATTACAAATACCTGCTCCCACTGCATGAAATTACAGTGCTCAGGGTGAGGGAGGAAACGAAGCCAAGAGGAAGAGCTCCCAGCACTGAGAGCAAAATGAATCAGCTGCATTAGCACCGAGGTTTGCAACAACAGGGTTCCCCTGAACCCTCAGCAGGGTACCCTGAACAGGGTAGCATAGACAACAGAGCAAGGCTCATGGGTGACTCCTGACTGGGTGACAGAGGGCAATGGAAAAGGGAAAGGACATTAGGGAAGGGTGAAAATGCCAAAGAAGGGGATTGCAATCAAGCAAAAGGGCAGAGGAAAGCAAAGGAAGAAGAAATACAATAGCCCTGCTGCTAACCCCTGGCTGAGCCTGCTGATGTGCCAGCACGGTGTCTTGAGTTTGACTCATATCTTATGAAGCACAGGCAATCCATTACACACAGGATTTCCCCAGCCGGTTCCAGGCCCCATGTGCACACAGTGGCTGCTGTCCCTACAGGAGGAAATCAGGGCATCCAAGGCACCATCCCTGCCCTGCAACCCCAGGGAATGGTCCCACTCCAGGCTGGCCTCTGCCTGCATGGGCAGGGAATGGAAAATGTGATCCCTGACCGACAGCAAGGTGCAGAACTGATGGACAAGCAACAGCCCTGCAGGCAGGCTTAGCCCTAAGCAGGGATAACGCATTTGCAGTGGCATCCCGCTATCCGGTTGGAGCAGTTCTCCTCCACCCCAGCTCAAGAGGTGAGAAGCCTGCAGCCAGGATGGAAAAAGGAAACCCGAAAGAAAAAGCTCATCCCAACTGCAATTTCAGCCGCCCCGCTAGGAAAAGCGACTGCTTCTGGAGCCAGAGAGCTGCAAAGCCCTTATGGCACCATGCAACCAACACTGCGGCAGCCTGGGGATTTGAGGATAAATGACATTATCCTGAACGACACCCGGAGGAGAGAGCAAACCCCGGAGCCTCTTGGGGATAAGAGGCTCCCCACAGCCATTTCCACTAAACAAACTCCTGGCAGCATCTCCCAGGTGTGTGGGGACAGCAGGGAGCCCAGCTCCGACTTGCTCCCATCCTGCAGAAGACCTGGATTTCCACTGTGCTTATTTAACCTCCTGACACCAGCTTCCTTTGGTACCTACATAACAATCCGGGAGTTATTATTCTTCGTGTTCATTATGTATTAGGAGATGGTCGGCGGATCCTGAAGCAATTTGCAAATATTAATTAAGCCTCAGCAGCATCCCTGAGTGGTTGGTAACTGTAATTATGGCCATAATTATATTAATTCTGCTGTAGGGAGGCAAGTAATTATTTGGAATCTATTATATAGCTAAAACAAACCTATGTTGATGATTACACGTTTAGTATGCGGCTAACCGGGATTTCACTTCCTGCCTGCTGGCTTTGGTATAAAGGAAGGAGGGAAAAAGAAGCATGTAGAAAAAAATATCATGGAATGGTTTGGGTTGGAAGGGGCCTTAAAGCTCACCCGGCTCCAAGCCCTGCCACGGGCAGGGACCCCTTCCACTAGAGCAGCTTGCTCCAAGCCCCTGTGTCCAACCTGGCCTTGAGCACTGCCAGGGATGGGGCAAGCAATGGGCTTCATCCTGTGCTCCAACCCAGGGACAAAACAGGACAAGACACCAGGAGAAGCTCAGAAGTTTCATGGTGAGTAGCAAAACCCAAGCTGACTGCTGCCCCATGGAACACATTTCTCTTCTTTCCTGCCCGAAATAACAGTTCCCACCCTTTCCACCCCAAACACCTGCCCAGACTTTGTGAAAAGCTACAATCCTGCAAAGTTTAAACAGCTGCTTGCATCTGGACCCAGGCTGCAAAGAACAGGATGCAAAGGATTCACAAGCACGTATCAGCACCAGCAGAACCCAGCCCTGTTCTTCCCAAATCCATCAGGCTAAAAAGCTGCAACCCACCTCCCTTTAGAGCCACACAATCCATAGCACATCTGTTCTCCACCAGCCCAGCAAGGAGCCCTAATGCAAAGGTCTCTTCCTGCTGCAGGCTGGTTTCTGGCCAAACCTAGATGAAAAGTGACCCAAGGGCAGGCTCCCACACCTGGAAGACATTTAGTCTTTAAGGATATCCTCCACACCACACACTTGCAGCACAGCACTACCCAGAAATAAAGACCAAGGAGCTGTAAGGGCTTAACATATAAAGAACCTTCCATACTAACTAGCAAGGAGAGCAGGTCTCTGTCAATACCCTCACCCTACCCAGCCTGGTGGAAGAGCCTGGGCAGCACATCTCCACATCAGCTTGAACGATGTCCCTGTGGCCCTGCTGGTGTGGTGTATTGATGGAGCTCGAGACGTTAGCGCTGACCCAGCAGCCAGGCACGTTCCTCACATCGGTTTGATGCCAGCCCTTAAAACCCAGCCTCATTTTTCAAATTAAAAGACCAAAGAAGAGACAAGAGTCAGAGCAGCTTTGCTGGACCAAACCGATCACCCTCGAGACAGGAAAGGATTGCTCCCACAGCCTGTTCTCAACAGCCTGCCTCCAATAGAAGATCAATTAGGCAAATTTCTATCCACCCTTGAAACTTCTCGGTCCATATTTCTCTTCTCCACCCCAACCTCCCCATTTGTTTGCTGCATGTTTGATGTGGCTCATCAATGGCAAAAGCAAGACAAATAAGAGTAAAAAGGACTTAGGTACCCACATTCCAGCTGCATCCCATTTCAGACTCCTAAATCAAGAAGATGCGACAATAAAAAGCCTTGCAGAGCTGCTGCTGAAGGAGATGGTTCCCCGCAAGCATTAGGCTCCAAACTCAATAAGGTGAGAAGAAGCCCATGATTCCAGATCGTGCACGCTGCCCAGCTTTTCTGGCTCTGTGGATTTAGTTGGGATCTCTTAAACTCTCCAGAGGAAACCTGCTTTGGAAGGGCTAGTGCAGCACCAGCAAAGGGATGCTCCATGGTCTCTACCCCTCTTCTTCATTAGCCTGATGCCCATCTCATGCCAAGCCAGGATCCAGCAATCAGGTACCAAGCTCCAAGCCAGCTCATCTCAATTTTTATTCCACACAGTTAGAATCACCTCAACTACCAACTCTGCAGGAAAACAAGAGTACCTAACCGCAGTACAGGGACCAATCAACCCAAACATACCTGAAATCACCCCAAACCCCTCGCTGGACCAGCCCATCTTTCACAGCATCATTTTGTGCAACACTTAGTACAGTTTGGTCCCAATTTCTCCTTGGATTCTTTGACACTAACTAACACAAAATGAGCAGCATCACTTTGAGCTGCTGCAGTCTGGTGAGGAGAGCACTGACTTGGCACTGATGCTTGAATGAGCCAGACCGAATCCAACTGGCTTCACTCACAGTTCCCTTCAATGGCAGTTGTACAAATCAGGAGCATACTTAAAGCTCCAGCCCCACATCAGCAGAATTAAACACTTCCCTTCCAACAGCAATAGTAACAGCAAGCCAGATTGAAGTTACGTTTGGAACTGGCACTAAAAAAAAAGATTAATTAAAGTAAAAATATAACAGAACAGGGGTATAAAAAGGAATTTGGTAAAACAGTTGGTTTGTATTGAGTGAGCAAAATTCCCAAACAAAAACACACACACACACAGTGGAATTACTGTGCCATTAGTGATGGCGGTGCTAAATCTGGTGCTTGCAGTTACTCCCAGGCTCAAGCCATCCCAGCCCATGGCACAGAGCTTCCTGTCTGCAGCCACCACAAATCCCAATGCAACCCAGTGCTGGGAACGTCTCATTCATTTAGTTTGATGTCAGGTTCACACTGGGGACAGCTGATTATCTGATGGGAACACAGGAAAATAACCCCCTCCAGCCACAGCATTCAGGGGTCCTTTTAAGAACGCCCTTTCCTGCAGCAAAGCAGCACCTGGGTCTCTATCCGACTGCTATCCCATAAAGTCTGTGTTCTGGGAATAAGTAAAATAAATTAAATCTAAGTCTATGTAATAAATTATGAGTATGCAAATATAAATACTAAAAAATAAATTTAAATGTTTTAAAAGCTAAATGGTGAGCAAATAAACGCACTAACAGGTATTGACTGCAGAGCCCTGAGGCAGCCCCATAAATCAGAGCCTTCACCAGGGCTGGTTTCACCACGGTGGGACCAGGAGTGAGCCTCACCCTCCCTGCAAAGCCCGTCTCATCCCTGTGCAATGGGCAAGTCGTGAACTACAGTGTCCCAGGCAGAACTATGGGTGACAAGTTTCACCTGAGAAGTTCTGCAATCAGGAGGAGGGGATTAGCCCATAAATCCCAACCAGGGGATGCTTTAATAACTTGCTCAGAAAAAAAAAAGAAAAAGCAAATTAAATACAAAAAGAAATCAATAAGCACAGGACAACCAAGCCTAATATTAAATATCTTGGAAACAAAGGGAGCTCCGTGGAATAAATCAACCCCCAAACTCGAACGATGCAAGGCAAAGCAATCATCCACTTAATCCTGATACTCAGTTACAGATAGATGGGGCTGTTCCTGCAAGGGAAAGCAAATACCATCTTGGAGCATTAAATTGCCCAATTCTGACAGCTTTAGATCAGAAATTGGAAGAGGTTTCTGATGGACACCAACTGCTGAACAGTTGCTCCCCTTTGAGTCCAGGGTTTAACATGCACAGAACCACCACAAAGGGGAAGGGACAAGATTTTAGGTCCAGCCTGTGGACGTAAGTAAAGCCACATACACTGACTGAGGGGTACAACCCTCCTCATGCAGCTGGAGAACACTGTCCACAGCCAGCAACCCCTGCCCAAGCCAGAGAATAACTCAAACCTGAGCACTCGTGAATAAAACAGACCAAGCCCAACCAAACCCTGTTAATCCTGCAGCGCTGAGCTCCACAAATCAGTGCAAGCCCCCTGTATTCACATACATTGGGGAATCAAAAAGCAGTGGTACCTACACACGTTGCCTTCGCTGTGCCTGCTCTCAAGTAGCCCTTTGTGCAATTCCCACCGCACCCTAATGGCATAAACAGGGTGAGGTTGAGAGGAGAGGCAATCTCTTGTATGAGATGCACTATGAGTATAAAAGGAGACCAGCTCTCTCATCCAGAGCCTTTTCTTCTGCTTCAGATCTAAGGAAAGACTTGTTTGCTCAGAAACAAGTCTGGTTTGGTCTTGTTTGTTTTCCTTTTACCCACTGAAAGCTATAACCCTGCAAGCATTACCTCACTCCTTTCTTTTGAGCCAGAAAATGCTTTTTGAGCATCCAAGTAGGTATAAAAAACTGCAAAACCCTCTTTACGCTATCATTTAATCAGTTTGCATTTGATCTTTCGCACCCGCTTTGCTTCTTTTCTGTGCCCAGCTCAAACCACACAATTCTCTCACCCCTCACTGGTGTTATTCCCTCTCAACTCAGGAGGAAAAGCAGAAGCTTCAGCTAACCTAGACCCAAAGGAATGACCTGGGCTGCCCAACTCTCAGCGCTCACAGCAGCTGCCAAGCCTGGGTTTGGCACCTTGATCCAAGCCTACGTGCCCCAGGAGTGAGGTTCAGCAGCGATTTCTCTGGGCACAGAGGAGTTGCACCCAGCATCTCCCATTCCCACTCACAGGTGGGAAAGCTCCTCATTCTTTACTCAAGGACAATGTAAAGGTCACTCTCTTCTGCTTTAAAATTGAGAGGAGGATGAATGAACCGCGATGGAGGAGTTGGCACTAACCCCCCTCACCCAGCTCCATGAAGCAACCTGGCACGGGGAAGATAGGTCTAATTGCTCCCCATGGCACCCAGGGTGCCCATCGCCCTCCACCCCGGTGTCCCCCCAGGGCCACACACCCTTTGGGATGGGAAAAGGGGAAAGAATTCCACTCTATTTCCTCAGCTGAGTGATTTCACGTAACAGCACGCTTCTGATGGGAGATGGGAAGCGCTCCCATGTGCCCCAGGCCAGGTCCTTGCATGCCAGAACCCCCAGCAAGACTCTTGGGACTGACACTCACCCATCTCGTCCCCTGCCACCCTCCAGAGGCAGCTCTTCACGTCTGTGCAGGGTGGCTGGAGAAGACCACAGTCACCAGCCCACCTTGGTGGCACAAAGAGCTGCTGCAGAGCATCAAGTAACCAGTTACATCAAAGAGCCTGCCCTCAACTCCTGCATCACTCCCCACAGCATCCTTCGCCAGGCTTGATGTTTCTTGGGACACCATGGGTCGTGCTGCCTCGCTCACCGCAGCACGAACAAGAGCTCATCAAATCCTGCTTTCAGGCCCTGATGAGGGCTGACAAACCTCATCACACCAGTGAGCTGGGGAACTGGAAGAAGAGGTCTGGTCCTCGCAGCCCAGAGGTTCTGCCTGTTACTCCCAAGTTGCCTTATGTCACTGTATGGGTTTGCAGGCTTGTCCTGCTAGAAAGGGTCCATCTCAACGTGCTATTTCATTTATGTTATTTAAAGTGGGCCAGTTCAGCAGCATACGGTAACTCCACAGTCCTAGGCAGCTCACTTCACCCCACAGGGATTTTCTCTCTCCTCCCCTTTAGCAATGTAGCAGCCAGCTCGGCTGATGTGATAAATCCAAAGAGACAATTTCCTCTGATTTTAGGCATGCATCTCAGGCAGCACTCACAGAACTGGGAATTCAACTCCTCTCCTGCATGCGGAGCAGCAACAGCTCAAACTATAGTTATCTCTCTCTACAGGCACCAGCACCACTCCCAGCAGCAGGAGTGTTTAATCACAGCGTACACCTCTCCCTCCTAGATAACTGCAGAGATTAAAAGAGCAGAATATTCCAGCACAATAAACACCCTGCTGCTATCAATGGAGTATGAAAGCATCATTCAAGAGAGCCTGGTTTCAGCTCTCATTTAGAGTTATTGCCATTCCACATCTCCTCTTACCGGCTGTAGCTTGCAAACAGTCCCATGGGAACGTTTTCAAGCAGAGATACTCCTGGTGGCTTGGAATGCAGGCCCCGAGTTCAGGGCAAACTCCTGCCTGGGGCATCCGGGCTCACACAAAGGGGACCAGGGGCCTCCTGGGCGGTGAAGGCGCCGGCTCCAATTACCGGAGCTCCTCATTTGCAAACCAAATCACGCTGCACAGCCCCACACAGCTGCCCGGGATGCGGCTCTATCCCACCGGGAGCGCCCTGGGATCGGCTCTATCCCACCTCGGGAGCCCAGCCCGAAGAAACTTTGCTTCCTACCTGGAGAGCAGGGAAGCAACAGGGAAAGTGTGACAGAAGCAGCCGCGATGGCTGCACAATTACCTGTTTAATCCAAAACTAAGGGGGCAGCCAGCCTTTAACACCCACCCGCTCTGCCGATGGCCAGAACTACCCTGAAGGCATCAGCTGCAGTCCGGAGGAGAAATGAGCGGTCAGGGATAGCTTGGGGATGCTACGAGGACCGGGGCGGGAGAACTCACCGCGGAGAAGTTGTGGGGCCCGCAGAGCTCGCCGCGGTACTTGCAGGAGAGCAGCATGTCCTCCAGCTGGTGGCCCAGGCGGTCCATGAACTCGGCGCTGATGCCTTCGTAGTGCCGGGGCGGCAAAAAGAGCCGAAAATCGGCCAGTTTGGCGAACCAGCGAAGCCGCGCCTCGTCGCCCCGCAGCAGCTCGGTGAGCAGCGGGCGGGCGGTGCGGTTGGGCAGCAGCAACCCCAGCCAATGACCCGCGTAGTAAAGATCCCCTTTGGAAAGCCGGGGGAAGCGGAGCGGGTTGTTGTTGCAGAGCGTGACGGCGGGGAAAGGCAGCTGCCGGCTCCACTCGGTACGCACTTGGGTGTGCGAGGGGAACGAGAGCCAGTGCAGCAGGCGGTTGGAGGACCAGGACAGCAGCAAGCCCAGCGCGGTGCAGAACGCCAGCACCCACAGCGCCCGCCGCGGCAGCGCCGCCCGCCGCGAGCACATGTGCCGCAGCCCGTGCAGCCGGGTGCGCAGCGGCGGGGCCCGGCACCCCCGCGCCATGGGCGCTCCCCGCCGCCGCCGCCGCCGCCGCCCCGGGATCAGTGCGAGCAGCGCCGCTCCATGCCGAGCCCCGGGGAGCCCCGCGCCGCGGCCGGCAGCGGCCCCGAGCGGCGGGGGGAGCGGGCGCGGGCCGCCCGCCGCACCGGCACCGAGCGCTCCGCCGGGCAGCAGTTCCGGCAGCGCGGCATGCCGGGCCCCGCTGCCAACGCCTCCCCGCGCTCTACGGGGGGCAGCGGGGCCGCCCCGCCGCCGGACGAGCCTCCCGCCGGGCCGCGCCGCTCACATGCTGCGGTACACAGCCACCACCACCACCACCCCCCCCCGCCGCACCCCGCTTTCCAACCGTGACCCCGGTACCGGGCTCCCCCGCCCCGGCTCCGCTGGTGCTCCCCGGCACCGACCGGCTCCCCGCGGGGTGAGCGCGGCGGGACCCCCCCCCTCCCCAGGCCGGCCGCCTACCCCCTCCGGCCCCCGCCGGTCCTCATGCTGCCCCGGCCGGGCGGCCGCTGCCCGCCGCCTGCCCCCTGGGAGAGCCCCGCGCGGCGAGGAGGAGGAGGAGGAGGAAGAGAAGGAGCGCAGCTCGCCCGAGGTGCCGGTGCCGGTGCCGGTCCCGGCTGCAGCGGCGAGCCCTGCCACTCGGCGCCAGCCCCGCTCGGGAGGCGGAGGGAAGGAGGGAGGCTCGGCCCCGATCGCGCCGCTGCTTCAGTAGAGCAGCCCCCCCCCTTATCGCCCGGCAGCACCGGGGGGGGGGAACGGACCCGCCGATGGCACCGGCTGGGATTGGGGGAGCCGCCTCCCGCCCTCTCTCCTCCCGCTGGAGTTTTTCAGCATCCCCGGGGGAAAACACGATCGCGCAGCCACAGGCGAAGCCCCCAGACACCCGTGTGTGTGTGTGTGTAGGTCTCAATAGGCTGCTCTTAGCGGTTGCTGTCGGGGGGAAAGCGGGTTATTATTTCGGGGGAGGGGGAATGATGCTTTTTCTTTTCCATGGCACAGATGCTCTATGGTTCTCTGTGGAGAAGCGGACTCATGGAAGCATCACCCCCGACCCGACCCTTGCTATCCATTTGCCTGTGTCACAACGAAGCCCTTTGGGGGACCGAGGGCTCATTTTGCACCGGACACGCAAAAAGAGAGCCTCTTTCCCCCAGCACCTCGATGAGACACCAGTAACTTGCGCTACACGACAGCATCTCAGCAGGTTTGCCTAGCTCTAATCTCTGCAAAGCAGCTTGCTGTTACCTTCATTTTGATTTTGAATAGTACTAAGAAGCATCCCTCTAATTGTGTCCAATTAAGCTGTAAGTGGCGATAACTGCTTTGAATCCCCTCTGATGTTGGGTGTTTTTTTCTCTCTGAATTCATTTTCCATGTGCGTTTTGATCCGTTATATATTTTCACCCAATAGGTGGAGTCATTACAGCCTGCTTGGCTCCAGCCCCCCGTCGGGAGAGTTTTTGGCTGTGGCAGAGCTGCGAACCCCAGTGTGGGGTCAGATCCTTTTCAAACCCAGGAAGCCGGCTGTGACCTTTCCTAAGCCGACCGGGAAAAGGGCAGGAGTCCCCATGCTCATCCTAACGCTGGGTCTAGCAGCTCCCATTGCGCCTCCCAGCCTGGTTTCGAAGCAGAGCTCGGCTTCTTTTCCTGGCGCCTGTTGAAATCAGTGGGAGTTTTTCCCCTTGGCGCACTCGCAGGATAATAAACATCCCAACTGCTTCGCCACGAGGCTGTCTGAGTTTGTTACACCCGTGATATATTGACACAAACCCGAGGAAATAAAAGGTGCCTGACTATAAACAACCTCACATACTCCCTCCCACAAACCTCATTGCTACCCTGCAGCAAAGGCAGGTTCTCTGGCAGCGTCTGGACTCTGTCCGCTTTCTTGTTTTCAACCTCTTCCCTTTCTCTAAGGGGTTTTTATCATCTTGGTGGGTTTCTTTCAGGTGCAGGTAGCTCAGCAAACAGGGGTTGTCAAGGAAAGAATAGCAGGCTTGTGTGGCAAGCTGCTTTTCCCCCTTAAGTGCACCCACTCTGAATTAGCTGCTCAAATCTCCCTTATTTGACTGATGGTAAATAGGGGTAGGGTGGCCAAGGCTGACTTCCCCCCGTGCTGCAATTCAAGAGCTTCCCATGAAAAGGTTCTGAACAAAGCAGAGAAAACCTCATGACCATAAAACTCAACCCCTGCACGGCTGGTGTGATGCTGCTTCACCCTGCCTGGTCCCCCGCTCCTTGGAAACCATCCCCATTTTGTGAGTTACTGGGGAAAGCAGCTCCCATTCCATGTGCTCAGTTCCCATTCCTGAGCACTTGCTTCATCAGAGTCCTGGTTAATTCTTCTCGCAGCCAGAGCAGCTTAAAAGCTTATTCGGCTTAATGCATGGATGGAATAATAGAGCTGGAATCAATAAATATTGCTGGTTAATCAACAAGTCTTTTTTAGAATTATCCCTTGGGATGGGTGAGTTTGCTGCTTCTGTTGGAGAACGAATTGGGATGGGAAGAAAACTGTGTCGGAGAAATTCTGGGCATAATTTTGGGTGAATCCTGCCCCTTCTCTCCTCCTGGTAGCCTGTGTGCTCCAGGTATGGAAAAGACAAACGTTCTAAACCAAAAGCATCACCTTCTTTGGAAACCTCATTTCCACTTCAAACATTGACTCAGGTTAAGACAAAAAGGATTAAATCAAAGCTTTACACCCCCCAGGAAGTAAATCACAACTCTTTGTTCCGGCTGCATCCTTTTGTTGTTATTATTTAGTGCATCCCAAAAGGGAGCAAAAGGAGGGAAAGCTCAACCCCCAGTGCTTTCCCCTCCAGACTCACAGTGGGACTGGCAAGCTGGAAACCCCACAAGCCCCATTTCAAGCCCCTGGGGGAGAGTGAGACCCTGCGTTTAAGCTCAATAACTGTGATTTGGGCAAAAGAGTTTCTGAGGTTTCAGGGTTTGGCTCATGGGGCTGCAGCTTCCCTTCAGCCCTGTGAATGGGAATTGGGGCATCCCAGGGGATTTATGGGATGCATTCCATTGCTCAGTTCCACAGAGCAATTCCTGGTGAGTGAGTGGGCAGGTTTATCTCCGGCTCGGTGCCACGAGGAGTTATGGGTTGGTAGTTGCAGGATGTGGATAGCTTCACAAATGCTGCGATATCATCTGCTTTATAGCAGTTTTAGTCCCTAAAAGCAGGAGATAAGATCACAGGGATGGGATCAAAGGGTGCAGGACTCTGATCTCCACCTGGCAGCACTGGGGTTTGTGCTGTCAAAGCCCCTGAAATAATGAAGGACTCAATTGTAGCTCCCAGGAGCAGGGCTGACACACTCTAAGGCTCATTGCTCCCAGGCAGGAGGCTCAAGCAACTGCTGGTCAGGAAAGGGACCCCCTCTCCCTGCACAGAAGCATCCCCCAGAGCCGCTGGAGATGCTGATGCAGAAAGCAAAGGCTGACCACGGCATCACAGAATCACAGCCTGGTTTGGGTTGAAGGGACCCTAAAGCTCATCCAGTTCCAACCCCAGGGATGGAGCAGCCACAGCTTCTCTGGGCACCCTGTGCCAGGGCCTCAGCACCCTCACAGGGAAGAGCTTCTGCCTAAGAGCTCATCTCAGTCTCCCCTCTGGCAGGTTAAAGCCATTCCCCTTGGCCTGTCCCTACAGGCCCTTGTCCAAAGCCCATCTTCAGATTTCTTGCATCTCAGCTCAGGGCTTTTACCTCCTTTCCAATTCTCCTCCCCATCCCACGGTGGATGTGAGTAAACAAGCAGCTGTGTGGTGCTTGGTTGCCATCTGAGGTTCACCCACCACAAACATCTTTAAAGAGAAGCCCAGCAAGTGGGAAGTGGGATGGGGAGATGGGGGGATGCGTAAGACATGGCCAGAAGCTGGAGAAATTATTCTATCATCTTCAGGAGGACAAAGAAGAAAATAGGATGTTATCTCCTGTTTGGAATGAGACCTCACCTGGAGCACTGTGTGCAGTTCTGGTGTCCTCAGCATAAAAAGGACATGGAACTGTTGGAACAAGTCCAGAGGAGGCCACGAGGATGATCAGGGGCTGGAGCACCTCCTGTATGGAGCCAGGCTGAGAACATTGGGGCTGTTCAGCCTGGAGAAGAGAAGCTGCGTGGAGACCTCAGAGCAGCTTCCAGTGTCTGAAGGGGGGCTACAGGGATGCTGGGGAGGGACTCTTCATTAGGGACTGGAGTGATAGGGCTGAAGTTTCTTGGGTCTCCTGGTGTTTCACTGCCTGAGCTCCTGCTGGTTTAGCTCACATCTTTATTTCTGATGGGCTGTGCAGTGCAGGAGCAGGGGCGATGCTGCCGCTGCTTCGCTTGGTGTTCAATCACACTCCAAAGCCTTTTAGTGCTTTGTGCACACTGCCACAGGAGATGTCCTGGCTTAAGTACGAATGAACCTAGGGGAAGGAGAAAAACCCTCTAAGTTTGCTTTACTACTCAGATCTGACTAATTCAGTGCTCTGGTCCTGGGCTGATTGAGACGAGGATCAGACATCACCTACAGCTTGATTCGTGGCAGTGGGATGTGATAGTGGGAAGCATGGGTGGGAGATCCCAGTTCCCCTGGTATGGGGGATAATTTGGATGCTATGTGGCATGTGGAAGTGGATCTGGAGGTTCTTCTGGGCTTCACCTGATCTCAGAACTCATATTCCAAAGAGGAATAGCAGGTGGAAGTTGGGAGCATGGTGCTTTTCCCTGTGGCTGGACATGGCACCAGCCCACCAGCCCCTGCAGTCACCCCGGGAGTCCTGCTGCATATTCCATGTCATCTCCTTTGTCTGGAGAGAAAATGCCCCTTATGCCTTAATTCCACCCTTCCTGCCCGTGCTGAGCCCTTTTCCCTCAGGCTGGATTTACTGGACTTAGCAAACAGGGAGGAAAGCTGCTCTGTGTCTACATGCTGAAGGGGACTGAAAATTATATCTCTCCCAGGGAGTTTTGCTTCTAAATCAAGTAAAGGGAGCAATTTCTTAAGTTAATATTTATTCTTTGTCTTTCCAAGGTACTTGAAGGCTCTTCTGGGAGCCAGTTGGGAGATAACTCCTTTCTCCTCTTAAGCCTGTTGCTATTATTTCAAACACAAGCGAAGGCAGAGAGGCTGCCACAGCCCTGTTCTTTATAGCAGCAGGGAGGGAAGCAGGAAAAATCGTGCTTCAGTTACTGAGATACGAGCACGGCTCTGCTGGGATGAAGGGGGACGGTCACCGTGCATGGAGCACCGTCAGACTTTCATCCCACAGCACCAGGGCCACATCTGGAGGCCGCTTTATTTGCTGCCTGAGGATCATCTGCTGGAAAGCAAATATTGCCCTCACTGGACCAGTCTGGGGTCTCCCCATAGAGGTTTTGACTGGAGTTTTGAGGGTTAAGCACCCTTGGAATAATCCCACAGGCAGGGTCTGACCCAAAAGCTGCCCCTGAAACCTCCCCATCCCCAAATCTCTGCTTCTGGGCATGATTTGTGGCACAAAGGATTGCACAACAGTTTGCTGCTGCACACGTTCTAGTTTAGGGGCTTTATTCTTTGTCTGTGAGCAATTTGCTCTGCATGGAGAGCAGGCAGCGATGTCCACGGCACGGGGTGTCCTGGAGATGGATGTCTTGGGGATGGGAGCCAGCGTTCGGGAGGGTGCGTGTCTCACATACGGTGCACACCTTGTGCTTGCTCACACCCTGTGTGTCTGGCTGAGCGCAGAGGTCACATTGGAAGAAATCAATAAATGCAATGCTCATAAACCATCCCGGCGGACCTGAGGGATGCGGCTGGAAGCACGGAGAAGGCAAATCCCCAGCACACCCAGCTTTGACCTAACTCTGCTTCTGCTGTGTTCACCCTGCACAGCAAAGGCATGGGGAGACTCCCAGGGTGACAAGTATTGGGGGTTTTTAGGGATATTTCCCAAGGGAAGCAACCTCTTTCTGCACGAGGAAAAGACTCCCCCTCTCTGTCAAAAAAAAACCTGAATTCCCATCAAAAGCCATTTCAAAGGGAAAATTTTGACAGCCCCGAAGTTGCTCCAGCTCCTTTCAAATTCAGGTTTTGAATATATTGCCGGGTATTTCAGTGTGGGTTCTTTTAGGCAATTCCCATCCATGGAAATCCCAGGTCACTGCAAACTCCGCTGACACCAGCAGCGCCTGCAGGAGAGTCTGAGGGCTTTTACCTTCTTGATGTGATTTGGCCGCAACCAGGGGACACTGGGTTGGTGCTAAGGGGCTGTCCCCTTTAATATTCCCTTTGTCCTTAGCATTGGTAAAGCGTATCCACAGGGATGCTGGGCAGGACAGGAGCAGGGCTGGCTGGTGGGGCAGGTAAGTGCTACCTGCTGAGCTGCCAAACAGAAAGGATCCATCTAACGCTGCTTTGGCAGGCTAATGGGTGACAGCAGTTGTGTGGGAAGACTAATGGGGAAAAGGTTTGATAAAATAGAAGCACCAGCCCCAAGTTTTTCAGATGCTTTTTTGCAGTTACATAATTTTCAAATGACGTTGATTTAAAAAGGAGGAAAAAAAAAAAAAAAAAGGCAAAAACCCTAAAACCCTCCCCCAGCACTGGGAAACTTGGAATGCTTTGGGCTGGGTTCTGCTGCCAGCAGGGAAAGTCTGGGTCCCTCGCTGTGAACTTGCAGCACGTTTTCCCTGTAAGGGGAGTGAGAAAGTGGATTTGTTGGACCCTTTACAGCATCCAAGTGCCCGTGGTGCTGTCAGGGAAGAGAACACGGGCTGAGCTGTCACCCCCAGGGAAGTGCCTGTGGTTTGCATCCAGGCAGTATTCCCTGTGCATGTCGTTACTATGCCGACCAGCCCCAGGGCACGCAGGGATGCAGGAGGGGTTTGCACATCACTTGTGGGCACTGTCCGGGCCCCTTGCAGGTGCCTCTTGCGAAGCCACCAGTGCAGCTCCTGAAGGGTGCCTGGCTCTCACTGACCCCACTGGAGCTGGCCTCAGGGCTTGTAAAGGAGAGATGGTGGCAGAGGTTGAAAGCAAGGATGAGAACGCATGAAGAGCAGCAAGCAAAGGATGAAGGATGAAGGATGGCAAAGCAGAGCATGAGGCCTCCATCCCTGGTTCCTCCAGGCTGCGGAGAGCCAAAAGAACCCCCAAAAACCCCACTAGGCTCACAGGGCTCTGCTGCAGCCCTTTGTTGGGCTGCAAGCTGCTCCAAGAGCACAGGGAAAGGACTGCTCGGAGATGTGAAGCTGGACACCTTGCCCTGTGCCTCAGTGTCCCTGCCCAGCTCTCACGTATAGCCCAGCAGGTTTCCAGGCACAGGCTGCTGCAGCGTGAAGGGCAGCAGGACCTGGCTCAGACCAAGCCTGGCCTCTCTCCTGGTCAGAAGCCAGCCCCTGGCAAGGTGTCCCCTCTCCTATCCGAGCCAATCGGGGTGTTTTTATTGACACTTGGCTGTGGGCTCCATTTGGCTCCTCTGATTGCCGATGCCTTTCTTTAATTGTTATTAAAGATGCCTGCTTTCTTCTTTACTATAATCCCATGGGAAACTGAAGGGAAGGGACCTCTCAGATGGAAAAAGCTCCAAAGAGATGGAACTGCAGCAAAAAGAAGGTTCCTTCAGGAGGGGCATCTGGACTGATGCTGTCTTGACCCAAAGTGAAATGTCAGAATTAGCTTCCCCGAAGAAACATCCTCAGTGCTCTTTGGGAAGGTTTGAATTGATTTTCATACCCCTCCAAGAGAACTGGGTTTGCCCCAGGTATATAATAAGGCACAAAGGTGAAGTTTCCAAGTCTTATTTTCCCCTCTAGCAGTCCCATAACACTGCATACATTCCTATTCACAATTCCTCTCTCTGACTCTTAAAACTCATTGGATGTGTCTGGGTGAGCATGAGGCGGGTGCCCACGGTGCTTTGGTGCCTCTCCGGGTGCTTCTCATGGATTAGGGGATTCTCCAAGTGCTTTATCAATGTTCCCTTCTTGTCAAGGCATTTGTTTGTCCCTGAGTTGATATTTTAAAACAAGACACCCGAAGGTATAAAACCTCCATGGGGACCTGAGAAAGGTCAAGCACCTTCTGCTCTCCTCTGTGCCCTCCTTCTGAGCAGTCCCCTCCGCTGTCTGCTTCATACCTGCCAGAACCTGAGTTAACAGCATCATGAGTTTGGGCTTGATTTTGCCATCAATCTTGTAAACAAGATGCTTTAAGGAAGCAATTGCTTTCATGCCAGTGCACCAGGCTTTAAGACCTGGGCACTGGACACATCCCCATCTTCTTTCCCTGCTTTGCCAGGAGCAACCACTTGGTGCGATGAAAGGTGATGGCAGTCAGGAGTCTTCAAGTAAGGGGGACTCAGCAGCTGGGAGTCTGCTGGTTTGCCTATCATGCTCCTCCTCAAACCTTCCATGAAACAGAGGAAAAGCAGGACTGTATTTTCCTTCTGGCTACTCCTAAATGTTTGCAGCATCCTCCCTATGGTCCCCACTTTGCCCTTGGAAGCAGTGACACATTCGGTGTATCAGGTCTCTGAGGTGGACAGAAAGAGCCTGAGGAGGCATTTCCACTAAATACCTACCTGACACTAAAATACCTTGACCGTGTTCCTCTTGGTGGGTTTTTCATGACAATAGGGTTTCTTTCACTGACATCACATTATGCAGTAAGGCCCCAGGGAACTGTTCCCAGAATAATTGCACAAGACAAAATAATCAGCATTTCCAATTTATTTTCTCCTGCCCTTCCAGATGAAGTAACGTGGCTCTTCTTGGTGATAATTTGAAATACCTGATGCTGGCCTTAGAAAAAGAAGGAATGATTCAAAATATTGCTCTTAAAGGCAACTTAAAGGGAAAACTCTCATCTTGTGCTTGGGAAGCTTGGCCTGGGACAGTGTTCTCCACAAGCTCTTGTGCAAAGACTCAGCCTTTGGGCAGCAAACCAGTGCTAGGGTGCAATCCATTCTTTGGGGAGGTGTTGGCATAGACTGGCCACCACCTCAGCTGCAGGTCTGGGATTACAAACCTCCCTGGTGGCCCTGCCCAGCTAATCCCTCCTTTGCTTCTGCAGGGAAGTTTACTGTGATGTTGTGTTGTTGCTCCTTAGAGCTTAGCAAAGGGTTGGTTTGGGTACCAGTATCCTCTCTGGTGGGTACAAACTCGTATCCCTTCTGAGAGCACCCAGAGCCTGGGGTGCACCCAGGAATCATACAACCATAGAAAGAGAGAATGCTTTGGGTTGGAAGGGACCTTAAAGCTCCTCCAGCTCCAACCCCTGCCATGGGCAGGGACCCCTTCCACTGGAGCAGCTTGCTCCAAGCCCCTGTGTCCAACCTGGCCTTGAACACTGCCAG
This sequence comes from Pezoporus flaviventris, assembly GCF_033815535.1. Taxonomy (NCBI): domain Eukaryota; kingdom Metazoa; phylum Chordata; class Aves; order Psittaciformes; family Psittacidae; genus Pezoporus; species Pezoporus flaviventris. Next base: position 641,531 of record NW_026892639.1, on the reverse strand, counting down.
GGATGGGGCAGCCACAGCTTCTCTGGGCACCCTGTGCCAGCGCCTCAGCACCCTCACAGGGAAGAGCTTCTGCCTAAGAGCTCATCTCAGTCTCCCCTCTGGCAGGTTCAAGCCATTCCCCTTGGCCTGTCCCTACATCCCTTGTCCCAAGCCCCTCTCCAGGTTTCCTGCAGCCCCTTCAGGCACTGGAGCTGCTCTAAGGTCTCCCCTTCAGGAGCCTTCTCTTCTCCAGGCTGAACAAGCCCAGCTCTCAGAGTAGTTCACTGCTCCACTTTATGCAAGGTGAAAAATCAGTTGAGGGCTATTAATGCACCTTTGGCTTTGAGAGAACAACCACAAGCTGGTAGAGATTAGCCGAGTGTTTTGGGGACCAGTGTTACACTCTGTCCTTATTCTTGTCCTCCTCTCTAGGTGTTTGTTTTTATCAGAGACAGGATATTGGAGAAGACAAACTCAATCTGATTTAATACAGCTGCTGTTGTAGTCCTACATTACATTCCTGACAGTCTCCGGACTCTGCAAAGTGGGACATGCCTGAATCCAACAGCTTCCCATTAGGCTGCTGGAAAGCAAATGGGTTTCAGCTCAGTAAAACAGACAACTCAGTAACACCAGACTGAGCCATCGTTTCTCTGCCCTGCAAACTGCATGTGCAGGGACCTTCTCTGAACCTCTAAAGCTGAGACCCAGGTTTGGTGCTTCCCAAAGGCACTTCAGTCACCTCTCAGGAAGGAGCAGGGGGGCAATCACAGCTCCCAACAAGCTTCCAATGCCTCCTGGGGCAACAACTGTCCCACATTGCCCACAGGCTGGGATTCATGGACACAGGCATGATCAGAGGGTTTATGAATAACCCAGTATCACTCGCACTCTCTAAGTGTTCTGAAGATTGTGTACTTTCAATTGGTATATAAAATATTTCTACGATACATATATATTTATATAAATATCATATTCAAAAGGTAGCCACAAAGAATACAAAGACTGCCTTTTTACAAGGAGTCACGTGGAAAAGAGGAGGGGTGATGGGCGCAAATTACTCCTGGGGAGATTCCAACGGGACGCAAGAGGAAAACCAAGAGTTTTTCCCGACGGGAAAAGTCAGCCATTGGAATAATCTCCCCAGGGAGGTGGTGGATTCCCCAGCACTGGACACCTTTAACTTTTGGCTGGACAGGGAGCTGGGCCATCTAGGCTAGTTCATGCTTTGCCTAGAAAATTGGACCAGATCATCCTTGGGTCTCTTCCAACCTGGGACTCTGTGGTTCTATATGAACATACACACATAATGATATGGGGTTTGGACAGCAGAAACTGCTGTCCTGAGCAAAAGCCACTGCTGCCCAAACTTCCCAGCAGGATCCATGCTGAGAGCAGTCAGGATTGTGGCCACAGCACTGCCAGTCTGTCTTTGGACTCCCTGAGGGCTGGCATCCATAGAGTGGGATGCAGCAGCTCAGAAATGAAGCATGATGTTATCCTTTGCCTTGTCTAATAGGGCTGGATCTCCTCACACAGGTCCCTTTAGACTTCTCCAGCAGTATAGAAGGGACTTTCAAGGTAATACATGACTAAAGCTAAGTGAATTGGCCTCAGTGCAACCCAGGATTGTCTCATCTCCAATAGGTTTCTCTAAACGTGGACCAGATTCCTTCTTGCTGGTGTAAACCTAATGCACTCACAAGAGCTTGGTGGTGAAATTCAGATGAGCACATGGCCCGGAGCTACTATCATGAGTAACAGCTTCATGCATCTTAAAAGGGACTGAATCAGCTACCAGAATAACTCTGGGCTTCTATATCCAGGCAGCGGCATAGCCGCCCCAGTTCCATCCACGCTTCCTGCCAGGGAGGTTTGTGTACACACTCCATGCTTGCTTGTAGAGTTGTAATCTCTGGGTTGTTTTACAAACAGGAGTCCCTTTAAGGGTGATAATCTGAGCAAATTCCCTTGTTTGGTAAGAAAACAACACGGCCCTGATTAAGAGATGGGTTCTGCCTATTGTTAAACCATCGGAGTGTGCCAAGTTCAGGAGGGTTATGCACGTGATTAATGGGTGGAGATGGGTTGCTCAGTGAATATTTAGCTTTCAGTATTTTCTAGGGATTAACCTTTCAAAAATGAGATGTGATTCCTGGAGAACCTCTAATTGCTTCTCATCACACTGCACTGGAGGGCTGGGTAAATCCATGCTGTGTTTGTGGCTGCATTCCCTGTTCTGGCAGTTGCAAAACCTTCAATGGATGCAGATGGGCTGAGATGGTCGTTTCCCCACCTGCAGTGGGACCTGGAGAACCGAAGCCCTGAAACCCCAAGGGATGAGCCCAGTGAACCACAGGGCAGGTGTTCAAATAAGTGAAAATGAGCCCTCTCTGGAGGTGCACAGGGCTGGAGGATCGCCCTGATCCTGCCTTTGGGCTGCTAGGGACTACACTGTGGCCTTGCTGAGTCAATGGAGAAACTCCCTTCTGCTTTCCCAGCACCAGGGATCACCCTATTAAAAGGCAGACACTAAAGCACAGCTCAGCACAGCCCCAAGCACCCCAAGACCATTTGGCCTTAGCAAGTAATTTGGCGGCTCAGCCTTTTGGAAATGGGGAGTTACATGTAAACTGGCATTGCCAGGGATGGAGACAAGCAGGCAGGGCTGGGGGGTAAATCACATCCCATGCTGTGAGCACAGCACTTACTTCCAGTCTGGGATGTGTGTGCTTCACCTATGGATGGACACTGCACTGATTCTTGCTTTTGTGGAGCCTGGGTCGGGGGGACCTGAGCACTTCAGATGATCCCATCTGTGTGTCCGTGTGCCACGATAGCTCAGGCTATAACTGCTGCTGCTTCTCCAACCTACACCCACCCCTGCTCCTGCCATGTGTGACCCTCTGCAATGCAGACCCACTGCAACACCCGGCCCTGTCTCTGCGGGGGCTCCTTGGGCTCTGCACGGGAACCACTCTCCATCACTGATTTCTTGATCGCCCAAGGGAGCAGCTCTTAATAACACCTTGCACTGAAAGCTGGGGAAACCCAGGGCTTTTTTCCAGCCCACCAACCGCCCCAGGAAGGGAAGTGGCTTGGGGAAGAGTGCCTGGAAAGCTGGAGGTGCTGACTGATGGCTGAACATGAGCAGCTTGTGCCCAAGCAGCCAGGAATTCCACCAGCATCCTGGCCTGTATCAGTATCAGCATGGCAGCAGGGCCAGGGCAGTGGTTGTGCCCCTGCACTGGGCATTGGTGAGGCTGCACCTCGAATCCTGTGTTCAGTGCTGGGCCCCTCACTACAAGAGAGACATTGAGGTGCTGAGTGGTGGCAGAGAAGGGCAGCGGAGCTGGTGCAGGGCCTGGAGCCCAAGTGTGATGGGGAAGGGCTGAGGGACCTGGGGGGTTCAGTCTGGAGAAGAGAAGACTCAGGGGGGACCTGATGGCTCCCTACAAGTGCCTGACAGGAGGATGGAGCCAGGAGGGGCTGGGCTCTGCTCCCAAGGAACAAGGGATGGGACAAGAGGAAACGGCCTCAAGCTGCACCAGGGCAGGTTTAGATGGAACTGAGGAACAATTCCTGCCCCAGAGGGTGCTCGGGCATTGGAACAGGCTGCCCAGGGCAGGGCTGCAGTCACCGTCCCTGCAAGTGTTCATGCAGCGTGGAGACGAGGCCTCAGTGCCATGGGGCAGTGGTGGCCTTGGAAATGGTTGGACTTGATGAGCTTAAAGGGCTTTTCCAATGGAGTTAATTCTGTGATGCTGTGGTTCTGTATGGGGCTGGCACTCAGGATCAGTCCTTTGGCAGGGCTCTGGGGAGCAGGGCGTCTCCTGGAGCCGCTTCTCCCAGTGACACGCTTGTGCTGTCAGTGCAGTGGCTCTCAGTTTGCTGCTTAGCCCCAGGAGGCTGGAGCTGGAAATAAGACAGATCGAAATCAAAGGTTTCCTTTATGTTCAGACTCTTTGTCATTCTCCTGTTTGCCTGGAGTTTGGTTGGAGCCCCTCAGTACTTGAAGAACGTGTGATGCGCGGTCATAAATAATCATTAACTTCACAAGCGCTTTCTAGTTTAAACATTTTAAATGAACAGATTTAAGTCTCCTAAAATGCAAACTTTCATACATTCGTGCGCGTGCTGCTTTCAATGCGAACCCCCTGCTGAGGACCAGGGCTGGCATGGGCTGGATTGGTATTCCCTGATCCACACTGGGGTGAGACACTGCACCGTCACTGGGAAATAAAACATCGAGATCAAACACCAGAGTATTTCATCTTGCTTGAAAGCGAGCCCCTTCGCACCACGCACTGATTTTTCAGCTAATAAAACCGGCCGCAGGCTCACAGAGCTGCAGAGCTTTAGACAAGGTGGTGCTGTCAAAGAAATATGGGGATTGAATGGGGAGGATGGTGTTGAGATCAGCCCGCTCTGAAATGATCAGTGGGATGCCCCTGCCCTGCCTGGGAGCAGCCAGAGCTCCATGGAAAAGGGGGACGAGCCGCAGAGGGTAAAACTAGTAATTAATTTTGGGAGTCCAACTGGGGGCTGGTGGTGATGTTAACAGCCAGCTCTACTGATCTAGACTGAAACACCCCCAGCAATGCCCTGATTTTAAAGGCACGCCAGCTGATGGAGTTTCCTGTGAGACTGGAGTTGCTGAGTCACTTCCATAGACAGCATCATTTCTCTCCTCTTGCTATGAGCATTTTTAACCTGCCTCCTTACCAGAAGGAAGTCTGTGTGCTGTTGGTGGCACCACCGTTTGCATCCATCAAGGCCAAGCTTTGGAGATCGGGGCACTGAACAAAAGCCAACAGTGAGAGGTGTATGCGGCTTTGGGCATGGCCTGAGCAGGACCAGCTTGCGGCTCTGCTGGGAGCCTGGGCTTCCCAGCTGCAGAGCTAGGGGATGCTGAGGCCAAACGTGCTGCCTTCCTCTGCAGCAGGGGCTTGGTGCTGCCTCAGAGCAGACACAACTAGCCAAGAGAAGCCCATGCGATTAGCAGGGTACAGCTGGGTCATTCTAGGTGAGCTGTTTAACAACCACAGCAAAGCTCTCTGTCGAGGCAAGGAGGTTAAGCCCAGTGGAAAAGGGGTGTTCACCTGGCACACAGGAAAAGTCACAACGAACCAAGAAATGCTGCTGATGAAAATTGAGTAGTGATGATGCAATGAGTGACATCACACCGGGGATGGGCAAAACCAGGGCTTTGCACCCATGTCCCCCAGACATGTTTGCTGTCAGCTTCTCCAGGCATCAGTGCAGAGCAGGAGCCTGGGGATGCAGGCAGAATGCCAGCCCTCTTTGTGCATGTCCATCACACAACTCCAGAGCTGGAGCAGGTGGGGTCTGGATGAGGGCAGCCATTTAGCATCTCTTAGGACTTGGCAAGGTAAGAGCTAGAGAACTGTAGCAGGAAAACCAACAGTTGCAATACAAACACAGAATCCCAGACTGGTTTGTGTTGAAGGGACCTCAAAGCTCCTCCAGCTCCAAGCCCTGCCACAGGCAGGGACACCTTCCACTAGAGCAGCTTGCTCCAAGCCTCTGTGTCCAACCTGGCCTTGAACACTGCAGGGATGGGGCAGCCACAGCTTCTCTGGGCACCCTGTGCCAGCGCCTCAGCACCCTCACAGGGAAGAGCTTCTGCCTAATACATGAAGCTGAACACAAAGCTGAGTGCTGCCCTGCAGTGCTGTGCCCAGAGCTGCCCTCTGCCCTCCATGGCAAACCCCAGTTTGGCTGGGATGTGAGCCATCTCCAGATGGGAGATATTCAGCTACTGAAATATGGGAGAGGGAGGCTCAGAAAGAGGAGTTTCTCTATAAGCCCCATTTTATCACCATGAGCAGGGCTTTTAGAGTAGCTCAGAGAAACATCTCTATTTCAGTCTCCATCACTGCAGGACTTGATGGACTCCCAGAGCAAAGCTTTGGAGGTGGCACCAGCATTGGCACAATACAAACATTGGTGGCCTGAAGAAAGGCAGTGAGAAAGCAATCTCTGCAGGAGATGGAGCTCAGCTCCCTCAGCCCCTTTGGTAAAGGCCTGTTTAATTTAGTGCACGGCGGTTGAATTAGATATTTCTTGGCCTTATTAAAACAAGGATTTACTCCCCGCTCTATTATTCATGGGGCTGTACAGCAGCCAGTTGGGGCGTAATTAGCAAGGAATTATTTACAGACATGAGAAACTGCTACTAAACCCAAGCAAACAGTGTCCCTGGGCTCTCCTGGAGTGGCCTGGCAGCGGGATAGCTGCACACCACAACCCATCAGGGCAGCACCTCTGCAAGCAAGAGTAATGATGCCTTCGGAGGCAGGCATGGGAGTAACTCCAAGAAACAGGAAACATGCAAACTGTCAGCGTGATTCACTGAGTAATTATAGACTAACACAGTGTAAACTATTAGGAGATAATAACAGTAAGTCAGGATTGACTCGTCTCCTTTAGCACTTCAGGCTGTCTCCTGGTTGTTATTCTCTCAAAGCTTGCTGCATGCATGAGAGGAGAGCTGAAGAGTGCTGCTGGGTGGGAGCACTGCTCTGCAGGCTTTGGCAGCAGCAAACTTCTGAAGATGGAGCACATAAATCACCTTTGCTGATGCCTTTGCCCAAGGGAGGTGTCTGCTGGAGGCAGAGGGGGGAATGGTGGTGGGGAAGATGGCACTGGAGCAGCTCTGGTGGGATAGGGAGGGTTATGAGACTTCATGTTTCTGGATGGACGAAGCTGTGGGTTAGGAAAGGGGCTACAAGGATGCTGGAGAGGGACTCTTCATCAGGGACTGTAGCGATAGGACAAGGGGTGATGGGTTTAAAGTAAAACAGGGGAGGTTCAGGTTGGAGATAAGGCAGAAGCTCTTCCCTGTGAGGGTGCTGAGGCGCTGGCACAGGGTGCCCAGAGAAGCTGTGGCTGCCCCATCCCTGGCAGTGTTCAAGGCCAGGTTGGACACAGGGGCTTGGAGCAAGCTGCTCCAGTGGAAGGGGTCCCTGCCCGTGGCAGGGGTTGGAGGTGGAGGAGCTTTAAGGTCTTTTCCAACCCAAACCAGGCTGGGATTGTATGATCAATGTGTTTGGCTTGAATTTTGAAATTCAGCCTTTTTTCCTTCCCAAATATCACTGGGTTCATTTAAATAAAATAAAAAAAAATAATCACTTCAGACTGCAACTTTCTCCCCTGAAAATGGCAAAGGGGCACTGAACTCACTGTGAGCCCCATTACTGCCTCTCCTCTCTGCTCCAGCTGCCTTTGGGCTGGAATAGCTGTCAGCTCCAGCTCTTCCCTACAAGCCGCTTTAGTTTGATGAATGACATTTGGAACTTAATCCAAATATGTTCAGTTGGCAGGTCTTGGTGTTGCATTGCTGAATCCCACTTACTATGGAAAATCCTGTGTCCCAGAAATGTTTTTTACAATGGCCCATGCCTAAATAACCCATTGCCTTTAAATTGTGGATGCTCTGTGGGCCTTCTGGGGACTGACCAGCGTTCTATGGTTAAGAGTCATAGAAGATGTGTGGTGGGTGGTGTATGGACATTTCAGGTACCACACAACCCCTCTGGGACAGACTCAGATGGCAGAGGATGTGTCACCAGAAGGCTGGTCCCTGCCAGCAGTGCTGCAGAGTCCTGTCAATGCTCAGTCCATCATTCATGGTTCTTTCTTAGGACAGGAGAGCAAGCAGCATGAGTAACTGAGCCATTGATTAGGAGGCAACAACTCAGCAGGCAAGGAAAACTCTTGTTCATAATGTTGAAACTCAATTATCCAAGCTACAGCTCTCCTTTCTATAGGTGTATCAGCTCCTCATCCATTATATTCACCAAAAGGGTTGTCAAGCACTGGAACAGGCTGACCAGGGCAGTGATGGAGTCACCAATCATGAGGTACTTCAAGATGTAGTGACATGGTTTAGTGGTGGGCTTCTCAGTGCTGGGTTAATGGTTGGGACTTGATGATCTTGAAGGTCTTTTCCAACCTAAATGATGCTATGATTCTATATCATGCATTCACCTAATGGTTGTTATCCTCTGTCATGCACTTTCTAGACAGGTCGTTACTTATGCATACACTAAGCAGATATCCTTCCCCTTGGTGGGACTGGCATTACTCCTGGTGGATGCAAGCCCTTTTCCCACATGGAAGGGCATCCTATGGACAGGGAAGCAGCTGGTGGTGCTGCTTGCAAGGACCTGGAGAGAAGCTGGACCTAGGAGAAATCCTGCAACCCTTGTCACCCTTGATAAAAAAGCCTGTGGGGTCTGTGATCCAGTGGAGGCTTCACTCTGCTCTTAACAGCAGTTCTAAAACCTGGATAAAAGCAAGCATGGCTTGTTCTTTTTTCCTTTCTTTTCACTCCATCATGATATTTCCAGGAATCTGACTCCAGGCAAGTTTTCAACTTGTATTCACAGCTGAATTCTTTGGTGGCAAGAGCAATGAGCAATGAGTTTTGTTCTTTAGGCTTCAATACTCATAACATTTCCATTTTTATGGCATTTGATTATGTATTAGACATTTAAGATGCATTTATAATATTAACCTCTCCAAAGAGGCCATTCCTAAACCAGCTCTGTTTGCCTAGTTAAAATGCAGCTCTCACTGTTGTCTGTACCTCAAGTGGTCTGCGTTGATGAATCAGAGCTCTGAAATGCTAAAACAAAAAATACATATATGAAAAGCCCAAGGGGAGGCGGAGGAGGGGGGGGGGAAGCTTCCCTCCTGACAAATGACCTGTGCTCTAACATCTAACATCAGCCACTTACTCATTTGTCAAAGCTTCGTGGCTCCGCTCAGCTGCACCCAAAGTTGTAATTTGCAAATCTGAATCCGATTTGATGCTTTGTCATCTTGTGACACCATGGGAGGGGAGAAGGAGACTCAGCACGGCTCATACCCAAGGGGGTGGTGGGAGCTGTGCTGCCCTCCCTGGTGTCCCACAGTCAGGATGGGGCCAGGCCACCCCTTCCCCAGGCTGTGGGGCTCTGTTGAGATTTGGCAAGAAGAGGAAAGCACCAAGAGGGTTGTTCCATGACTGGAAAGAGCCAAAAGAGATGAAGACACTTGTTCAAGACCTCAGTGTGAGTCCAACTAAATACAGAGCCTGGGTTTCCTCATCCCCAGCTAGTGACCGAGCCACTTGACCACTCCAACCCTCCCTTACCCTCCAGGCTGGTTTGGAGCTTCATGAATTACTCAGTGTCTGTAAGTTACTGTTTTGTTCGTGTTGTAGAAGCAGCTCAAGATCTCACTGGAGGACACAGACCTCTCGGTGGTGGGTGCTGCCCATACATCAAACCAGAAAAGAGTTGTGACAGAGCAAGGATCGAAACAGGGACTGCAGAAGTCAGATGGTGGTGACAAACGCAGGGTGAGTGAATATTCATCCTGCAACGTGACATAAAACCATTCCAAAATCAAGAGCTGAGAACCTCAGATCGCTCTGAACTGCTCCCTGTCTTCTCTCATCTCCCATTATCCATTACACGGGTAAGCATGGCCTCTCCTTGCAGAAAATTCCCTTGTGTTTGTGAAATGCTAGACACGACCACGGTGAGAACTGTAGGAAAACCGCAGCAGATAACAATAACTGTTTCCCCACAGCCCCTGATAAGCACATAAGGCCTGAGAACCAACACTGAGCATGAAGACAGGGATGTGGTAGGAAAACTGCTCTCGTTAAGCGAGCTCTGTCCATGCCTGATGCAGGCAGAAGGCTTCCTGAAAGCAGCATGAAAAATAAAGACACTATCATAACTCACACGAGAGGTGAAGAGTGGAAGTGATGAATGAGGAGTATAAAGTGTACCTTCTATTCCCTGTATCTGAAGCATTTCGTTTTGGAGCTGTAATGAAATTCTTATCTTTCCTGGTTTGCAGCTCTGTGCTGTATATACCATACTCAGGTTTCTATTAAACAGCACGAGTAGTAACCAAGATCAGATGCACACCCTTGCAGTGATGCTGGAGGAGCCTCCAGGTTGTTCCTACCCTGCTGCTCGAGCTGTTCCATGCAGGTTGAAGGCAGTGTAGTTATCTCACTACACATGTGTTATTTTGCTAGGCGGTGCAGGATCTTAATGTATGTACACTATAATTACTTTTAGTTGCTCCCTTCTCTTTTATTGTAATTTGCTTGCTAATTATCGTTACAGAATCTTAACTCAGTTGTTCCCATTAATCTCAAATTAATGATAAGGTAGTCCATACTAATTTAACACCAGGGTTGTGCATTTTTCTTTTAATCACATGTTTTTAGGCTTGTTGCTGATGTGTTAAAAACAGTCACATTGGAAAAGCAGCTCTGTCCTGAGAAGTGATGCTGAAGAAAACTCTACTGCAACCCAAGGGTGTCCTGTTTCATGGATCTGGGACTAAAGGCTTAATTTGACATGGGAAAAGAGCCGATTTCCCATCTGGCCCATGCAGAGATCACATGAATGTCTTTAATTTTCAGGTGTCCTAAGTGTTTTGACACAAGCCTTTTGGATGACCAGCCTCAGGAGGTTAAGGACAGACTCCCAGATGTCAGACTCCCACCTCCCTGAAGTTCCCTTGCAAATCTCCATCTTAAGTGTCATATTAAGGGTCATATTATCTCACTTAAGTGTCATATTAAGGGTGTAGGAACTTCAGAGGACTCATCAACCTGCTGGTCTTGGGGAGCTAATGGGAGAAAAAAGCTCTCTTCTAATAGATCTACACCCCCAGGGACAAAGTATTTACCAACCTCTGGTGAGAAGCATTTCAGTTCCTGCTTAGCTGTTAGGGGACCAGTATTTCCGGAAGAAGGATTTATAGGAATGCCTCTTTTTGATAACACTGAAGGTTTAAAGCTGGATTATTGCACCTATTGTACCTCAGTTGGGTAAGAAGGTTTGGTTGAGACTTCCTTTGGTAAAGATGGTGACTTGGTGACACGAAGGTGAATTCATGTCAGTCAGTTTTGCTTCAACAATAAAATACCCTCCCCTGAGTCATGCACATTCCCTGAGTCATCATCAGAGTAGGTGGCTCCAGGTGACCTGCTCTTGTCTCCCAACCAGACATCCATGGATCCAAGGATGTGATGGTAGGACACACATCCTGCCTCCACTGCCTGCAGCTGTCTGTGACCATGGTGACTTGCCCACGTGCAATTGTGTACCCCAAATGACCTGTCTACATTTCTATGCTGAAGCCTTTTGGCCTTTACAATATGTTATGTAAAAGACACGCTCAAACCTGGAGGAACACTCTTCTTTAAGTCCATCAGGATGCTACAGCCATGCAGCATATGGGAAAAGAGCTGCTTTCCCATTTTAGGACTTTCTCTTGATTCCCACTCTTACCTGTGTTTATTTTTTAGCCACTGAATGCACTCTGCATCTGTTTGTGCCCTCCTCTGTGTTGTGCTGTGGTGTGTGGGGGTGTATTTGACTCAGGCAGTGTCTCTGGATGCTGTTCTAAAGCAGGCAATGATAAATGAGTTTACACCACACTGTGCTGGTGTAATTAGGGAGCGTGGTTGACAACGTCTTGGATGCCCTCATTTCAAGACAGCCTGAGTTGAGGGCCTTCCACATCTCATGTCTATAACGGGAAATCACCAGGCCATGAGCCTGGGCTGAAAATAGCCATCAGAATCAAAACCAGAATTCAAGGCACAAGCAGAGGTACCACAGGCAGATGTATCTCCTTATAAATACAATATTTAAACACCTAATAAGCATGCAGCATATCAGCAAGGAAGGAGTTAGGAGAAGGTCAGTCCTCCTTCTATTAGACATGCAGAGAAGCAGAATGTATTTGATTTGTTCAATATATGTCAGATCTTTAATGGGACTTTCATTTCCCTGTAATATTTATCATAAACTTCTTTGCAAGAGGAAGGCTGGCAATATATCTGCAGCAAAAATGTCTTTGTGCCCTCTTTACTTTGTGTTTCTCTTTGAGATGTTCCTTGGGGAGCTCTGCCAGGAAGAGAGTGATGAGGTTTGAGGCGAATCGTACCCTGACCAAGAGAAAGGACTAAGGACTTTCCATAAACGTGGTCATAAATGTGGATGCTCAAGCCAGTAGGGAAAAGCAGCACTATTAGCAAGTGTGTGCTATCACACAGACAATACAGACCTGCAGAGTCAGGGTCACTCTACTTTAACTGGGGAGTAGGAAAAAGTGAAGCTCCAGATCCAGAATGTCTGAAGTCTTCAGTCCAGGAAGAGATCCATCCTCCTCACTGCCTACCCAAACCCAGCAGATCTGAAGCCAGCTCATTCACAGGGCAGCCTGGTGCATAGTGACAAGATCACAGCAGAAACGAGTCTGGAAACGATGAGTATTGAATCATAGAATCATAGAACAGTTAGGGTTGGAAAGGGCCTTAAGATCATCCAGTTCCAACCCTCAATTGACTTGGGAGAAGTCCAGGAATAGAGAGACTTCTAGTAAATATCGCACTGAACCTCAGGTCTTGGCTCCATTTTCATGTCCTGCCCTTGCAGTACCAGCCTGGGGCAGTGTGCCTGGTGGATGCATTGGATCGATGGTGTTCCAAGCTGGAATGGTTGCATGCAGAACTGGGATGCAGTGGCTGAAAGAAAGGACAGTGGATGCTTTGCTTTCCAGCCTACCTCTATCACTTTGTTGATGCTTTCAGTTTGGGTTCCCTGGCTCTATTGCTACTCACTGTCAATTACTCTGGGTGGGTTTAGGACTCATCTAAAGCCAGTGAGAAAGGTGAGATGCATTGAAGAGTTACACCACCAAAAGCACAAGCAGAGACACTGATCCTGGCCCACTGTGCCCATGATTACACGTCTTCATCAAAGTGACATTTCTCACTGCTTGCTTAGGGAACAGCTATTATCTCCCTGTCTGCTGCTAATGAACTTCACCACAGTGAGCAAAGTCCTTTGGTGGGCAAGGCTGGAGCTGCTCGTTCGAATTAAGCATGCACGATGAGCATCTCGTGCCATCCTTTCCATTACATTCACAGGCTGGGGGATACCTGCCAGGAAGCACAGGGGAACTGGAGTTAGAGACGTTTCAGCTCAGAGTAGAGAGACAGCCTCCAAAAACCACCATGAGGAATTATTGGAGTCACTGCTGAGACGACCAGCAGCAGGTCAGGAGGATGCTGTAAGTGCTTAGTAGATCTTGTAATTGGCATTACCCAGAGATGGCTTCATCCTCAGAGGATTTGTCCTTTTCTTGTTTTTTTTGCCCCCCCGCCCCCAGCAATAAGCATTGATATTCTGTCATTTTGTCTGGATGTTTTCACACCCTGACAAGGGCTGGTGAGGATCAGAAAAGAAATAACAACTGCTGTTTTCCCTGCAGCTTGGCTGAGCTCTTGCTTGAGCAGGAGTGGAGCTGTGTGCATGTATGTCCATCTGTGAGGCTTGCAGATGGACAGGGTGAGGTTTGCCTGCCCAAATGTGGTACCTAGTGATGTTCAGCACACTCCAAGGCATCCCAGGTGTGTGAATGCCTGATCACATGCAGGACCTACAGATGCTGAAGGCCAGGAGGGATCTGAAACAGATTCTGGACATCCACAGTGGCATCAAACACCTATGTGAGGACTACTGAGTCCTGCCAGCTGAATAAGGAGCACAAGAACCTCCCAGAAATGATACAGGAGAAAGAAATCACCACTAGAATTGCTATTTTTCCTTGAAGCTCTCTCTCATCCATAAAGAAATGCAGCTACCAAAGCACCCAGGAAGAGCAAAGCTGATAGAGAGGGTTGTGGTACTGCTCCTGGAGGGGGAGGAGGATGCTAAATCTGACAATTAAAGAACCTGCAAAGAATCAGACCCAGAATGGCAGTGAAATAAAAAATATATATAGAGAAAGAGGGAATGGGGTCTCTGATGCAAGGAGAACACGCACATATATCCCACATAGACAAGGAAGAGGGGACAAAGTTTCAGAGTCCCTGAGAAATATATTTTCTCTGTAAAACCAAGCATGGGAAACTGCTAATGCTGGTTTACTCTCTATGTAACCTGAAATAAAATGTCTTCTTAAATAAAAATCAAGCATAGATGCTGTGTGTTTCTGTGTGTCCTGAGAGGCAGAGCAAGAACATTGTCCTCACTGGGCTGCAGGGAAGGCAGTAATGAATTGCCTGCAAATGTGCATTCATCTTTACAAATAAATTTGCTTTGTCTGGGGAAGGGTCCATTTTGAATGTCAATTCATGGAATCATAGAATCATAGAATCATAGAATAGTTCGGGTTGGAAAGGACCTTAAGATCATCCAGTTCCAACCCCCCTGCCATGGGCAGGGACACCTCACACTAAACCAAGGCTCTGTCCAACCTGGCCTTGAACACTGCCAGGGATGGAGCATTCACAACCTCCCTGGGCAACCCATTCCAGTGCCTCAGCACCCTCACAGGAAAGAATTTCCTTCTTATATCCAATCTAAACTTCCCCTGTTTAAGTTTTAACCCGTTACCCCTTGTCCTATCACTACAGTCCCTAATGAAGAGTCCCTCCCCAGCATCCCTATAGGCCCCCTTCAGATACTGGAAGCTGCTCTGAGGTCTCCACGCAGCCTTCTCTTCTCCAGCCCCAACTTCCTCAGCCTGTCTTCATACAGGAGTTGCTCCAGCCCCTGATCATTGTCGTGGCCTCCTCTGGACTTGTTCCAACAGTTCCATGTCCTTTTTATGTTGAGGACACCAGAACTGCACACAATGCTCCAGGTGAGGTCTCACAAGAGCAGAGCAGAGGGGCAGGATCACTTCCTTGTACCTGCTGGTCACGCTCCTTTGGATGCAGCCCAGGATACGTTTGCTTTCTGGGCTGCGAGCACACACTGAAGCTGGCTCATGTTCGTTTTCTCATCAACCAGCACCCCCAAGTCCTTCTCCGCAGGGCTGCTCTGAATCTCTTCTCTGCCCAACCTGTAGCTGTGCCTGGGATTGCTCCGACCCAGGTGTAGGACCTTGCACTTGGCATGGTTAAACTCCATGAGGTTGGCATCAGCCCACCTCACAAGCATGTCGAGGTCCCTCTGGATGGCATTCCTTCCCTCCAGGGTATCAAGCAATACTTGTTATTCTAATGAAGGAATTCTAATGGTTGCAAAACTGCTGCCCCTGCTTTTACCCAGCAGGCAGGATCTCCATGGCTCACGCTGGAGAGTTTCTAGCCTGAAGGTGAGGACAGAGCTGGTCAGATGAGAAGCCAATTTGTTGAGCCTGAAATACTTAATTTGAAGTGTCTTAGCCAAGACTCCCTGTACGCACATCCAATTCAAGTCCTTACCAATAGCATTTGGCTGATCTGACTCAGAGTGGGGGAATGTGATTTTCAGACACATTTCCCCCCCCCCCCCCCCCCTTTTTTTTTTTCCTCAGGTCTGACACGTTGCCATTTTAAAGCCCTGTAAAACCATGGAAATCTTTGATATCTATGAAATTCCCAACCTCAGGAGCAGCTGTATCACCAGGGCTTATGAAGCACTAGACACAGGAGCTCTAGCTTGATAAAGCTGGTGGAGATAATACTAGGGAGGATTTGGCTACTGGTAATGATGCTGCAGCCAGAGCAAGCCCTGACTCTGCACACAGGCAGAAATCCCGCTTGGATTTCCTGCTAGAAACCCCAAGATGCAGCTGGAGACACAACCCAGATGTCTGTAGTCAGACTTCTTATGATTAAAGTGAGAAAAAGAGGTAAAAAGAGTATTTCCTTGGGAGTTACTGTCTATTATCATGTACCATTCCCTGAGGGCTGAGAACAGAAGGTACCATTTCATTGGTAGAGCCAAAGATCTTCCCTCTGCTCTGCTTATTCCTTCACCCTTGGCTACAGGAGTGGCCACAGAGGAAGTACTACAAGGAAGGAATTTCCTTCTCCATTGACTCGCCCCTTGCTCGCACAGGTATACAACCAGGCATCCGCATGCACACACAGCTCTTTCTACCCTCTCTCATCCATAGTGCATGATTTATTCATTCACAGATATCCATGGGGAAGGTTTAGTTCAGTGTTTTGGCAGCTTTAACAGGAAGGTGAATTTATTTAGGCTGATAACTGCAATTAAACATACACCTTGTTCTCTGGTCCCTCAGCACTACTTCAAGTCTTGAGGCAAACGGTGCTGAGGAAGCCCCTAAAAAGAGGACTGGGGGCTTTCAGCATCCAGTGGACACATAATGATGAATGCCAGTGGTACATTGAATCATAGAATCATTCAGGTTGGAAAAGACCTTTAAGTTCATGGAGTCCAACAACATGGCTCTGTGGACACCACTGGAGACCTTCAGACACCAAAGTTGTGGACCTTTCTACACCCAAGGACAGCAATGCCTTGGAATGCACTGCTGGATCTCATTGCTGTCATGGTGCCATCCCTGGAGTGGAGAGAAATAAAGAATCCCATTCATGGGATGTCTCCAAATCACCCCTTGTTTTTTCCGAGGGGACAGGAGTGACTTGCCATTCTTTATTCCTACCAAGAGGTGGCAATAGGCAATTCTGTATTGTCCTCAGCAAGGAAGAAACCCTACATTGTCATTGCCCCCAGTCAGTGCTACACGTAGTGTCTCCACTGGATATAGCATGAGCAAAGCTCCTGGGCTGAAAGGTGGAAAGCAATAAGAGCAAAAAGGGACATTTGCAAAGCAAAAATGACATTGATTTTAAAGAGCAAGAGCAAACCTGCCATTTACAAAGGGCAAAGCGTCTCTAGGGAAAACTGGAGAACATTATCCATAGGTGGAGAGATTGGAAGGAGCACAAAATGAGAAGACTGTTTAATAATGAGGCAATGAATGCTCAATTAGCTCAGGCCAAAAAACGCCTCCCATAAGCAACTGTAGATGATCCAGACATGGTAAAGCCAAACACAAGACTCAGAAGTTCGTAAGTCATCTCCCTTTTCCCCTGGGTAGTGCTACTGGCCAAACATTACAATGCTATCATCAGACGTGCTCATGTATATGCAAACATTAATTTCTTTCTCATTTGGCTTCTGAACCGTGGTGGATGCTTGCAGATCACATTTGCACAATACAGAGGTTCAGAAGCTTAGTACAGAAGATAAAGGGGGAGGTCCTCCCCCACCATGTGGCTCCAGCAGGCAGGGATGTTTCTCTACAAGAGACACAGTGACATGGAGATGGGTGAGCAGGGTGCACTGGTGATCTTGGGGGATGACTCAACCCGTTGCCTACTCAGTCCTTGCTCTTTGCAACTAGCTGGGGCTGTTCCTGTTTCATGTCATGGGTATTGTCAAAGCTGATGTCTGTATTGCTGCAGCTCCTGGAGGAGCAGCTCATCAACCCCTCCCTGCAGAAAGCCTATGGGCAGTGTATGAGGGTGGTGGGTGACCCCTGCTTGGACACATGGTATTGAGTGCTCCAGAAGATGCTGTAACCCTGCCTCTGTCTTTGTGCTCACCATCCGTCTAGGACGTATCTCAGAAGAGAGACATCTTGGCCTTTCCACTACTGACCCTTTACTCTGCAGCTTCATGTTTTGACGAAGCCCCCCGCCTTCCAGGAGGTGATGCTGATGTACCAGGCAGTTTTAGGAGGCCGATAATCAATTCTCATCCCTCTGCAGGAACAGCTTTCACATAGTGGACTCTACTTGGCAATTATACTCCTGTGCTGACCTTTAAATCACATCTGCTTTTCCTGCAAAGCACTGAGCTGAGAGGTCACAGCCACACCGTGGGTATGCACTGAAGTGCCTGACATTTGGGGAGAAAACATAAAGGCGATTTCAATCTTCTTGTAGCTTCAAGGTGCTATTGAAATAATGCGACACGATATAACATCTCCTCAAGGCCCAGCTGCAGCTGCTTGATAATGGAAATATGGAAGAGAGATTGTTCCAAGGGATGGCCCAAGATCCTAGGGGAGAGCTTGTTAGGTCCAGTCGTAACAAGTTTGTCCCCTTGGGCAGAGCCTGCAGACAGCAGAGATGTGGGATGGATGCAGGAGGCTGCAGCTGGTGGCATGGGCTGTCTGCTCACTGAGCAGGGGCAGTATGTGAGCCCAGCATTGGAGGAGACAATCCAGGACAGCTCTGGCCTCTGGCAAGGTCAGGGCAGGACAGATGTGTCCTGAGAAAGCTCTACCCAAAGTGACATCTGGGCAAAGCACTGAAGCTATGTGGGGTGTTTTGTGGCACAGCCACAGCCCGTGGTTGGGGTTCAGGCACTGACTGGGGTTCAGCAAGCTCCCTCTGCACAGCCCAGCACCTCCAAGGAGTCACGCAACCCATCCCAAAGCAGCCACATGGGAAGGAGGAGAAGGCTAATTCCTCATCTTAGCTGCTTAGCTGCCATCATGTACTTGTATTTCAGGTGATTGAAGTTCTGGACAGGGATGTGCCATCCCGCTTGAGAATACAGCATTCCAGCTGCAGATAGGGCTGGCATTGGACAAACCCATGTTTCCAAGCTCTGTTTGCAAAGGGGAAGTCATAGGTAGGAAAGCTGTATGCCTGAGAGCTGTCAAAACCACCCTGGGGACATGGTGTTGCAAAGCAAAGCTTGTGCCATTTGGGAGACTGCAGAGATCTTGGGTTCTCTGTTTTAAGAAAAGGTGGTTTTTTTGGCTAGAATCCTGAATTTCTTCCTTTCCTACCTACATTCAACATGCTGAAAACCCCTAAAGCATTCATAATCAAGGAGCTAATCAAACATAAAAGCAGATTAGGAGAGGAAAGAGGATTTACTGGCCTTTGAGGCTACCGGTCTCCTTACTGCATGTTCCTCATTGCTTGTGGTTGGGGCTCATTTGAGAGAAACAGCTTTGGTTGGTTGTTAAAGCACATGAAATCTCCCAGTTATGGACTCCCTTTGCAGTCAGTGGAGATCTGCTCCAGACCAGCACTGGTGATGGTTCCT
Source organism: Pezoporus flaviventris (assembly GCF_033815535.1). Taxonomy (NCBI): domain Eukaryota; kingdom Metazoa; phylum Chordata; class Aves; order Psittaciformes; family Psittacidae; genus Pezoporus; species Pezoporus flaviventris. The sequence continues at coordinate 622,692 of NW_026892639.1, read as the reverse complement.
CAGTTGAATCGCAGCTCCACAGCTGGGGGAGATCCTCCATCCAAGATGCCCTACCCAAGTGGGATCTTTTTTGCATGTCAATGGCTTAAGTACCTGTGTAGACATGTAAGAGAGGATAAGGACATATATATTTGTGTTCTGAACTGAAAAGAGATAAAAAATGACTGCCCTAGGTTGCTTTTTACTACTCTCAGTTATGGGAAACCACAAGCATTGCTGACAAAGATGTGTGCATTTTCCTGATGCTTCAGTGAAGAATCAAGCAGACGCATTACACCTCTGCTGAAGGTAATCAAACCTACTCTACCTTATTTTGCACTGACTCCTGCGACCTCCACATCTTCCAGCTCAGGAATTCTTTGAGATGAAGATGTCAAGGGAGGGAGATATTAGCATTTCTATACACCTAACCTGTATGTACACACATCCCTCAAGCATCCTCTACAAGCCATTATCAGAGATGGGAGCAAGGGTTTTGGTACACAAAGATTTTTGTAGTTCTGGCTGAATGTGAAGTATTATTTGAATGGAAATATTTGTATTTGAATGGAAAACTGAGGGCAGTTTCAGGAGAACAAGTAGAGGATGGTGACTTCCAGATGAGGTCTCATCCTGACCAGCTGCAGCTTCTGGCTTCTTCAGCCCCACCAGTGAGGTTCACATCATATACCCTCTGCAGAGGGGTCTGGCAAGCAAAGTGTTTGTCACACACTTGATGTAAGCACATCCTAGGTAGAAGAGTGTAAAGAATTGATTTTTTCCTTTGTTGGCAATTTCAAACAAACAAATAAACCAACAGAAAATCGCTTTGGGTCAACTTGAAATTCAAATCTGCAGCATTTTTGGGGGCAATAAAGAAGTTGGAAAAAATAAACTTTGGGGCAAGTGGAACATTTTGCTTGTTCTAGCATAAAACGTTCCTTTTTGAAGCCGAGCATTTTCTTTATCCGCAGCATAAATATAACTTCAGGAGGTTTCTCACCAAGGAGTGGTTTATTTGTAACATTCCTACACTTTCTGATGCTTTCTTTGTGTGTGTCACAGGCAGTTCTTCATGGCTGAAATTCATCCAGGGAACACTTTGCTGCTGCTGAATCGCGAGTCTTTCTGAGACAAAATATTTCATGCAGGTGAAGCTGTAGCTCTTTAAGAACCTTTTCTCTTATGTTCTCAAATCACCTTTTACCCAGCAGACTTGGGACGTATTAAAATGTCTGGTTTACCTGTGAGCAAAGTAGGTGAAACCTACCCTGGGCAGTAAGCCAGCGCAGCAGCTATTTGTGGAAAAACCAGGACAGAAGTAATGGGAAGCCTCATTTTCCCCTTGCAGGATAGGCCTTAGAGGGCAATAGGGAGATCTTGTGCAGTTTCAGCTTCACAAAAAGGACTCCTGAAGGACCTGTGTTGAATGGTTTACTTCCACAACACTATAAACCAGAAGATAATTCCTAAATTGTTATGATTTAGCTGGTCTCTGTCATCTCTGTAACCCAATTTTTGGGGTAGAAAGCCTTATGAAGTGATTGTGCTGAGCATTCCACTCATTCCCCAATCTTACGATGCCAGTAACATAGCTGATCTGGTCTTATTGAAGGTCATGCAAAGAGCCACTCATGGAGTTGATAACTGAACCCAAGAGACCCCACTGGTCGCACGTTACTTAGAAATAATGTTTACTGTGATATCTGAGTGCCATTCCATCAGCCCTTGTTTCTAAGCACTAGATACAAATCTTTCCCACAGGAACAAATAGCAGAGATTAGTAGAAACAGGAAATTCAGATGTAAGAGAGCAGCTGACAGTTTAAATGAACTAAGTCCTCGTTCTTTTCATGTTTGTATCATTCCAAACAGAGGCTCTGGAAGCCTGAAATGAGAAGATCCTATCGAAGCCCTGGGAGATAACTCACCCAACGCTACATGAACAGCAAAGTCATCACCCAGCAAAATCACTTTTGAACTCAGTGCAGCAGCAGCCCGACTAATTGCATTTCAGATTAATGAGTCTTTCACTAAAGCCCTAATTGCATAATGAGAACCTTATAGTTTGCTTCTGACTACTGAACTGTTTCCAAATGAAGCAGGCGATGCTCACGCACCCAGGGCAACCTGCAGTTGTGCTCATTTGCATGCGGTAATTACAAGTGTTTCGCTCCAGAAGTGGCTCTCTGCTCGCTCTTACAGAGCAGTTGTTTCTGCTCCAGCAAGTTCTCTTCTTGGACATGCGTATTATGGTTCAATCCTGAGTGGCAAAAAGACTCTTAGTGTTGTTTTGAATTACCTTCCACTAAGAGCACACAGCTATAAGCGTGCTGTAGCTGTGGCTTGCCAGCTGTCTGGAGGATGAGCCCATGCTCTCTTGCTTACTTAAGGGCAGCAAATCATGTTCTCCAAGCTGGGGAAGCTCCTTCCTTGTCCCTTGGTCCCATGAGGTGCACCAAAGGTTTAGTGATTATGCTGTGTCCTGCTAGTCCAGGTTTGGATGGGGCTTGGAGCAAGCTGCTCTAGTGGAAGGTGTCCCTGCCTGTGGCAGGGGGTTGGAACTGGATGAGCTTTAAGGTCCTTTCCAACCCAAACCACTCTGGGATTCGATGATTCAGAGAGGGAGGCTGAGTGTGCACTGGGATAGGTGAAGCACTGCTTGGCAGGGGAAGGAGTGGGCAAAGAGTGGGATGGGCAAAGAGCTGAGGGGTTCTACATCTCATTGATCCTTCTTTCATGTGTGAGAGTGTGGGAAAGAGAAACTGAGAGAAAGACGAAGAGGATGTGGCACCTCTCTCTTCCCCCTCATCCTGCCCCCAGCCATCTCCCTTCCCAGTTCAGTGGGAAAAGCAGAAGGCATAAATTATTAATTTTCTGAGTACAGTAAAACAAGCATTTCACTTTGAAACCCTCCCCCCTCCAAAAAAAAAGAAAAAACAGCCCACTTTGATTTTGTTTCTTTCAATAACAAACAATTCCTCGGTAAAATTGGCATTATGACAACAGAATCTTCCCTAGAGGAAAACCTGTCTTTTCGAGGCTGGAAAAGCCCTTTATTCTCAAGAGTAATGCGTCAAGATTACTGCATTTTGATGTATTAGCAGTCATTTATTGAGAACACTGCCTACCTTCTCCACCTCCCCTAAATCAGGCAGCATGTTACAAACCCTGGACCCTATAAGCCCTTCTGCAAAGCGGTTCGTGCACCAAGGTCCACCCTGAGACCCCAGACTTCCCTCCCACGGCTGGCAGAGCCATTTGTCTCTCTGTACCAATGCACTTATTCCTTGCTCATGCACTAGAAGGTCCCTGGGAGAAAGAAGCATGAAACCTTTTCCTGAGGGTCACTGAGGTACCTGCATTTCCTCCATCGGATGTCAAGCAAAGCCGAGCCATCCCTGTCCTTTTGCTCTCCCAGACCTCAGCCCAGCTGGCAGCAGGGCACATTTGTCTCTCTTGTCCTTCAATATCACAGGCCTTTTCCTCATTCCAGAATGATTATTTTGCCTGCTCCTCTCCACTGCCTGGTGCTATGACTGAGGGATTGCTGTTTTCCATTTGATCTGTCTTGTCAATAGAGGGAAGTCATTTTATGTCATAGATAAAGAAAGAACTCAGGTTTGTTCCCTACACTGCTTGTTGTCCAGGCTGTAACGTGAAGGCCTCCCTGCTTTCAAAAGAAACAAGTCACCAATCTTTTTACAGACATTGCAATTGCAGATGGCCTTGCAGGTCCACTCCAGGTCCTTGCTGTGCAGCTGCTCTTCGTGCACTGCGGTTTCATCCTGTTCCTGCGATGGCTCTCATCTTTAACCCTACATTTCTCTGCCTTCCTCCATCTGCACTAAAGCTCAGCCTGAACTCTGCTGAAATCTGCTCCTCAGCAACCTCCCTGCTAACGGCAGGATAAGCCTGATCATCCCATTGCCCCCAGCTCCTGCATCTCCATCCAGCCAGCATCACCTTTAAAACCAGAAGGACAACTTCAAGGCCAGGCTGGATGTGGTTCTGGGCAACCTGATCTGTTTGAAGGTGCTCATTGCAGGGGCGTTGGACCTTTGAAAGTCACTTCCATCCCAAACTATTCTGTGATTCCATGAGCTTCCTTGTGCCACACCACCCCATGTCCTGACTTGTCTGACAGGGAAGTGAGAGGTGCAAACTGACCCAATCTGCCTCCTTTTGGAAAAGACTAAGAGCCTTTGAGGATACATCTTTTCCTTGAGATACAAAGGGACAGCTGCCAGCACGATAACAAATGGAATTTTCATAACATGCTCCTAACGACAGGCATAAAAATAACAAGAATGAGGTTTGAATACAAGGGCAAATAGTAGAGAAAGGTGGATTTTATTATCAATAACCTTAAGGTTGAAGAGTGACGTTCGCAGATAATGGTGTATTATATTCTGATTCTTCCTGGCTGGGAAGCAGATTGCCTTCCACATCCACATGCATACATGGGACAAAGGCTCTTGTTTCTATGCAATAGAAAGCAAACAGAATCTGTTTCCTGCGGCCAGGCAGATATCTAATTTGAGCTTGCTTGTGCTGTTGGGGATTGCAGGAATTCTTTGTTTCTCATTAATGTTAAATGTTGCCCGCACAGCATATGCCACAAGCACACACTCACCATCAGCAGCACACACAGCAGACTGTGCTGCTTCAGAGGTTAAATAAGAAATCTCACAAACACTGCAAAGAAAAAAACTATTTCCAATGTTCTGGGTTTGTTTTGTGTTCAGTAATAAGCAGCTCTGCATTATATGGGGTCTTTGTCCTTTCCTTTCCTTGACAAATCAATGATGGTAAATAATCTTGCACCCAGTATGTGAGGAGCATTTTTGCATGAGAAAAAGAGAACGACTTGTTTAGACAGAAGCATTTTTCCTTCTTCTTGTGGTACAGGAGCCATATTCCTCCTATGCCATGAGGAATGAAGACAGATTGTATGGCAGCAAAGAGAAAGAAACTTCAATCAGTTTACCCTCTTTCCAAGTTGGGGTCTATCTTGTTCTCTCTCTATATTTATATATATCTGCACATACATATATACTTCCATATGTATTAAATAAATATATATATACACACACACATATTTGGATGCATGCATTGTGCATGTCCATTATGGGTGCTCTGAGAACTCTCATTAGATTTTACAGCTCAGCTTAACCAAGATGAATCTCCCCCCACTGAGCAGGAGCCAGTGAAGTGGAGAAGAGGAAAAACTACTCAGGTAACTCAGAGCCTGAGGTGACCAAACACCTCAGGGGAATTACTGCTGCCTACATATTGCAAAGTGCTCCTTTCTGCACCCTGCAGGGGGCTGTCCTTTCCTCTGGAGATGGGGTGGATGCTGCTGGTGCTTTAACACAGCGCTTTGGGTTTAAAGGAAGAGTCTGGTTTGCAATTGGGGTCAGATTGCTCAGTCTTTGCAGAGGAGTTTGGCAGGCAGGAATCCAAACACAGCTCTGCAGGTGGTTTTTGTACTTCTGCAGCCGTCTGCCTCTCACTCTGTCTTGAAGCAGGATTTCCTCTCCTCCTAAGCAAGCTCCAGCGGGATTAGGAGCAATAAAACCTCTCATTTATCCTTCACAGGCACAGCTCAGCACTCAGAACCCACGGGTGGCCTGTTTGGCTTTGTGTAGCTTGAGACAAAATTCAAACACCTTTGGATCTGAGTCAGCTGAAAATCTGTATTTTGTTTGCTTTGTGAGAATACCTATGGAGTCATCCTTCTTCAAGAAGGACTTCATCAAGTCTGGCTCACAAAGAACACATTTACCCTGTAGAGAGCATTTAAGCCTGCAAACCTCAGAACCATCAAACACCTATGAGTTCACTTCTGCAGCTGGGTTTAATAGCAGCGGGTTGGGGAAACTGAGTCAGGGCACTGCAGAAGGATGCAGCTGAGCAGAAAGGACTGATGTGGCTGACATCCCAACGGGAGAACAAGCTGCTCGGACAAAAGCTCTTCCCAAGCCTTTTTGAAGGAATTCTTTTACCCATCTACAACGTTTCAGCTTTGGCTGGTTTGCCCCTAATCCATGAAACCACCTTTCTGCAACAATTTGCCAAGAGAAAGTCCTGGGTTTTCCTACTTTTAATGTCTGCTTTACCTTTTAAGCCGAAGCAGCCTTTGTGGCAGTGGAAGGAAAGCTCTGGCAGGTGAAAGAATAAAACACCTATTTCTGCAAGAGCAGGCACAAAGTGACTGTCACACTGAAGTGATAGCTGCCCCTTGGACACAAAGGGGCTTTGGCAATGCAATACGACAGCGATGGCAAAACCTGATTGCTGGCTGTGTTAAAGAACCTCAGATGGGTCTTGTGGGGACTTCTCTCTGTCTGATTGACAATCCCTGTCTTCAAAACAGCTGCTCCTTTGGGCATGATCAACTCAAATGTGACACCCTGTACCCTACTCCCCACACTGGCACAGCACCTAGGTTCTCCGTGGGGCTTGTGGCATTAGTGTGGGGGTTCCCTGGATGCAGCCACCACAGAAAGAGGAAAAAGAAATGCTGGAAAAAGCTAGCAAGGCAACCAGAGGCATTGAGTGACATCAAATCAACCACAGTGTGGCCTGAGAAACTCTTTGATTCAGGTTAGTCCTCACCTGAAGCTGAATTTGGGGTACAACACTGCAGTCCTGGAGTACTGAAGCTCCTGATGCAGTTCTGACAATGCTGGCAGCAGCCCGTCCCTTTGTTGTGTTTCATATAGAGATCAGGCAGTAAATAACACCCTTTGTGTTACAGAATCCCAGATTGGCTTGGGTTGGAAGGGACCTTAAAGCTCATTCAGTTCCAACTGGATACAGGGAAACCTTCCACTAGAGCAGGTTGCTCCAAGCCACGTCCAACCTGGCCTTGAGCACTGTCAGGGGTTCCAGCCAGTGCTCAGAGATCAGAGGGGCTGAGTTAGGCCAGGCTTAATTCCTGATTAGAGCCAATTTGACACATTTGCTCCCATTCAAGAAGAACCTTCACAATTACAGACTCGTGAATAGTGCAGGTTATTGAAGCATCACAGTCAGAATTGCCATCGATAAAATCACTTACTGCATCAGTAATAAAATCCAAAGCTAGCCAATGGCTAATTGAGCTCATATGGAAAAACCAATTGGTAATTCATTAAGCTTAGTTCCACCCAGGTATCATCTGATGTAGTCGGAGGCACAAATCTTAACCAAAGAGACATCCCTGGTTGGGAGAGGAGAGAAGAGCAAGCCCATCCGCTGGTCTGTAAACGGGGTCGTATTCTCATTCTCCATGAACGGAGGGGTCCAAATGCCAAGTTTATACTTTTGAGAGAAGTGGTGTTGAAACTATTCAAATTGCCTGTTGCTGCCACCATAGATGGTGTGGGGGGCAGCCACGTTCACACTTTGGTGTATTTACTACATGTAATGAGGGATAAAGAGTTTTGGCCAGGCTGTTCAAGGGCTGTGGGTCTTGTGCAAGAGTGGAATGCAGCAAATAAATGTTCCCATCACCTCCCTGGGAAGGAGAAGCTGCTCTCCAGCAGGTATCTTCCCATGTATCTCATTCCTGCTCTATTCTAATCTTGCTTGGGCCAAACTTAGCTCATCCCGAAGTGCCTTGACAAATACATCAGGCACTCCTGAAGCTCCTAGCAATAACCCATGCGACAGCAAGTCCCTTTCATGCCAGCATAAGCCTATGGGTGGGAAAAGCTGTCTGTGGAGCAGCAGGATGAGATTGATGAGATTCCTGAATCCAGCTCCCACGTGCGACTGCGCTCTTACGCATGTATTTTTATCCTCTTGCTCAGCACTAAGCTTTCTTTCATTGCAAGGTTCTCCCCATTGTGTGCAGCACTCAGAAAAGTGGAGTCACTTCTTAGAAATGTCTTTGTCACGTTCTCAAATGCTCCTCAGGCATTCCTGAAACTCTGCCTTCTGCACCACGTTACCCTTTGGGTCCCAGCCTAAGCCAGCTTGCAGTGTAGGAGGCTTTCCCTAAATTGGATTGCAGTACTTTTTGTCCATGGTTTACAATGAGACGCCTTGAAAATACAAGAGTGTATAGTGCTGTGCCTACTACTAGTCCCTTCTGCAGTGAAACATATCTAAGTAGATAACTGACTACACAAATGACTTTCTAACAGGAGCTGGAAAGTAGGATTGAGCATTTGGGGATTATCAGGATAATCTTTAAACAAGCTCATTGGTGAATCACAGAATCCCAGACTGGTTTGGGTTGGAAGGGACCTTAAAGCTCATCCAGTTCCAACCCCCTGCTGTGGGCAGGGATGCCTTCCACTGGAGCAGGTTTCTCCAAGCCCCATCCAGCTTGGCCTTGAGCACTGCCAGGGATGGGGCAGCCACAGCTTCTCTGGGCACCCTGTGCCAGCGCCTCAGCACCCTCACAGGGAAGAGCTTCTGCCTAAGAGCTCATCTCAGTCTCCCCTCGGGAGCCTGCCATTCCCCTTGGCCTGTCCCTACAGGCGCTGATGAAGAGTCCTTCCCCAGCCTCCTTCCTGCAAAAGGAAATTCCAGAATCTTCCTGTAGAAGCTGGAACACCCTTGGTTTGCTCCTTTCTAGTTGCAGGTCACCTTTCCTTTACATGCACAAATCCCAGCACTCAGCCCCAGTGCGGAGCTGTCCTTCTCATGGGGGGTGCACACACCCCACCTTGTTGGCTACCAGGAGCCAAGGAAGGGAATTTAGAACAAAGGTTTGGAGACAAAACCACCTGTGTGCAGACAATAGTCACACACTTGTAATAAGCACAGCAATGAGGAAAACAAACACTTTCATTAATAATACTAATAATTTTGCAATCAGTGTGCCAGCATGTATCTAATGGTCTGTTCCCCTTAAACAGAGAGGAATTGGTGGTATGTGATTCAATTACTATTTAGGCTTTGATTTGTAGATGTGTAATTGCCATAGAACGTCTTGGAGGAGCACAGGGGATTGCTTAGTGCCAAGTCGCCTGTCTGAAGTTGCATGAAAAGTTGTGGACTTAGTGGAATTGAAAGAAAAAGACATTTCTGTGGTTGTTTCCAGCCTGCTTGGCAGGAAACATGAAGGATCTTTATCAGGAGTTGCTGAAGTCAGAAGTGTTGCTTCCAACACAATTAGTCTCCTTTTTAATAGCCATAGGTAATGGCATTTTTATAGCAGTTATGGGCTAACATCTTACTGTAAAAGCTACTATGCAAGCGCCGAGCAAAAGACAACCTCAGCTACAAGAAAGATGAAGTCCTGTAATTAATACATGCTCAAGTGAAGCCATTATTCGTGGCTAAGTGATCAAGCACTCCTTTAAATGACTCTGAGGAGCTCAGGGTTCCTTTCTTTCCGCTGAGTTCAGAAGTCCTCAGATCAGAGGAGACAGGCCAGGGTAATCTCTCTAATCCACGTATTGATTAATCAGTCAGTGGAGACTGGAAGCAAAACACAGTTTAAAGATGCCCTGTCCCTGCAAGCAGCTTGGGGTGTGTGATGTGCCTGGGATGGAGCCCAAGCTGCCCAGGGATTGCTGCTATGTGCCATGCTCTTCTTCAGCTTCATCCTAAGCTATTCACTACATGAGGACGCTTGCTCTGGGTGCTGGAAAACCAGTGTACATCCAAGATGACTTCTAAATCCCTGGATAGATCAATGCTTGAAGCAGGATCTCATAGTAAAACACAGCATCACGAGCTGAAAAGCCTGAGCTATGTAATGCACACATCCCTGGGGCAGCAGGTAGCTTGGTGACCTATCACTGAGCACAGCCTTGCATCAGTGAAGGATATTTATCCTCATCACCAGGGCTCAAAGCAGTTCAAACCTCACCCAGGTCCAGCCTGGGGCATGGCTGCTCTGTCAATATGAAAAGTTGACATTTGCATTTCCCTCTCAGAAAGCAGTTACTGCAAAGAGAAATGTCTCAGGTGAAAAACCACCCCTTCCTCCAGAAACGTGCCGTGGGATGCTTAGGAGACTTCTTCTCAAGAAGCTTTATTTCCAGAGATTCGGAAACCCATCTCATAGCTCCTACAAAGCAATAATTCCTGGCCAGAAAACCTTTAACTGGAGCTTGCCCAGCTCTCCAGTAAACAAGAGACATGCTAAACATGCAGCAGGTCACTGACAACCTGCTGAATTTGATGTCCTGCCACGTCCACACATTCACATGACTCCAGGAAATGAGGATTTCAAGTGGAAGGAAACATCCAATGCCAAGAGGCAATGAGATCACGGGTGATGCAGTGTGTATTTTATGGCTCCTGGACAGCTAAAAGAACTGAAAACAATGTCACTCTTTTTCCCTACTCACCCACTTTTCCCATATGGTGCTTTCCCTCCTCCACATTTCCTGCTCTCAGCTTGGCACCATCTGTCCTTCCCGTGCCTTCCCTGCAAACCCATCCTGCTTCACCTGGCACCCTCTTGGCATCGCCTTCGGCCAGGTTTCCTCCAGCAACAGATCCTTCCCTAGGCTCTGCTCTGGTTTTGCTCCTTTTCTGCTGGCATTTGTGTCACTTTAGCTGGAATCGAGGCGGACATCCCTTCCCTGCACATCCTATTGCTTCCTTGCTGCTTTGCAAGGCATCAGGAAGGAAATAGGAGTCAAGAACAGATGGATTTATTTGTTTTCTCCTGTGGGGCCCAATCCATAGCCAGCCTCAGCAAGAGGGCCATGCAGAAGGTGCTGATGTGCCCTTGCACAGTCAGGATTTAGCTGTTCCTGGTGTTCTCTGAAGAGGTCTCAGCAAAGCACAGGACAGCATCCTGCTGGCTCCTGCTGGCCCTGGGAGCTCACTGAGCTCCAAAGGCAGAGCCTGGGGCAAGCTGGTAGAAACTCAGCCACAGATTACAACCCCCCAGCCTCCTCAAAGCTCCTCAACACCTTGCAATAATCTTCAGGAGGGAAAAACCAAACTAAAATACTTGTAATTTCCACCAAGTATCACTGATATTCCCTCCCCGACCCCTGTCCTCACCCAGGCTTCCAGGGTGAGGACAGCGTTCAAAGCATGTTAATGCCCAAAGCAGCTTTCTGCAGGGGAATAGGAAAAGGAATCAAATCTCTGCATGGCAAAATGATTTCTTTATATTCACTCACTCTTTACCTTGACAGGAGCTTTAGCTCACAAAATCAGAAGGAGGTATGGAAATAGATGCCTTCTTGAATGCACTGTTTTAATGTAGCCCATCCTTTTGAGAGAAAGGCCTGGAGCTAAAATCCCTGTGGAGGCAAGAAGGGCCTGGGGAGAGAGCTCAGGGATGCTTGCAGACACTCTTCTTGTTTCTCCTCTTTGCTCATAAAACTCATCTCTCTCCTCTGTTAAATACAGCCATGGAGGACACTCGAGAAAGAAACAGCTTTGGTGGGCAGCCGGAGCCCATCCTTATTATTTCCCTGCCTGTATTTGCTGGCTGAGGCACGGATCTGCTCGCTGACAGGTTGGGCACATCTGGCGGGTGGCACCTTGGCTAATGCTTTCTACACTGTGAGATCCTAACCCTGGGATCTAAAGAGTGGATGCTGAAAGTCACTGACCATTAGCAGTCCTTCTAGAAAAAGGCAGCAGCTCCTTCCAATAGTCAGAGTACACCAAGTGAAGAAAAGGTTTGGAAATACAGATGTTTTAAACCTCATCAAATGTTTCACTGGAAAAATCAAAGAGTTTTGTGCTGGAAGGTATTTTATTTTCCTTTTCATGCTATTTGCCTATCATTTTGTGACAGCAAGAGCAGTCACAAGCACTAAGGTATAACCACACCACCAGCACAACACAAGGCCTCCAGCCAAAGTCATAACCTGGCAGGGGCTGGGGCTGTTGCAATGGCTCATTCCTGCCTCAGAGCCAGCTCTTGTCTTCTTCCTCCCTGTGGTGTTTCCTCCTGCAAACCTGCTGCCTGTAGTTCTGCAAACATCACGTCTGTGTCTGACCATCCCTTTGCAGCAGAGCAAAGGCTGAGAGGTGCAAGAGCTACGTGGACCACAGACACACAGTGATGGGGCTGAGCCAATGCTATAGCTCTGCAGGATCCTCACCCTGGTTCCCATTAGCAGCCAGAGGATGCTCAGCACACGGGCACACTTGCCTGAGAGATCCTAACGGGAGGAGGCTCTGATTGCATTAATCATCATGTTCTAAGAGGACACAATTCCCAGTACAGCACATACTCTGCTATATTAGGAATACTGTTACTCAGATGGTATCCATCAGCATATTCCCATGCGCCTGTTCCATCAGCGGCTTTAAACAGCCAAGAGCTGAAAGGGCTTCATCAAAAAAGGATGAGGGCAAACTTCCACACCATCCTTAACACCCAACATCATGGGCTTTAAGGGGGAAAAGGAACATTTTTAATCCTGGTAGTTATCTGCAGACCCTGAATTTAGAGGGTTACTCCGAATGTGACTGCGTGGTGGGCTGAACTATGGTATTCCCAGCACAAGCCCTAACCACAGAGAAAACTGGTTGGAGATTTTCTCTCCAAATCACACTTAGGACTTGAGGACATCTTTTAGCAGAACCAGTATATTCCCAATTGAAAAGGGAAAGAATGGCGAAGGTCTGGAAGAAGAATTCACTGTCAAGCTCCTGGTTTGGGGTAGACATCCCCCTACCTCAGCGTTATTGCATTATCCATAGTTAGAACTCCTTGAATTAACTTTCCTTCCCCTTCATGCAGTACACAAACTTTACATGCTTATTAGAAGATCAGCATTGTAATTTAGTCGTAACTGAATGTGTCTCTTAAGCATCAGACTCCACTTCCCTGTTGGTTCTTTTCAATGAATCAACACTTACTGTGATTTCTAGGCCTGCAAGCACCAATGGAAACTCACTGATACTGCAGACTGTGTTAGGAAGGGATCTTCTGGATGATTCTAATGATTCCTGTTGCCCTGGTTTGATACTGTGGAAACCTAAAAGACAAGAGATTACCTGGCTGGTTTGGTTTTATGCAGAGATGAAGTTACCTTCCACTTATCACAGCCCTGGTACTGTGAGCACCAGCATCACTTCTCCTATAACCTCCTTTAAAACCTCCTCTTTTCCAAAAATAAACAGCTGAAACTGTCATTCTGTCTACTGTCATTTAAAAAAAATATAAAATATAACCCAATGCCAATATATTCCTACTTAAATAAAAGAGTTAGTGATTACTATGACTCTGAGCTTTTTAGGGCTGAAAATATGTCACATTTCAGAGCTGTTACCCATTCGAACCCTCAGCAACGTTGGAAATGCCCTGAGGGGAACCCAGTCTGTTGTGCACATACTATTCAAATATATTTTTATAAGAGCAGATTGTGGTTTTGTTTATTTAGAGCTTCTTCTCCCTGCATATGCTTTGCTATTTTGGGTTAGTTGATGAAATATTACTGCCTCTAGACTTTGGCTACTGTATTGTTGTTACCTACAGTAAATGTAGGTGTTTCAGGAGCATTAGGAAATAGGAGCTAATGGAATTCAGTGGGAGAAGAGACGATGGTTGCATTTTTTAGTATTAGATCCACACAGGAATAGGGCATTGGGAGGGACAAGCAGCATTCCCAGGTCTAATTTCTTCTATTATTTCAGGCATGGGTGAAACAGAGATTGAGCCTGGGAAGCCTGAGCCACAAATACTGCTCAGTGCTTTATAACAAACTTAGAAACCTTTAGTGGAGACCAAAGGTCAGACAGTACCAAATCCCACTGTAGAAAAGAGATGAGTTCTACTGATTTTTTAAGCAAGTGGTTTACTCGTGAGCAGGGTGCTAATTAGAAGGGTTTTTCCCAAATAGCTCAGGATTAAAGGAAGGGATGTCTTGTATCAGAGGGGGTGAATGCCCATCACCAAGGCTCACAGCAAGGAAAGGTTTCTGAGGCTGGAGGGTGCTGAGGTGCTGGCACAGGGTGCCCAGAGAAGCTGTGGCTGCCCCGTCCCTGGCAGTGTTCAAGGCCAGGTTGGACACAGGGGCTTGGAGCAAGCTGCTCCAGTGGAAGGTGTCAGGATCATGGAGGAACAGCAATGGGGCAGTTCAGGATGGGAAGGTTTGGAAGACTTCTGCTTGTTAAGTGCAGAAGTACAGGGGTATTTCTGACCTTGCTTAAGACATGCCCTAGAAGCAATTGCTGTGCTGCCCAGGCAGCCTGTTCTTCATTTCCAGAGTCATCCCACGGCTTTCAGGAAAATCTGATTCCCATACACAGCTTCTTTCTGTGGAAGAGCCTAATTCCAATCTTGGATCACTTGGATTACTAGATCAAAGATAACACCATGCAAGGAAATGAAATGACTCAGGTAGTAAAGTGGTGATAAAAAGGTGGTCCGTCTCCAGGGACTCTCTGAAACAGATATTCCCAATGCAACAATGGATTGTTTTATAGAAGAATGGAAGGCAATTAATTAAAGGAAGAAAACAAGCTTAAAAATAAATGCAGGATGTTAGTTGGCTGCAGAACTTTGCCAAAGTAAATCCTAATTAAATCCTAGTTAAATCACTTTTGTGGATGTGCCTGTATCTAAACCAAAAGTCTTTGTTGTGCAGTTATCTATATAATGAATAATGTTCTAAAAGCTTTTGCTCGAACAACACTTGAAAAGAGCCTGTGGAAATTAGGAACTGATTTAAAGCAAACAACAAAACCTGCCAAGCAAATCCAGCCCCAGCACATGACAATGATCATTCCCAGCCAGTGACAAAGCACTTGTCTGAATGATCAACTCGAGCTGCTGCTGGTAACTTGTCTAATTACCACTTTCAAACATGATCTATTATTTTTAATGAGAATGCAACGCTCACTCCTCTCCCGCTTGTTTGCAAAAGGTCAGGAAGATACTTTCATGTTCAGGCTGCTTCAGCCCAGAGAAGCTGGTGCTGCCTTAAAACATGCCAAAATAGCCTCCTTAGAAATCGCTTCAGAGAGCTCTGTGGGACTTGGAAGCAGCATTCTCAGAGTTATTCCTAAAAGATTTTTTAGCTGTCATTGAGTTTCACAGAGAAGAATTATTAAAATTAACTATTTTTTACCCTTTTTTTAGTAGCAAATTTGGACTTGGAGCCAAATCCTCCCGCAGCACAAAGGGTGTCAGCACATCCCTTGTTCAGGAGCTGCGGCTGAGAGAGTTAAACCCTCTCTGAGAACTTTGCAGCTCTTCTTAAAGATGTGGGGATTTTTAGCTGCAGATGCTTCGTGCTTAATCTCATGTTCAGGGGGGTTTAAAAAGCCTGTTCAGGCGTTTCTTTAGGAGAATTTGTTTTCCTGCAGGGAAGTATTCTTTGGAAAAAGAACCACCCACAAATAGGTCCCTGCTTTTCTCCATTTCTGTTCATTTTGATGACTTCTATGACACTTTAATAATTGAAATGAAGTAAATCATAATAATAATAGTGATAATGGTAATGAAAGGGAGATAACAAAAGAGAGTGAGGAATAAACCCCAGAAACATGAGTGCTGCACAACACAGTTGCTCACCACCTGCTGACCTATGCCTGTCCCCAAGCAGCAATCAGTCCCTCCCAGTTTCTATTCTGAGCCTGACATCCTGTAGTTCGGAACATCCCTATGGCCGGTTAAAGACACTGTCCTGCCTCTGCTCCCTCCCAGCTTCTTGTGTCCCTCCTCACTGCACAGCATGAGAGACTGAAAAGTCCTTAATTACAGTCAGCCCTGGTCAACAACAACCACAACATCCCTGTGTTATCAACATGATTGGCATCTTGAATCCAAGCCACTGCACTGTACTAGCTCCTAGGAAGAAAATTAACCCTGTCCCAGCTAAAACCAAGACAACGTGCATCAGCAAACACATTAAAACTTGGAAGAGATTTGCTGCTAAGAGAGGATTAATTTTATGAGTCATCAAAATCTCAATTGAGATGCAGGGAAAAGGATTGAAGAGAGAACATTGCACTGAATGAGATGATAAAATGAGGAAATCTATCACAGGCTCCCCAAAGGTAGGGAGCACATTCTTAATTCCTATTTAATGGCACCATTCCTTGTGTTAATGGCTCAGCTAAAGATTAACTCATGGCCTTGTCCATCTGCAAACTGAAAAAGAAGCTGGAAATGCTCTTCAGGGTAACACAGAGACAGAAATCAATGATTGTTTTATTTCACCTGCAACCATGCTAGAAAAGGAAACCGTGTCCTACTTTTTGGAAAACTCTGCAGGTAAGCAACCACTTCATCTGCACCACAATGCACCCGGACTTGTGGGAACAGGGACATCTACAGTAGAAGTTCTGCTTTATCCAAAGCATGAAAAGCCTCAGACACACAGGAAAGAAAACCCAGCCATGGTGTCACACCAGGCTTGAATCACAGTAAGTGCTCCCATTTTTCAAGTCAAATGCCCTTGGAAGCGTTAAGCTTCCTGACAAATGAAGCTCAGGGTCTCTCAACATGAACTTCAGAATTGCTTGATTTAAGCTTTGCCAGAGCAGACTACTTGTGAAAGACACTTCATCACGGTGTCCTGAAGCTGACTTTCCACTATGCCTACACTGAAGTCTTCACTTGTGTTCCTACATATGTTTTACCATTTCCCTTCTCCCTCTGCCAATTCCACTTATGCAAAGCCCTCCAGTACCAGACTGTTTTGCTTTGAATCTCTGCCCATCTATCAGATTAGGCACATGAAACTTAAGTAAAGCCTCATCTATTCTGGAGCCGGGTCACCTCAAGGTCTTTCCCATGACACCTTCTGTCCCCCTGATGCCACCTTTCAGTTAGAACCAGCAGGACAGGACTCGAAAGCACCCCATCGAATGGAAGCAGAAGAGGTCTCTGGACACATCTGGCAGCAAGGAACATCAGCTCAGGGCTCCAGCTCTCACACAAACTTCCAGTGTGGACAAACTTGTGTGCAGTTTTGCCAGATGCTGAAAACCTGAATGTTAGAGGTGGAAAAGACCTGAAAGACCAGTCTTCACCTCCCCATGTGTTAACCAGTTCTATTAATCCTTTTCAAGCCCTAGGCTCCTGCCCAGCCCTCTGGGAGATGCCTCTGCAGCCTGGGAGCTGGAGGCCTTCCAGTTTGGTCCAGCACTATGAGATCCCACCTAGGATTTTACAGCTTGATTATTCCAAGCTGACTGAATGCAAATTCTGTTGCTGAAGTCACTTGATGCTCAAAAGCTCTGAAAATAATAACTTTAACACAAAAAGTTGTGTTTTTTGTTCTAGAAACACTTTCACACCCCTTGGACACTCGCATCCTTCAAGCAATAGAGGCAAGACCACCTCTGTATGCAGAGGCTGGACACAGTTATGCTCTGGAATGTGAGGCTGTGCAGCTGATACCCCTTGACATCACAAAATCACCGTGTGTCCGATGATACCTGATCATCAACTATACCCATGCCACCGATGAGGGTGGCAATGTCACCTCTAATGTCACCATCCATCCCAGAACTAGCTAAACACTGGAACCAGGTAAGAAACCTCCATGTCAGTAAGTGAAAAACTGTATTTCACTGAAATGCTCTGGGGAAAGGTATCATTCCCTAATATATAAAAGGGAAGGCAAAGCCCTTTGAGGATGTCGAAACATTATGACAGTATCACAAAGGAACATTTCAATTCTCCCTTTTGAAATAGCCGTATTTTGCCCTGCCATTTTACAAATACACACCAGTAAAGGGTATGATTAACAGTAAATATCGGCATCAGCAGGAAATTTTTAGGTTATATAAAAATGAACTGTTCGGATCAATCCTGCTACAAAACTATCTTCAAAACAGGCATTTTCTCACTATTATCTTCATTTTGCAATTTCTCTGCATTTGGATATTTTTGTGGTAGCTTTCCCTGCATGTTTTTCCCATTAAACAAAACTGTCTTGGCCTTGTCCTGCTCTGTCTCAGCACACTCCATCCTCCCCTCTCCCAAGTTTCCAATCCCCTATTCCCACAGGTTCCTCATGAGCTGTTTGGCTGCTCGCACAGCACGCATGCAGTAGTGAGGCCATTGCCTCTTGCCTCCCTGACCAGCTGTGCTTCGTGTTGTCCCTTTGCCTTCTCTTTTTATCTCTTTAGCTAAATCAGAGTTTCCCCAGGACTCATCAGCCTCTCCGTTTGTCCCTAACTGCCCATCCAAGCCCTGGCAATACAAAGTCTCTGCAGAATTCATAACCGGTGGCCAGCAGCTGGAAATGAGCTGTAATTTTCTTAATGTTGGCTTTGTAGAAGGCAACGAGAATGAGCACTTGCACTGATTGCTGTGAATGCCCAAGTAATTTGCGCATCCTTCTGGCCCTCCCATTCCCCACCTACAAGGCCATGGCTGGGGTCACACTCGCTGGAGCCAGCCATGGATATGCAGAAGAGCAGCTCTGAGCCAGCAGCAGCATTTTATAGCAGTGTTTATCACCTCCATGTGAATGACCAGCAGGGCCAGTTTAGCCACAGGACTGTGCTGTGCTCCTTCTGAATGCAGAGGTCCAGCCAGGAATGTAATTTTGGACACACCAGACTCAACAGTGTGAACTTAGGGGGAAACTGCAGCTTTGGGGTATATTGGGGGATGAGAATGATGGCAGGTCAAAGAGCTGCTGCCCATTCCCATTCCTGCTCAAGTTACTCATTCATCTACACATCCCAGGACACCAGTGTCCTGGGCACATTGGGATACCTGTCTGTAAAACACCTTAAGCTGCTCTATGCTAACAAAACCTTTCCATCAATGCATCACATCAGTGGCTACCCACAACGCTCACCTCTCCCAACAGTGGGAGTATTCAGCTCACAAGATACAGAAGATGTACCTCCAAGATCCACAAATTGGGAGTGATCTGCATGATATCAAGAGGGCAGCTTCCCTGCATTAGTTACTACTGACCCAGCCAGTGCCCAGGACACGGCTCCTTTAGGGAAGCAATTGTGGCTGCATAGAGAACATGATTGACAGCTCCTCCTCATGCCAAGTTCCTTCCTTTGCCCAAGGAAGTTGTGAATCCTCTATCCCTGGCAGTGCTCAAAGCCAGGTTGGATGGGGCTTGGAGCAAGCTGCTCTAGTGGAAGGTGTCCCTGCCTGTGGCAGTGGTTGGAACTGGATGAGCTTTAAGGTCCCTTCCAACCCAAACCAGTCTGGGATTCTATGATTCTATACATTCCCCCTGGATCTTTTCTGCTTTCATAGTCCAGAGAAGCTGGTTACATGGCTGGTTTGTGCTGTGCCTTGTTTTTATGCCCTGTCACAGGGTTCTGATTTCTGAAATGATCTCATCACAAGCTCTTGATTAAAGGATATCTAAAATGCAAGTAACATTTTGATGAGCAGAGATCACTAGACTGCATGGAGACATTGAGGGCACTTCTTACTGCAGCAGAATCACTGAAGTGAATATTTTAGATACTTGTACTTCTCACATGCTGCTATTCTCAGAGATTTAATTTTGTGCTTGTCACAAGAATTGCTGGTTTGTCCCTCTGCAGCAGAGGCACAGTCACTCATAGACCATGCTCCAGTCTCCACTTGATGGATGGGAAATAGAAAACCAAAAACTTCCTTAATACGAAAGCTAAGCACTTGTGCATTTCCACCTAGGGATGAATTGAGACATTTGAGTACTGGGTTTTGTCCCAAATGGTGGGAAGGGGAATTGAAATTGTAGTGTTCTGTTTTCCTTTGTGGAACAGAATATCAGTATTATTTTACTTTGGAAATGTCAAATGTTACTTATCAGCTGAAATATTTTATCTCTTCTGAAGCTGATGAGAAGGCACCATCCCGTTTGCACCCACTATGGCTTGTAGAATTTAACTGATGATGCCTTCGTTGGGAAAGAGCGGCTGCTCCCTGGAGGATGCTGTGAGCATCAGGGCGTGCAGGTCCCTGGAGGATGCTGTGAGCATCAGGGTGTGCAGGTCCCTGGAGGATGCTGTGAGCATCAGGGTGTGCAGGTCCCTGGAGGATGCTGTGAGCATCAGGGCGTGCAGGGCCCTGTGGGTGCTAGAAACAGAAATGCCACTTTTCTCCTGTGCAGGGATGCCCATGATGCCCTGAGCATTGGGAAGGGAGATGGGCAGCTGAGCCCTCCCAGGCAGAGACAGGCACCAAACAGCTACTGGCAGGAGTTGTCCTCGAGATGCTTTAGGTCAGGCCAAGCGGAAGAGCTCTAGGTACCTGGGTGGGATTTCTGACACATTGTGCCTCACAGATGAGGCCTCCAGGTGAGTCTAAGGCACTGGCTACCTCTAAAGCAGCTTTCTTCTCTCTATTCTGTTCATAAAAGTACCTCAGGTAGAAAACGACAGAGAAAGATGTGATGTCTTTTCCAGTTGCAACTGTAAAGTCTGACATCACTGCTCACAGATCTCCTCCCACCCAAGCTCCTTCTCCAACTACACCATGCAGTGAGTGGTCTGGTCTTGGGATCATGGCATAGCTCATGCGATACCCAATATAAAGCTGTCACAGCACTGTATCTTCCCTGGAAACTTCATGCCCCTGGGAGTATGCTCTCCACTTGTGAGCTGGACACTCCATGCTAATACACAAAGATCATTCTGGAGTAGTGGGGGGGTTGGATTTGCAGACTTCAGGTTGTCTGATAAAATAACTCTGGGGGGCTGATAACTCTTTTATGTTCAGGAGCATCTGAATCTCACTCATGTTACCTAGAAAAGAATCACACTGACAACAACTCTGTCTAACTGAGACGAGGGTAACACAAGATGATCTTACAGCACTACTAGTAATAGGACACTTGGAGGAAAATGTCAATAGTTTTACTTGTCCTTTCTAATGTGTTTTTTGCCAAAAGCTCATTTTAGTCATTTGCTAAGCAAATCTCACCACCCTCTTACAAGAAAGGCATTAAACTACTTTACTTTTTA
The DNA here is from genome assembly GCF_033815535.1 of Pezoporus flaviventris. Classification (NCBI taxonomy): domain Eukaryota; kingdom Metazoa; phylum Chordata; class Aves; order Psittaciformes; family Psittacidae; genus Pezoporus; species Pezoporus flaviventris. The sequence goes on along the minus strand of NW_026892639.1, from coordinate 601,900 downwards.
GAAGTGTGAAAGAGGGGTCAATAGGAATGCAGATTGGCAACCCAGACCTTAAAGACCAGGTCATTGCGAGGTGACCATGAATGTGTGTAAGGGAACGACCCTGCTGCTCTCCTCCATAAGCACATCTAGTAACTTTTCACTGTACCTCAAACATAACCTTTCGCTATGACAGCTTGACTGGAGTTCAACCTTTCTTATGCCAGAATTATCCCTGTGGAGGGACCTATTACTTGTCAGAGCCCTTGTGGTGGCTGTCTCAGCACTGATGTTTACAGATAATTCACAGCCTGAACCTTTTTACCTGCCAGAAACATCTTGGGAGTGGGGAGGGCACTAAGGACATTCAGAGAGTGACAATGGCAGCAGCCAGAACATCACAGCCACCTCCTGTGCCAACATCATGCTGAGATGTTCTCCGGATGCTCATGACTTGCAGTGACTGTGGCAGAGATTAGAGTCCTGGAGCATCTGCTTTGTGTATCTGATCTTACCTCATCTGTTGGGCAACTTCCAGCCTGTTCTTCGCTGCTTACATATTCCAAAGAGGAGAATGAAGATAGAAAGAGAGGTCAGATCAGTGCAAAGAGGGAAGGTATGGAATCAGGCAAGTGATGGACAGCTTTGCTGTCCCTAGCAAATTAGTTCATCCTGGCAAGTCTGGTTTTCCGTGGATTTAGTCCTTACTGATGCAGTTTCCAACATGTCCTGACTGAGGCTGCTCCAACAGAGCCTTTGAACGATCCTGTTCTCTTCTCAGGTGCTGAGATGCTCCATGTGCCCATCCACACACCTGCTCCCATGGGTGACCGCCAACTCCAACCTGAGTGTGTTTGTACCAAAAAACGTATGAATCATAGACTAGTTAGGGTTGGAAAGGACCTTAAGATCATCCAGTTCCACCCCCTTGCCATGGGCAGGGACACCTCACACTAAACCATGGCACCCACGGCTCTGTCCAACCTGACCTTCAACACTGCCAGGGATGGAGCATTCACAACCTCCCTGGGCAACCCATTCCAGTGCCTCACCACCCCCACAGTAAAGAACTTCTTCCTCAGATCCAATCTAAACTTCCCCTGTTTCAGTTTTAACCCGTTACCCCTTGTCCTGTCACTACAGTCCCTAATGAAGAGCCCCTCTTCAGCATCCCTATAGCCCCCCTTCAGATACTGGAAGGCTCCTATGAGGTCTCCATGCAGCCTTCTCTTCTCCAGGCTGAACAGCCCCGACTTTCTCAGCCTGTCTTCATACAGGAGGTGCTCCAGTCCCTGATCATCCTCATTTTCCCGAAGGCAAATCCAAGTTCTACAGAAAAATCAAACTGCAATTTTCTTTTCACCCTCATAAACATTGATGATTTATGCCTTGTAATTACCACAAATGGGCAAAATCTCCTGAATCTCAATAATTTGAAGTATGAAGTAAATTTTAAAATCCTAAGCAAAAAATAAATAAATAAATGCCCATAAAATGTGTGTTCACCTCCCAAGGGGCAGCTCTGTTTCAACATGACAGCTTAATTAAAAGCTCAGTAAATTGGTCACAAGATCTCTTAATACACAGTTTTTTGTAACAGCATGCAGCAAAGGTGCATCACCAAAGTGAGCAAAGGTGCCTATTCCTTTGATGACCTCTGCAGTAGCTAAAAGTCAACCTGAACCTTAGGGGAAAGCTGAAGCAAAGAAGAGTTGGAAACCACACTTCTATTCCATAACATCCACTCAATGTAAGTTAACAACCCAGATTTAACTACATAAGAGTGCGCTTAAAGGTTTTAAGGTGAGGTTGTGTCTTTGAAGCTTCAGTGCTGGTTATGTGACCTGTTCCAGAGATTTATGCAAGTTGTTATGCTGGGGAATATTTACATTATGTCCCATTGGTTACAGCAGATTCCTTGACC